>NC_087227.1:2375985-2685818 GCF_034640455.1 Diachasmimorpha longicaudata | reverse complement strand
AGACCCAGGAGGCGAGAAAAACGCGAAAAACGGAAAAATCGAGTTTAGAAAAGTCCCGGACCCCTAGAAAAATCGGAAATCGTCTCACGAATCCAATGGCGCCAACCAAATTGTCATAGCTATACTATTTCCAAAGATATGGGCGAAAAACGGTATGAGCCCAAATCCCGGCCCCTTTTGCTCTAGGAGGCCCAGGAGCCGAGAAAAACGCGAAAAACGAAAAAATCGAGTTTAGAAAATTCCCGGACCCCTAGAAAAATCGGAAATCGTCTCACGAATCCAATGGCGCCAGCCAAATTGTCCTAGCTATGATATTTCCAAAGATATGGGCGAAAAACGGTATGAGCCCAAATCCCGGCCGGTTTTGCTCTGGGAGGCCCAGGAGGCGAGAAAAACGCGAAAATCGAAAAAATCGAGTCTAGAAAATTCCCGGAGCCCCAGAAAAATCGGAAATCGTCTCACGAAGCCAATGGCGCCAGCCAAGTTGTCCTAGCTATAATATTTCCAAAGATATGGCCAAAAAAAGGGTTGATACCAAATACGGGCCCGTTTTGCTCTAGGAGGCCCAGGAGCCGAGAAAAACGCGAAAAACGAAAAAATCGAGTCTAGAAAATTCCCGGAGCCCCAGAAAAATCGGAAATCGTCTCACGAAGCCAATGGCGCCAGCCAAGTTGTCCTAGCTATAATATTTCCAAAGATATGGCCAAAAAAAGGGTTGATACCAAATCCGGGCCCGTTTTGCTCTAGGAGGCCCAGGAGCCGAGAAAAACGCGAAAAACGAAAAAATCGAGTTTAGAAAATTCCCGGACCCCTAGAAAAATCGGAAATCGTCTCACGAATCCAATGGCGCCAGCCAAATTGTCCTAGCTATGATATTTCCAAAGATATGGCCGAAAAACGGTATGAGCCCAAATCCGGCCCCGTTTTGCTCCGGGAGGCTCAGGACCCGAGAAAAACGCGAAAAACGACAAAATCGAGTTTAGAAAATTCCCGGACCCCTAGAAAAATCGGAAATCGTCTCACGAATCCAATGGCGCCAGCCAAATTGTCCTAGCTATGATATTTCCAAAGATATGGCCGAAAAACGGTATGAGCCCAAATCCCGACCCGTTTTGCTCTGGGAAGCCCAGAAGCCGAGAAAAACGCGAAAAACGGAAAAATCGAGTTTAGAAAATTCCCGGACCCCTAGAAAAATCGGAAATCGTCTCACGAATCCAATGGCGCCAGCCAAATTGTCCTAGCTATGATATTTCCAAAGATATGGGCGAAAAACGGTATGAGCCCAAATCCCGGCCGGTTTTGCTCTGGGAGGCCCAGGAGGCGAGAAAAACGCGAAAATCGAAAAAATCGAGTCTAGAAAATTCCCGGAGCCCCAGAAAAATCGGAAATCGTCTCACGAAGCCAATGGCGCCAGCCAAGTTGTCCTAGCTATAATATTTCCAAAGATATGGCCAAAAAAAGGGTTGATACCAAATACGGGCCCGTTTTGCTCTAGGAGGCCCAGGAGCCGAGAAAAACGCGAAAAACGAAAAAATCGAGTCTAGAAAATTCCCGGAGCCCCAGAAAAATCGGAAATCGTCTCACGAAGCCAATGGCGCCAGCCAAGTTGTCCTAGCTATAATATTTCCAAAGATATGGCCAAAAAAAGGGTTGATACCAAATCCGGGCCCGTTTTGCTCTAGGAGGCCCAGGAGCCGAGAAAAACGCGAAAAACGAAAAAATCGAGTTTAGAAAATTCCCGGACCCCTAGAAAAATCGGAAATCGTCTCACGAATCCAATGGCGCCAGCCAAATTGTCCTAGCTATGATATTTCCAAAGATATGGCCGAAAAACGGTATGAGCCCAAATCCGGCCCCGTTTTGCTCCGGGAGGCCCAGGACCCGGGAAAAACGCGAAAAACGACAAAATCGAGTTTAGAAAATTCCCGGACCCCTAGAAAAATCGGAAATCGTCTCACGAATCCAATGGCGCCAGCCAAATTGTCCTAGCTATGATATTTCCAAAGATATGGCCGAAAAACGGTATGAGCCCAAATCCCGACCCGTTTTGCTCTGGGAAGCCCAGAAGCCGAGAAAAACGCGAAAAACGGAAAAATCGAGTTTAGAAAATTCCCGGACCCCTAGAAAAATCGGAAATCGTCTCACGAATCCAATGGCGCAAGCCAAATTGTCCTAGATATGATATTTCCAAGGATATGGGCGAAATACGGTATGAGCCCAAATCCGGGCCCGTTTTGCTGTAGGAGGCCCAGGAGCCGAGAAAAACGCGAAAAACGAAAAAATCGAGTTTAGAAAATTCCCGGACCCCTAGAAAAATCGGAAATCGTCTCACGAATCCAATGGCGCCGGCCAAATTGTCCTAGCTATGATATTTCCAAAGATATGGCCGAAAAACGGTATGAGCCCAAATCCCGGCCCCTTTAGCTCTGGGAGGCCTAGGAGCCGAAAAAAACGCGAAAAACGAAAAAATCGAGTTTAGAAAATTCCCGGACCCCTAGAAAAATCGGAAATCGTCTCTCGAATCCAATGACGCCAGCCAAATTGTCCTAGCTATGATATTTCCAAAGATATGGGCGAAAAACCGTATGAGCCCAAATCCCGCCCCGTTTTGCTCCGGGAGGCCCAGGACCCGAGAAAAACGCGAAAAACGAAAAAATCGAGTTTAGAAAATTCCCGGACCCCTAGAAAAATCGGAAATCGTCTCACGAATCCAATGGCGCCAGCCAAATTGTCCTAGCTATGATATTTTCAACGATATGGGCGAAAAACGGTTTGAGCCCAAATCCCGGCCCGTTTTGCTCTGTGAGGCCCAGGAGGCGAGAAAAACGCGAAAAACGGAAAAATCGAGTTTAGAAAATTCCCGGACCCCTAGAAAAATCGGATATAGTCTCACGAATCCAATGGCGCGAGCCCAATTGTTCTAGCTATGCTATTTCCAAAGATATGGGCAAAAAAGGGGTTTGCACTCGTGTAGTTCGACGAGACGAAGCTATTGCACGCGGTTTCATCGGCCTACGACAATGTGTACTCAAGTTATATGCCATCATATCGAACACGAATATCAACTTCTATGATTGAGTTTTTCGTGAGCTGTGGTCGCAAAGAAAACGATGTTGCATCAGTTTGCTTGGTTATTCGACGTGCTGAAACCGAATATGGTGCCAGATTTTGTCTACGTGCAGCCAAAAAAAAGTGATTCCCACGATGTCGTAAAAACGCATATGTATAATCGACTTTTTCTCGAAGACAAATTGTTCGCACGCAAACTTCGCGCATTGCACTCGTGTAGTTCGACAAGACGAAGCTATTGCATGCGGTTTCATCGGCCTACGACAATGTGTACTCAAGTTATATGCCATCATATCGAACACGAATATCAACTTCTATGATTGAGTTTTTCGTGAGCTGTGGTCGCAAAGAAAACGATGTTGCATCAGTTTCCTTGGTTATTCGACGTGCTGAAACCGAATATGATGCCAGACTTTGTCTACGTGCAGCCAAAAAAAAGTGATTCCCACGATGTCGTAAAAACGCATATGTATAATCGACTTTTTCTCGAAGACAAATTGTTCGCACGCAAACTTCGCGCATTGCACTCGTGTAGTTCGACAAGACGAAGCTATTGCACGCGGTTTCATCGGCCTACGACAATGTGTACTCAAGTTATATGCCATCATCTCGAACACGAATATCAACTTCTATGATTGAGTTTTTCGTGAGCTGTGGTCGCAAAGAAAACGATGTTGCATCAGTTTCCTTGGTTATTCGACGTGCTGAAACCGAATATGGTGCCAGATTTTGTCTACGTGCAGCCAAAAAAAAGTGATTCCCACGATGTCGTAAAAACGCATATGTATAATCGACTTTTTCTCGAAGACAAATTGTTCGCACGCAAACTTCGCGCATTGAACTCGTGTAGTTCAACAAGACGAAGCTATTGCACGCGGTTTCATCGGCCTACGACAATGTGTACTCAAGTTATATGCCATCATCTCGAACACGAATATCAACTTCTATGATTGAGTTTTTCGTGAGCTGTGGTCGCAAAGAAAACGATGTTGCATCAGTTTCCTTGGTTATTCGACGTGCTGAAACCGAATATGGTGCCAGATTTTGTCTACGTGCAGCCAAAAAAAAGTGATTCCCACGATGTCGTAAAAACGGATATGTATAATCGACTTTTTCTCGAAGACAAATTGTTCGCACGCAAACTTCGCGCATTGCACTCGTGTAGTTCGACAAGACGAAGCTATTGCACGCGGTTTCATCGGCCTACGACAATGTGTACTCAAGTTATATGCCATCATATCGAACACGAATATCAACTTATATGATTGAGTTTTTCGTGAGCTGTTGTCGCAAAGAAAACGATGTTGCATCAGTTTCCTTGGTTATTCGTCGTGCTGAAACCGAATATGATGCCAGATTTTGTCTACGTGCAGCCAAAAAAAAGTGATTCCCACGATGTCGTAAAAACACATGTGTATAATCGACTTTTTCTCGAAGACAAATTGTTCGCACGCAAACTTCGCGCATTGCACTCGTGTAGTTCGACAAGACGAAGCTATTGCATGCGGTTTCATCGGCCTACGACAATGTGTACTCAAGTTATATGCCATCATCTCGAACACGAATATCAACTTCTATGATTGAGTTTTTCGTGAGCTGTGGTCGCAAAGAAAACGATGTTGCATCAGTTTGCTTGGTTATTCGACGTGCTGAAACCGAATATGGTGCCAGATTTTGTCTACGTGCAGCCAAAAAAAAGTGATTCCCACGATGTCGTAAAAACGCATATGTATAATCGACTTTTTCTCGAAGACAAATTGTTCGCACGCAAACTTCGCGCATTGCACTCGTGTAGTTCGACAAGACGAAGCTATTGCACGCGGTTTCATCGACCTACGACAATGTGCACTCAAGTTATATGCCATCATATCGAACACGAATATCAACTTCTATGATTGAGTTTTTCGTGAGCTGTGGTCGCAAAGAAAACGATGTTGCATCAGTTTCCTTGGTTATTCGACGTGCTGAAACCGAATATAATGCCAGACTTTGTCTACGTGCAGCCAAAAAAAAGTGATTCCCACGATGTCGTAAAAACGGATGTGTATAATCGACTTTTTCTCGAAGACAAATTGTTCGCACGCAAACTTCGCGCATTGCACTCGTGTAGTTCGACAAGACGAAGCTATTGCACGCGGTTTCATCGGCCTACGACAATGTGTACTCAAGTTATATGCCATCATCTCGAACACGAATATCAACTTCTATGATTGAGTTTTTCGTGAGCTGTGGTCGCAAAGAAAACGATGTTGCATCAGTTTCCTTGGTTATTCGACGTGCTGAAACCGAATATGGTGCCAGATTTTGTCTACGTGCAGCCAAAAAAAAGTGATTCCCACGATGTCGTAAAAACGGATATGTATAATCGACTTTTTCTCGAAGACAAATTGTTCGCACGCAAACTTCGCGCATTGCACTCGTGTAGTTCGACAAGACGAAGCTATTGCACGCGGTTTCATCGGCCTACGACAATGTGTACTCAAGTTATATGCCATCATATCGAACACGAATATCAACTTCTATGATTGAGTTTTTCGTGAGCTGTGGTCGCAAAGAAAACGATGTTGCATCAGTTTCCTTGGTTATTCGACGTGCTGAAACCGAATATAATGCCAGACTTTGTCTACGTGCAGCCAAAAAAAAGTGATTCCCACGATGTCGTAAAAACGCATATGTATAATCGACTTTTTCTCGAAGACAAATTGTTCGCACGCAAACTTCGCGCATTGCACTCGTGTAGTTCGACAAGACGAAGCTATTGCACGCGGTTTCATCGACCTACGACAATGTGCACTCAAGTTATATGCCATCATATCGAACACGAATATCAACTTCTATGATTGAGTTTTTCGTGAGCTGTGGTCGCAAAGAAAACGATGTTGCATCAGTTTCCTTGGTTATTCGACGTGCTGAAACCGAATATAATGCCAGACTTTGTCTACGTGCAGCCAAAAAAAAGTGATTCCCACGATGTCGTAAAAACGCATATGTATAATCGACTTTTTCTCGAAGACAAATTGTTCGCACGCAAACTTCGCGCATTGCACTCGTGTAGTTCGACAAGACGAAGCTATTGCACGCGGTTTCATCGGCCTACGACAATGTGTACTCAAGTTATATGCCATCATCTCGAACACGAATATCAACTTCAATGATTGAGTTTTTCGTGAGCTGTGGTCGCAAAGAAAACGATGTTGCATCAGTTTCCTTGGTTATTCGACGTGCTGAAACCGAATATGGTGCCAGATTTTGTCTACGTGCAGCCAAAAAAAAGTGATTCCCACGATGTCGTAAAAACGCATATGTATAATCGACTTTTTCTCGAAGACAAATTGTTCGCACGCAAACTTCGCGCATTGTACTCGTGTAGTTCGACAAGACGAAGCTATTGCACGCGGTTTCATCGGCCTACGACAATGTGTACTCAAGTTATATGCCATCATATCGAACACGAATATCAACTTATATGATTGAGTTTTTCGTGAGCTGTTGTCGCAAAGAAAACGATGTTGCATCAGTTTCCTTGGTTATTCGTCGTGCTGAAACCGAATATGATGCCAGATTTTGTCTACGTGCAGCCAAAAAAAAGTGATTCCCACGATGTCGTAAAAACACATGTGTATAATCGACTTTTTCTCGAAGACAAATTGTTCGCACGCAAACTTCGCGCATTGCACTCGTGTAGTTCGACAAGACGAAGCTATTGCATGCGGTTTCATCGGCCTACGACAATGTGTACTCAAGTTATATGCCATCATCTCGAACACGAATATCAACTTCTATGATTGAGTTTTTCGTGAGCTGTGGTCGCAAAGAAAACGATGTTGCATCAGTTTGCTTGGTTATTCGACGTGCTGAAACCGAATATGGTGCCAGATTTTGTCTACGTGCAGCCAAAAAAAAGTGATTCCCACGATGTCGTAAAAACGCATATGTATAATCGACTTTTTCTCGAAGACAAATTGTTCGCACGCAAACTTCGCGCATTGCACTCGTGTAGTTCGACAAGACGAAGCTATTGCACGCGGTTTCATCGGCCTACGACAATGTGTACTCAAGTTAGATGCCATCATATCGAACACGAATATCAACTTCTATGATTGAGTTTTTCGTGAGCTGTGGTCGCAAAGAAAACGATGTTGCATCAGTTTCCTTGGTTATCCGTCGTGCTGAAACCGAATATGATGCCAGATTTTGTCTACGTGCAGCCCAAAAAAAAGTGATTCCCACGATGTCGTAAAAACACATGTGTATAATCGACTTTTTCTCGAAGACAAATTGTTCGCACGCAAACTTCGCGCATTGCACTCGTGTAGTTCGACAAGACGAAGCTATTGCATGCGGTTTCATCGGCCTACGACAATGTGTACTCAAGTTATATGCCATCATCTCGAACACGAATATCAACTTCTATGATTGAGTTTTTCGTGAGCTGTGGTCGCAAAGAAAACGATGTTGCATCAGTTTGCTTGGTTATTCGACGTGCTGAAACCGAATATAATGCCAGACTTTGTCTACGTGCAGCCAAAAAAAAGTGATTCCCACGATGTCGTAAAAACGCATATGTATAATCGACTTTTTCTCGAAGACAAATTGTTCGCACGCAAACTTCGCGCATTGCACTCGTGTAGTTCGACAAGACGAAGCTATTGCACGCGGTTTCATCGGCCTACGACAATGTGTATTCAAGTTATATGCCATCATCTCGAACACGAATATCAACTTCAATGATTGAGTTTTTCGTGAGCTGTGGTCGCAAAGAAAACGATGTTGCATCAGTTTCCTTGGTTATTCGACGTGCTGAAACCGAATATGGTGCCAGATTTTGTCTACGTGCAGCCAAAAAAAAGTGATTCCCACGATGTCGTAAAAACGCATATGTATAATCGACTTTTTCTCGAAGACAAATTGTTCGCACGCAAACTTCGCGCATTGTACTCGTGTAGTTCGACAAGACGAAGCTATTGCACGCGGTTTCATCGGCCTACGACAATGTGTACTCAAGTTATATGCCATCATATCGAACACGAATATCAACTTATATGATTGAGTTTTTCGTGAGCTGTTGTCGCAAAGAAAACGATGTTGCATCAGTTTCCTTGGTTATTCGTCGTGCTGAAACCGAATATGATGCCAGATTTTGTCTACGTGCAGCCAAAAAAAAGTGATTCCCACGATGTCGTAAAAACACATGTGTATAATCGACTTTTTCTCGAAGACAAATTGTTCGCACGCAAACTTCGCGCATTGCACTCGTGTAGTTCGACAAGACGAAGCTATTGCATGCGGTTTCATCGGCCTACGACAATGTGTACTCAAGTTATATGCCATCATCTCGAACACGAATATCAACTTCTATGATTGAGTTTTTCGTGAGCTGTGGTCGCAAAGAAAACGATGTTGCATCAGTTTGCTTGGTTATTCGACGTGCTGAAACCGAATATGGTGCCAGATTTTGTCTACGTGCAGCCAAAAAAAAGTGATTCCCACGATGTCGTAAAAACGCATATGTATAATCGACTTTTTCTCGAAGACAAATTGTTCGCACGCAAACTTCGCGCATTGCACTCGTGTAGTTCGACAAGACGAAGCTATTGCACGCGGTTTCATCGGCCTACGACAATGTGTACTCAAGTTAGATGCCATCATATCGAACACGAATATCAACTTCTATGATTGAGTTTTTCGTGAGCTGTGGTCGCAAAGAAAACGATGTTGCATCAGTTTGCTTGGTTATTCGACGTGCTGAAACCGAATATAATGCCAGACTTTGTCTACGTGCAGCCAAAAAAAAGTGATTCCCACGATGTCGTAAAAACGCATATGTATAATCGACTTTTTCTCGAAGACAAATTGTTCGCACGCAAACTTCGCGCATTGCACTCGTGTAGTTCGACAAGACGAAGCTATTGCACGCGGTTTCATCGGCCTACGACAATGTGTACTCAAGTTATATGCCATCATCTCGAACACGAATATCAACTTCAATGATTGAGTTTTTCGTGAGCTGTGGTCGCAAAGAAAACGATGTTGCATCAGTTTCCTTGGTTATTCGACGTGCTGAAACCGAATATGGTGCCAGATTTTGTCTACGTGCAGCCAAAAAAAAGTGATTCCCACGATGTCGTAAAAACGCATATGTATAATCGACTTTTTCTCGAAGACAAATTGTTCGCACGCAAACTTCGCGCATTGTACTCGTGTAGTTCGACAAGACGAAGCTATTGCACGCGGTTTCATCGGCCTACGACAATGTGTACTCAAGTTATATGCCATCATATCGAACACGAATATCAACTTATATGATTGAGTTTTTCGTGAGCTGTTGTCGCAAAGAAAACGATGTTGCATCAGTTTCCTTGGTTATTCGTCGTGCTGAAACCGAATATGATGCCAGATTTTGTCTACGTGCAGCCAAAAAAAAGTGATTCCCACGATGTCGTAAAAACACATGTGTATAATCGACTTTTTCTCGAAGACAAATTGTTCGCACGCAAACTTCGCGCATTGCACTCGTGTAGTTCGACAAGACGAAGCTATTGCATGCGGTTTCATCGGCCTACGACAATGTGTACTCAAGTTATATGCCATCATCTCGAACACGAATATCAACTTCTATGATTGAGTTTTTCGTGAGCTGTGGTCGCAAAGAAAACGATGTTGCATCAGTTTGCTTGGTTATTCGACGTGCTGAAACCGAATATGGTGCCAGATTTTGTCTACGTGCAGCCAAAAAAAAGTGATTCCCACGATGTCGTAAAAACGCATATGTATAATCGACTTTTTCTCGAAGACAAATTGTTCGCACGCAAACTTCGCGCATTGCACTCGTGTAGTTCGACAAGACGAAGCTATTGCACGCGGTTTCATCGGCCTACGACAATGTGTACTCAAGTTAGATGCCATCATATCGAACACGAATATCAACTTCTATGATTGAGTTTTTCGTGAGCTGTGGTCGCAAAGAAAACGATGTTGCATCAGTTTCCTTGGTTATTCGACGTGCTGAAACCGAATATAATGCCAGACTTTGTCTACGTGCAGCCAAAAAAAAGTGATTCCCACGATGTCGTAAAAACGCATATGTATAATCGACTTTTTCTCGAAGACAAATTGTTCGCACGCAAACTTCGCGCATTGCACTCGTGTAGTTCGAAAAGACGAAGCTATTGCACGAGGTTTCATCGGCCTACGACAATGTGTACTCAAGTTATATGCCATCATCTCGAACACGAATATCAACTTCAATGATTGAGTTTTTCGTGAGCTGTGGTCGCAAAGAAAACGATGTTGCATCAGTTTCCTTGGTTATTCGACGTGCTGAAACCGAATATGGTGCCAGATTTTGTCTACGTGCAGCCAAAAAAAAGTGATTCCCACGATGTCGTAAAAACGGATATGTATAATCGACTTTTTCTCGAAGACAAATTGTTCGCACGCAAACTTCGCGCATTGCACTCGTGTAGTTCGACAAGACGAAGCTATTGCACGCGGTTTCATCGACCTACGACAATGTGTACTCAAGTTATATGCCATCATATCGAACACGAATATCAACTTATATGATTGAGTTTTTCGTGAGCTGTTGTCGCAAAGAAAACGATGTTGCATCAGTTTCCTTGGTTATCCGTCGTGCTGAAACCGAATATGATGCCAGATTTTGTCTACGTGCAGCCAAAAAAAAGTGATTCCCACGATGTCGTAAAAACACATGTGTATAATCGACTTTTTCTCGAAGACAAATTGTTCGCACGCAAACTTCGCGCATTGCACTCGTGTAGTTCGACAAGACGAAGCTATTGCATGCGGTTTCATCGGCCTACGACAATGTGTACTCAAGTTATATGCCATCATCTCGAACACGAATATCAACTTCTATGATTGAGTTTTTCGTGAGCTGTGGTCGCAAAGAAAACGATGTTGCATCAGTTTGCTTGGTTATTCGACGTGCTGAAACCGAATATAATGCCAGACTTTGTCTACGTGCAGCCAAAAAAAAGTGATTCCCACGATGTCGTAAAAACACATGTGTATAATCGACTTTTTCTCGAAGACAAATTGTTCGCACGGAAACTTCGCGCATTGCACTCGTGTAGTTCGACAAGACGAAGCTATTGCACGCGGTTTCATCGGCCTACGACAATGTGTACTCAAGTTATATGCCATCATCTCGAACACGAATATCAACTTCAATGATTGAGTTTTTCGTGAGCTGTGGTCGCAAAGAAAACGATGTTGCATCAGTTTCCTTGGTTATTCGACGTGCTGAAACCGAATATGGTGCCAGATTTTGTCTACGTGCAGCCAAAAAAAAGTGATTCCCACGATGTCGTAAAAACGCATATGTATAATGGACTTTTTCTCGAAGACAAATTGTTCGCACGCAAACTTCGCGCATTGCACTCGTGTAGTTCAACAAGACGAAGCTATTGCACGCGGTTTCATCGGCCTACGACAATGTGTACTCTAGTTATATGCCATCATCTCGAACACGAATATCAACTTCTATGATTGAGTTTTTCGTGAGCTGTGGTCGCAAAGAAAACGATGTTGCATCAGTTTCCTTGGTTATTCGACGTGCTGAAACCGAATATGGTGCCAGATTTTGTCTACGTGCAGCCAAAAAAAAGTGATTCCCACGATGTCGTAAAAACGGATATGTATAATCGACTTTTTCTCGAAGACAAATTGTTCGCACGCAAACTTCGCGCATTGCACTCGTGTAGTTCGACAAGACGAAGCTATTACACGCGGTTTCATCGGCCTACGACAATGTTTACTCAAGTTATATGCCATCATATCGAACACGAATATCAACTTCTATGATTGAGTTTTTCGTGAGCTGTGGTCGCAAAGAAAAGGATGTTGCATCAGTTTCCTTGGTTATTCGACGTGCTGAAACCGAATATGATGCCAGACTTTGTCTACGTGCAGCCAAAAAAAAAGTGATTCCCACGATGTCGTAAAAACGCATATGTATAATCGACTTTTTCTCGAAGACAAATTGTTCGCACGCAAACTTCGCGCATTGCACTCGTGTAGTTCGACAAGACGAAGCTATTGCACGCGGTTTCATCGGCCTACGACAATGTGTACTCAAGTTATATGCCATCATCTCGAACACGAATATCAACTTCTATGATTGAGTTTTTCGTGAGCTGTGGTCGCAAAGAAAACGATGTTGCATCAGTTTGCTTGGTTATTCGACGTGCTGAAACCGAATATAATGCCAGACTTTGTCTACGTGCAGCCAAAAAAAAGTGATTCCCACGATGTCGTAAAAACGCATATGTATAATCGACTTTTTCTCGAAGACAAATTGTTCGCACGCAAACTTCGCGCATTGCACTCATGTAGTTCGACAAGACGAAGCTATTGCACGCGGTTTCATCGGCCTACGACAATGTGTACTCAAGTTATATGCCATCATCTCGAACACGAATATCAACTTCAATGATTGAGTTTTTCGTGAGCTGTGGTCGCAAAGAAAACGATGTTGCATCAGTTTCCTTGGTTATTCGACGTGCTGAAACCGAATATGGTGCCAGATTTTGTCTACGTGCAGCCAAAAAAAAGTGATTCCCACGATGTCGTAAAAACGCATATGTATAATCGACTTTTTCTCGAAGACAAATTGTTCGCACGCAAACTTCGCGCATTGCACTCGTGTAGTTCGACAAGACGAAGCTATTGCACGCGGTTTCATCGGCCTACGACAATGTGTACTCAAGTTATATGCCATCATATCGAACACGAATATCAACTTATATGATTGAGTTTTTCGTGAGCTGTTGTCGCAAAGAAAACGATGTTGCATCAGTTTCCTTGGTTATTCGTCGTGCTGAAACCGAATATGATGCCAGATTTTGTCTACGTGCAGCCAAAAAAAAGTGATTCCCACGATGTCGTAAAAACACATGTGTATAATCGACTTTTTCTCGAAGACAAATTGTTCGCACGCAAACTTCGCGCATTGCACTCGTGTAGTTCGACAAGACGAAGCTATTGCATGCGGTTTCATCGGCCTACGACAATGTGTACTCAAGTTATATGCCATCATCTCGAACACGAATATCAACTTCTATGATTGAGTTTTTCGTGAGCTGTGGTCGCAAAGAAAACGATGTTGCATCAGTTTGCTTGGTTATTCGACGTGCTGAAACCGAATATAGTGCCAGATTTTGTCTACGTGCAGCCAAAAAAAAGTGATTCCCACGATGTCGTAAAAACGCATATGTATAATCGACTTTTTCTCGAAGACAAATTGTTCGCACGCAAACTTCGCGCATTGCACTCGTGTAGTTCGACAAGACGAAGCTATTGCACGCGGTTTCATCGGCCTACGACAATGTGTACTCAAGTTAGATGCCATCATATCGAACACGAATATCAACTTCTATGATTGAGTTTTTCGTGAGCTGTGGTCGCAAAGAAAACGATGTTGCATCAGTTTCCTTGGTTATTCGACGTGCTGAAACCGAATATAATGCCAGACTTTGTCTACGTGCAGCCAAAAAAAAGTGATTCCCACGATGTCGTAAAAACGCATATGTATAATCGACTTTTTCTCGAAGACAAATTGTTCGCACGCAAACTTCGCGCATTGCACTCGTGTAGTTCGAAAAGACGAAGCTATTGCACGCGGTTTCATCGGCCTACGACAATGTGTACTCAAGTTATATGCCATCATCTCGAACACGAATATCAACTTCAATGATTGAGTTTTTCGTGAGCTGTGGTCGCAAAGAAAACGATGTTGCATCAGTTTGCTTGGTTATTCGTCGTGCTGAAACCGAATATAATGCCAGATTTTGTCTACGTGCAGCCAAAAAAAAGTGATTCCCACGATGTCGTAAAAACACATGTGTATAATCGACTTTTTCTCGAAGACAAATTGTTCGCACGGAAACTTCGCGCATTGCACTCGTGTAGTTCGACAAGACGAAGCTATTGCATACGGTTTCATCGGCCTACGACAATGTGTACTCAAGTTATATGCCATCATCTCGAACACGAATATCAACTTCTATGATTGAGTTTTTCGTGAGCTGTGGTCGCAAAGAAAACGATGTTGCATCAGTTTGCTTGGTTATTCGACGTGCTGAAACCGAATATGGTGCCAGATTTTGTCTACGTGCAGCCAAAAAAAAGTGATTCCCACGATGTCGTAAAAACGGATATGTATAATCGACTTTTTCTCGAAGACAAATTGTTCGCACGCAAACTTCGCGCATTGCACTCGTGTAGTTCGACAAGACGAAGCTATTACACGCGGTTTCATCGGCCTACGACAATGTTTACTCAAGTTATATGCCATCATATCGAACACGAATATCAACTTCTATGATTGAGTTTTTCGTGAGCTGTGGTCGCAAAGAAAAGGATGTTGCATGAGTTTCCTTGGTTATTCGACGTGCTGAAACCGAATATGACGCCAGACTTTGTCTACGTGCAGCCAAAAAAAAGTGAGTCCCACGATGTCGTAAAAACGCATATGTATAATCGACTTTTTCTCGAAGACAAATTGTTCGCACGCAAACTTCGCGCATTGCACTCGTGTAGTTCGACAAGACGAAGCTATTGCACGCGGTTTCATCGGCCTACGACAATGTGTACTCAAGTTATATGCCATCATCTCGAACACGAATATCAACTTCAATGATTGAGTTTTTCGTGAGCTGTGGTCGCAAAGAAAACGATGTTGCATCAGTTTGCTTGGTTATTCGTCGTGCTGAAACCGAATATAATGCCAGATTTTGTCTACGTGCAGCCAAAAAAAAGTGATTCCCACGATGTCGTAAAAACGCATATGTATAATCGACTTTTTCTCGAAGACAAATTGTTCGCACGCAAACTTCGCGCATTGCACTCGTGTAGTTCGAAAAGACGAAGCTATTGCACGCGGTTTCATCGGCCTACGACAATGTGTACTCAAGTTATATGCCATCATCTCGAACACGAATATCAACTTCAATGATTGAGTTTTTCGTGAGCTGTGGTCGCAAAGAAAACGATGTTGCATCAGTTTGCTTGGTTATTCGTCGTGCTGAAACCGAATATAATGCCAGATTTTGTCTACGTGCAGCCAAAAAAAAGTGATTCCCACGATGTCGTAAAAACACATGTGTATAATCGACTTTTTCTCGAAGACAAATTGTTCGCACGGAAACTTCGCGCATTGCACTCGTGTAGTTCGACAAGACGAAGCTATTGCATACGGTTTCATCGGCCTACGACAATGTGTACTCAAGTTATATGCCATCATCTCGAACACGAATATCAACTTCTATGATTGAGTTTTTCGTGAGCTGTGGTCGCAAAGAAAACGATGTTGCATCAGTTTGCTTGGTTATTCGTCGTGCTGAAACCGAATATGGTGCCAGATTTTGTCTACGTGCAGCCAAAAAAAAGTGATTCCCACGATGTCATAAAAACGCATATGTATAATCGACTTTTTCTCGAAGACAAATTGTTCGCACGCAAACTTCGCGCATTGCACTCGTGTAGTTCGACAAGACGAAGCTATTGCACGCGGTTTCATCGGCCTACGACAATGTGTACTCAAGTTATATGCCATCATCTCGAACACGAATATCAACTTCTATGATTGAGTTTTTCGTGAGCTGTGGTCGCAAAGAAAACGATGTTGCATCAGTTTCCTTGGTTATTCGACGTGCTGAAACCGAATATGGTGCCAGATTTTGTCTACGTGCAGCCAAAAAAATGTGATTCCCACGATGTCGTAAAAACGCATATGTATAATCGACTTTTTCTCGAAGACAAATTGTTCGCACGCAAACTTCGCGCATTGCACTCGTGTAGTTCGACAAGACGAAGCTATTGCACGCGGTTTCATCGGCCTACGACAATGTATACTCAAGTTATATGCCATCATATTGAACACGAATATCCACTTCTGTGATTGAGTTTTTCGTGAGCTGTGGTCGCAAAGAAAACGATGTTGCACCAGTTTCCCTGGTTATTCGACGTGCTGAAACCGAATATGATGCCAGATTTTGTCTACGTGCAGCCAAAAAAAAGTGATTCCCACGATGTCGTAAAAACGGATATGTATAATCGACTTTTTCTCGAAGACAAATTGTTCGCACGCAAACTTCGCGCATTGCACTCGTGTAGTTCGACAAGACGAAGCTATTGCACGCGGTTTCATCGGCCTACGACAATGTGTACTCAAGTTATATGCCATCATCTCGAACACGAATATCAACTTCAATGATTGAGTTTTTCGTGAGCTGTGGTCGCAAAGAAAACGATGTTGCATCAGTTTGCTTGGTTATTCGACGTGCTGAAACCGAATATGGTGCCAGATTTTGTCTACGTGCAGCCAAAAAAAAGTGATTCCCACGATGTCGTAAAAACGGATATGTATAATCGACTTTTTCTCGAAGACAAATTGTTCGCACGCAAACTTCGCGCATTGCACTCGTGTAGTTCGACAAGACGAAGCTATTGCACGCGGTTTCATCGGCCTACGACAATGTGTACTCAAGTTATATGCCATCATCTCGAACACGAATATCAACTTCAATGATTGAGTTTTTCGTGAGCTGTGGTCGCAAAGAAAACGATGTTGCATCAGTTTCCTTGGTTATTCGACGTGCTGAAACCGAATATGGTGCCAGATTTTGTCTACGTGCAGCCAAAAAAAAGTGATTCCCACGATGTCGTAAAAACGGATATGTATAATCGACTTTTTCTCGAAGACAAATTGTTCGCACGCAAACTTCGCGCATTGCACTCGTGTAGTTCGACAAGACGAAGCTATTGCACGCGGTTTCATCGGCCTACGACAATGTGTACTCAAGTTATATGCCATCATCTCGAACACGAATATCAACTTCTATGATTGAGTTTTTCGTGAGCTGTGGTCGCAAAGAAAACGATGTTGCATCAGTTTCCTTGGTTATTCGACGTGCTGAAACCGAATATGGTGCCAGATTTTGTCTACGTGCAGCCAAAAAAATGTGATTCCCACGATGTCGTAAAAACGCATATGTATAATCGACTTTTTCTCGAAGACAAATTGTTCGCACGCAAACTTCGCGCATTGCACTCGTGTAGTTCGACAAGACGAAGCTATTGCACGCGGTTTCATCGGCCTACGACAATGTATACTCAAGTTATATGCCATCATATTGAACACGAATATCCACTTCTGTGATTGAGTTTTTCGTGAGCTGTGGTCGCAAAGAAAACGATGTTGCACCAGTTTCCCTGGTTATTCGACGTGCTGAAACCGAATATGGTGCCAGATTTTGTCTACGTGCAGCCAAAAAAAAGTGATTCCCACGATGTCGTAAAAACGCATATGTATAATCGACTTTTTCTCGAAGACAAATTGTTCGCACGCAAACTTCGCGCATTGCACTCGTGTAGTTCGACAGGACGAAGCTATTGCATGCGGTTTCATCGGCCTACGACAATGTGTACTCAAGTTATATGCCATCATATTGAACACGAATATCAACTTCTGTGATTGAGTTTTTCGTGAGCTGTGGTCGCAAAGAAAACGATGTTGCACCAGTTTCCCTGGTTATTCGACGTGCTGAAACCGAATATGATGCCAGATTTTGTCTACGTGCAGCCAAAAAAAAGTGATTCCCACGATGTCGTAAAAACGCATATGTATAATCGACTTTTTCTCGAAAACAAATTGTTCGCACGCAAACTTCGCGCATTGCACTCGTGTAGTTCGACAAGACGAAGCTATTGCACGCGGTTTCATCGGCCTACGACAATGTATACTCAAGTTATATGCCATCATATTGAACACGAATATCAACTTCTGTGATTGAGTTTTTCGTGAGCTGTGGTCGCAAAGAAAACGATGTTGCATCAGTTTCCTTGGTTATTCGACGTGCTGAAACCGAATATAATGCCAGACTTTGTCTACGTGCAGCCAAAAAAAAGTGATTCCCACGATGTCGTAAAAACGCATATGTATAATCGACTTTTTCTCGAAGACAAATTGTTCGCACGCAAACTTCGCGCATTGCACTCGTGTAGTTCGACAAGACGAAGCTATTGCACGCGGTTTCATCGGCCTACGACAATGTGTACTCAAGTTATATGCCATCATCTCGAACACGAATATCAACTTCAATGATTGAGTTTTTCGTGAGCTGTGGTCGCAAAGAAAACGATGTTGCATCAGTTTCCTTGGTTATTCGACGTGCTGAAACCGAATATGGTGCCAGATTTTGTCTACGTGCAGCCAAAAAAAAGTGATTCCCACGATGTCGTAAAAACGCATATGTATAATCGACTTTTTCTCGAAGACAAATTGTTCGCACGCAAACTTCGCGCATTGCACTCGTGTAGTTCGACAAGACGAAGCTATTGCACGCGGTTTCATCGGCCTACGACAATGTGTACTAAAGTTATATGCCATCATATCGAACACGAATATCAACTTCTATGATTGAGTTTTTCGTGAGCTGTGGTCGCAAAGAAAACGATGTTGCATCAGTTTCCTTGGTTATTCGACGTGCTGAAACCGAATATGATGCCAGACTTTGTCTACGTGCAGCCAAAAAAAAGTGATTCCCACGATGTCCTAAAAACGCATATGTATAATCGACTTTTTCTCGAAGACAAATTGTTCGCACGCAAACTTCGCGCATTGCACTCGTGTAGTTCGACAAGACGAAGCTATTGCACGCGGTTTCATCGGCCTACGACAATGTGTACTCAAGTTATATGCCATCATCTCGAACACGAATATCAACTTCAATGATTGAGTTTTTCGTGAGCTGTGGTCGCAAAGAAAACGATGTTGCATCAGTTTGCTTGGTTATTCGACGTGCTGAAACCGAATATGGTGCCAGATTTTGTCTACGTGCAGCCAAAAAAATGTGATTCCCACGATGTCGTAAAAACGCATATGTATAATCGACTTTTTCTCGAAGACAAATTGTTCGCACGCAAACTTCGCGCATTGCACTCGTGTAGTTCGACAAGACGAAGCTATTGCACGCGGTTTCATCGGCCTACGACAATGTATACTCAAGTTATATGCCATCATATTGAACACGAATATCCACTTCTGTGATTGAGTTTTTCGTGAGCTGTGGTCGCAAAGAAAACGATGTTGCACCAGTTTCCCTGGTTATTCGACGTGCTGAAACCGAATATGGTGCCAGATTTTGTCTACGTGCAGCCAAAAAAAAGTGATTCCCACGATGTCGTAAAAACGCATATGTATAATCGACTTTTTCTCGAAGACAAATTGTTCGCACGCAAACTTCGCGCATTGCACTCGTGTAGTTCGACAGGACGAAGCTATTGCATGCGGTTTCATCGGCCTACGACAATGTGTACTCAAGTTATATGCCATCATATTGAACACGAATATCAACTTCTGTGATTGAGTTTTTCGTGAGCTGTGGTCGCAAAGAAAACGATGTTGCACCAGTTTCCCTGGTTATTCGACGTGCTGAAACCGAATATGGTGCCAGATTTTGTCTACGTGCAGCCAAAAAAAAGTGATTCCCACGATGTCGTAAAAACGCATATGTATAATCGACTTTTTCTCGAAGACAATCTGTTCGCACGCAAACTTCGCGCATTGCACTCGTGTAGTTCGACAAGACGAAGCTATTGCACGCGGTTTCATCGTCCTACGACAATGTATACTCAAGTTATATGCCATCATATTGAACACGAATATCAACTTCTGTGATTGAGTTTTTCGTGAGCTGTGGTCGCAAAGAAAACGATGTTGCACCAGTTTCCCTGGTTATTCGACGTGCTGAAACCGAATATGATGCCAGATTTTGTCTACGTGCAGCCAAAAAAAAGTGATTCCCACGATGTCGTAAAAACGGATGTGTATAATCGACTTTTTCTCGAAGACAAATTGTTCGCACGCAAACTTCGCGCATTGCACTCGTGTAGTTCGACAAGACGAAGCTATTGCACGCGGTTTCATCGGCCTACGTCAATGTGTACTCAAGTTATATGCTATCATATCGAACACGAATATCAACTTCTATGATTGAGTTTTTCGTGAGCTGTGGTCGCAAAGAAAACGATGTTGCATCAGTTTCCTTGGTTATTCGACGTGCTGAAACCGAATATGATGCCAGACTTTGTCTACGTGCAGCCAAAAAAAAGTGATTCCCACGATGTCCTAAAAACGCATATGTATAATCGACTTTTTCTCGAAGACAAATTGTTCGCACGCAAACTTCGCGCATTGCACTCGTGTAGTTCGACAAGACGAAGCTATTGCACGCGGTTTCATCGGCCTACGACAATGTGTACTCAAGTTATATGCCATCATCTCGAACACGAATATCAACTTCAATGATTGAGTTTTTCGTGAGCTGTGGTCGCAAAGAAAACGATGTTGCATCAGTTTCCTTGGTTATTCGACGTGCTGAAACCGAATATGGTGCCAGATTTTGTCTAGGTGCAGCCAAAAAAAAGTGATTCCCACGATGTCGTAAAAACGCATATGTATAATCGACTTTTTCTCGAAGACAAATTGTTCGCACGCAAACTTCGCGCATTGCACTCGTGTAGTTCGACAAGACGAAGCTATTGCACGCGGTTTCATCGGCCTACGACAATGTGTACTCAAGTTATATGCCATCATATCGAACACGAATATCAACTTATATGATTGAGTTTTTCGTGAGCTGTTGTCGCAAAGAAAACGATGTTGCATCAGTTTCCTTGGTTATTCGTCGTGCTGAAACCGAATATGATGCCAGATTTTGTCTACGTGCAGCCAAAAAAAAGTGATTCCCACGATGTCGTAAAAACGGATGTGTATAATCGACTTTTTCTCGAAGACAAATTGTTCGCACGCAAACTTTGCGCATTGCACTCGTGTAGTTCGACAAGACGAAGCTATTGCACGCGGTTTCATCGGCCTACGACAATGTGTACTCAAGTTATATGCTATCATATCGAACACGAATATCAACTTCTATGATTGAGTTTTTCGTGAGCTGTGGTCGCAAAGAAAACGATGTTGCATCAGTTTCCTTGGTTATTCGACGTGCTGAAACCGAATATGATGCCAGACTTTGTCTACGTGCAGCCAAAAAAAAGTGATTCCCACGATGTCCTAAAAACGCATATGTATAATCGACTTTTTCTCGAAGACAAATTGTTCGCACGCAAACTTCGCGGATTGCACTCGTGTAGTTCGACAAGACGAAGCTATTGCACGCGGTTTCATCGGCCTACGACAATGTGTACTCAAGTTATATGCCATCATCTCGAACACGAATATCAACTTCAATGATTGAGTTTTTCGTGAGCTGTGGTCGCAAAGAAAACGATGTTGCATCAGTTTCCTTGGTTATTCGACGTGCTGAAACCGAATATGGTGCCAGATTTTGTCTACGTGCAGCCAAAAAAAAGTGATTCCCACGATGTCGTAAAAACGCATATGTATAATCGACTTTTTCTCGAAGACAAATTGTTCGCACGCAAACTTCGCGCATTGCACTCGTGTAGTTCGACAAGACGAAGCTATTGCACGCGGTTTCATCGGCCTACGACAATGTGTACTCAAGTTATATGCCATCATATCGAACACGAATATCAACTTATATGATTGAGTTTTTCGTGAGCTGTTGTCGCAAAGAAAACGATGTTGCATCAGTTTCCTTGGTTATTCGTCGTGCTGAAACCGAATATGATGCCAGATTTTGTCTACGTGCAGCCAAAAAAAAGTGATTCCCACGATGTCGTAAAAACACATGTGTATAATCGACTTTTTCTCGAAGACAAATTGTTCGCACGCAAACTTTGCGCATTGCACTCGTGTAGTTCGACAAGACGAAGCTATTGCACGCGGTTTCATCGGCCTACGACAATGTGTACTCAAGTTATATGCTATCATATCGAACACGAATATCAACTTCTATGATTGAGTTTTTCGTGAGCTGTGGTCGCAAAGAAAACGATGTTGCATCAGTTTCCTTGGTTATTCGACGTGCTGAAACCGAATATGATGCCAGACTTTGTCTACGTGCAGCCAAAAAAAAGTGATTCCCACGATGTCCTAAAAACGCATATGTATAATCGACTTTTTCTCGAAGACAAATTGTTCGCACGCAAACTTCGCGGATTGCACTCGTGTAGTTCGACAAGACGAAGCTATTGCACGCGGTTTCATCGGCCTACGACAATGTGTACTCAAGTTATATGCCATCATCTCGAACACGAATATCAACTTCAATGATTGAGTTTTTCGTGAGCTGTGGTCGCAAAGAAAACGATGTTGCATCAGTTTCCTTGGTTATTCGACGTGCTGAAACCGAATATGGTGCCAGATTTTGTCTACGTGCAGCCAAAAAAAAGTGATTCCCACGATGTCGTAAAAACGCATATGTATAATCGACTTTTTCTCGAAGACAAATTGTTCGCACGCAAACTTCGCGCATTGCACTCGTGTAGTTCGACAAGACGAAGCTATTGCACGCGGTTTCATCGGCCTACGACAATGTGTACTCAAGTTATATGCCATCATATCGAACACGAATATCAACTTATATGATTGAGTTTTTCGTGAGCTGTTGTCGCAAAGAAAACGATGTTGCATCAGTTTCCTTGGTTATTCGTCGTGCTGAAACCGAATATGATGCCAGATTTTGTCTACGTGCAGCCAAAAAAAAGTGATTCCCACGATGTCGTAAAAACGGATGTGTATAATCGACTTTTTCTCGAAGACAAATTGTTCGCACGCAAACTTTGCGCATTGCACTCGTGTAGTTCGACAAGACGAAGCTATTGCACGCGGTTTCATCGGCCTACGACAATGTGTACTCAAGTTATATGCTATCATATCGAACACGAATATCAACTTCTATGATTGAGTTTTTCGTGAGCTGTGGTCGCAAAGAAAACGATGTTGCATCAGTTTCCTTGGTTATTCGACGTGCTGAAACCGAATATGATGCCAGACTTTGTCTACGTGCAGCCAAAAAAAAGTGATTCCCACGATGTCCTAAAAACGCATATGTATAATCGACTTTTTCTCGAAGACAAATTGTTCGCACGCAAACTTCGCGGATTGCACTCGTGTAGTTCGACAAGACGAAGCTATTGCACGCGGTTTCATCGGCCTACGACAATGTGTACTCAAGTTATATGCCATCATCTCGAACACGAATATCAACTTCAATGATTGAGTTTTTCGTGAGCTGTGGTCGCAAAGAAAACGATGTTGCATCAGTTTCCTTGGTTATTCGACGTGCTGAAACCGAATATGGTGCCAGATTTTGTCTACGTGCAGCCAAAAAAAAGTGATTCCCACGATGTCGTAAAAACGCATATGTATAATCGACTTTTTCTCGAAGACAAATTGTTCGCACGCAAACTTCGCGCATTGCACTCGTGTAGTTCGACAAGACGAAGCTATTGCACGCGGTTTCATCGGCCTACGACAATGTGTACTCAAGTTATATGCCATCATATCGAACACGAATATCAACTTATATGATTGAGTTTTTCGTGAGCTGTTGTCGCAAAGAAAACGATGTTGCATCAGTTTCCTTGGTTATTCGTCGTGCTGAAACCGAATATGATGCCAGATTTTGTCTACGTGCAGCCAAAAAAAAGTGATTCCCACGATGTCGTAAAAACACATGTGTATAATCGACTTTTTCTCGAAGACAAATTGTTCGCACGCAAACTTCGCGCATTGCACTCGTGTAGTTCGACAAGACGAAGCTATTGCATGCGGTTTCATAGGCCTACGACAATGTGTACTCAAGTTATATGCCATCATCTCGAACACGAATATCAACTTCTATGATTGAGTTTTTCGTGAGCTGTGGTCGCAAAGAAAACGATGTTGCATCAGTTTGCTTGGTTATTCGACGTGCTGAAACCGAATATGGTGCCAGATTTTGTCTACGTGCAGCCAAAAAAAAGTGATTCCCACGATGTCGTAAAAACGCATATGTATAATCGACTTTTTCTCGAAGACAAATTGTTCGCACGCAAACTTCGCGCATTGCACTCGTGTAGTTCGACAAGACGAAGCTATTGCACGCGGTTTCATCGGCCTACGACAATGTATACTCAAGTTATATGCCATCATATTGAACACGAATATCAACTTCTGTGATTGAGTTTTTCGTGAGCTGTGGTCGCAAAGAAAACGATGTTGCACCAGTTTCCCTGGTTATTCGACGTGCTGAAACCGAATATGATGCCAGATTTTGTCTACGTGCAGCCAAAAAAAAGTGATTCCCACGATGTCGTAAAAACGGATGTTGTCACGTATCCATACGTGTTCTTCTTTAATTATGAGACAATCATCAAAAGAATGATTTATACGATTTATGAAACTAGTTCATGACAGAGTAGTATTAATTTTCAATTATTTTCCACAGTTTAATAAAACAAAATATCTAAGAAAAAGAACAAATTTCCGTAACCAAATCTTAAAAATCCTTCTACAAAGTTTTAATCAGCTTGATAAATTGAATAATGATCTTAAAAGACCGAAATTAATTGTTGAAACTCAAAACAGAAGTAATGATCGAATGAACCAACTTTATTTCAATAAAAAACAACGATAAATTTAAAGAATAAAAATATGTGCAGCTCACTCGACGATAAATTACATTTTAAAAATACAGGATTAAATACTCCAAAATACTCGTTGCCCTTTTTATAAAATTGTCCAATCATCCATGTGAAGCTCCTGAGCACCATACATAGAACTGCAAAATAAAATAAACTGACATTTAGGACATTAAAACAATAAATTTCACTGATTATCATATATAGATTCAAGAGAGTTCGAACTATCTGAACACTTCAATTCCAAGAAACACTACATCTCAATATAAGATTTAAAATGAACAAATAGAATCAATAAATTAGAGCCTTAGCAACCTTTGAAAATCGATTTATTATAACCTTAAATTATTCAAGGAAGAAATAACAAATAACATGTAGCAATCAAACAGTGAAATTGAAAGCAACTGAAATGAAATGATCCGAAAAACAACACATTAATACTCCAACTCAATAAACTCACATAAGAAATATTTCAATGCACTTACACAATTAAACATAGCAAGACATACGGATCCAAATTCCAAAATTGTCAGCATCTCCAAAGAACATTATACGATTTGCATATTCCATAATCCTTAATCTCCCCACAAAGATTTCCAGGAAAACCTGCAAAACACAATTCAAATAAATATCACACAATTATTCCAAAAACTTTAAACGAGCATGGAAAAGGATCGAACATATTTTCAATAGATTCCAAAATATGTCACTGAATCGAATATACGAATAATCAAGAATTCCACGACAGATGAATAGCAAAATTAGTGAAGCAAATATTCTCAATGCTCCAGTAAACTACATATAAAAATTAGACTATTAAATAATTATAAAAATATAAACTAAGGACTCTAAAATAACTCACCAAATAGAATTAGATATAATTATAACGAATATACCACTTTTGAAATAGAATAAGTCCTCCACTGGAATGCAATGCAACATAACCTGCAAGGAAAAAAGAATATTAGTAAACAAAATTATTAATCATTACATCAAATCTTCAAAATACACACTAAACAGAAAACAGCATGATAAAATAACAATAATATGGAAAGTACACCTAATTAAATAAACCCAAGGAAAACAAATAACTTCACTTATCAATAATAATGTAAAATAGTACTCACCATGGGTAACATAACCCCACCTGTCGAAACAATTCTTCGCAGATTCAAATATACTATTATGGCTGGTCCGCATAATGTTGAGCGAGCGACAACCACCTCACTGTCTACACTGCGATTGTTACGCTACCAAGTGGACACACCTATAATCAATTTCAAATTCAAATACATTAATACAAATTCAAGGAAACACAAAATAATGCCAATAATCGATATAAAATAATTCAATAAATTAAATAAATTAAATGAATAGAAACAAACAAACACAAAGCAAATTTCAATGATAAATAAACAAATAAAATGAAATGAATTTACTCAGGCAGTTAAGACCTGGGACAAAAATAATTGCAACCAGGATAAATACGATGATGGCTAATTTTGTAATTCGGCCGCAGAAAGCGAATCAAAGAATAAAAGAGATAAGATATAACATAGGAGGGGCGTAACAGTATTTGTCACCTTGACATGGCTAGTTGATTAAATCTAATAATTATCTATGAACAATTACCGGGACGAGCGTAGCCCGACAAATAATACAAATAATACAAAATAACGGGACCAAAAAGGAGCCCACGAATACAATTTAATAATTAGAAAAATCAACCTGCAATGCCGAGGCAGGTGAAGAGCCGCGACAAGGAGGAAAGTGCCTCCAAAATTATGTCGTACGCTTCGAATTCCAGAGTTCACTCCAAGAGGAAGAATTATAGGAGACTCCAGAACCGTATTTAAAGTTAATGAAAATAATACAATTACAAATAAAATAATCTCACATCAAGAAAAGTATAAACAAAAAGAATACAAAAAGAAAGCGATCAACAAACTAATTATTGTTTTCAACAATTAAAATGTAACACTGCATCAAAAGGAAAACTGAAATTAATGTAATGGAAAATGAATAATAATTATAGTGTCCTCACATATTGTAACGATTCGGCGAAGCACACACGAGTGATGCGAAAATACTCCACAGCCAGAAATGGGCCTGTCGCGCATGCGCAAGGCGGAACAACTGTTAGCAAATTCAAATTACTCGCAGAGTTACAGTCAGTTAATCGTCAGACACCGGACAGTTTAGTTAATCGTCGGACCTCGGAATAATCGGTTAATCGTCCAACCTCGGAGTAGTCTTTCAATTATTTCAAAAAAAAGACAAGTAATAAGCCAACAGGCTTTCTCTGATTTCTCTATTAAAATCCTATTACGAATTTGGCAATTTTTCTATCCGAAGTTTAGAATCGTCATAGTATTTGAACAATTAAAAATTCAATAAATCATACCGATTCAATTAGATTTCCGCGGTGCAGCGAGAACTGACTGTGAACTCCGCGAATTGATCATAATATCTTTATTTGTTTTCGATTAAATATTTTGTAACGAAGAAATCAACAAAACTTGTAAAATAAATTCAGTTACACCAATTTCGTGAAATGAAGTTTAGTGAAACATAATTGTCACCTCATCTCGAGTTCATCTTCATCGTCCTCTCTTTCAATATTATCTGCGGTCCTCTCGGCTGGAGATGATGTTGAACGGTTTGTCGATGAAGAGAATAAAAATTATTACGGTTTGTGGGTAATTTGGTGAACCGCTTCCCTACACCGGGGGTTCGAAAAATCTCACCTGTTTTCCTTAATAATTTCGAGTCCATCTGTGTTTCCATTTGAGTTGCAACCTCGGGAATTTCCAATGCCTGCATTGAGGCTCTGTGAAGTGACTTGTCGACTTCCCTTTCTAAAAACGAACGCAATTTTAATCGTGGATTTGACCGGCAGAAATATTCGTTAAAAGCGTTTCGATAGTTTTACCGAGATTTCTAATGATAACCAATGGCTTCTTATGGGGCTATTGCCATTCGGAATCCCACGAGAACTATCGCAACGTTTCACAATATCCTTGCAATTGAGTCATGGTCAGTTTGCCCTGCATCCGACGTGAGAAATCCTTAAAACAAATCATTAAATCGTATCATTTTCGCCACAACGGATCAGCAGCATCTAAATTAAAATCACCGCATTGGGAGCAGACGATCATCTATTGCTGACAATAGGCCATATTCCAGGACAGATAAAGCTGAAGTCGACCCAACGAACCTCGACTACGAACGAAATAGGTAAGTCAAAAGAAAACATTTCCATCTAAAACCCGGAGGTCGATTGATTCTCCAAAAACAACATAAAACCCTATGGTCGCGATATTTCAGATCTTACCTTCAGCCTAGTAACGGCAAGTCTTGTGATGGTCGGTTACCGCTCGACGATTATCGCTTTTTTCGACTTCCCGACGGATCTAGAGATACCGCCCCAATTGATCAAGTTAGATTCTCCACTTATCAAAGAAATAATTCCACCTATTTTCTGACAATTCCGGAGAATACGTAACAGAAATAACATCAGGGTTCCTTATACTATCCCTACATAAATAAATAAATAAAATTTTTTTTTTTCTGGTGCTAAGTGTGGGGTTTTTCTTTTCTTACCTTCGTATCTGAGTTCGATTGTGCTTGTCTCTACTTTATCTCAAATGGAAATTATGTCTATGCCAATGATATTAAAAGAACGAAACGAAAATGTCTACTCCCAGCTTTCAGAAATAAAATCAAATCACGTCCGGTTATGAAGATTTGACGAAAATGAATAAATTTCTCTCTCTCAATTCACTTATCACTCTTGCGATATTAATTTTCGACATCAATCATGCTTGAGGTTCTAATATAATATGAAAATCAGCATTCTAAATTTCCTTTTCATGTGAATCAAGACATAAATCAATAAAATTTATTCCAAAATGTTGGACCCTCAAAATTATTAAACATGAATTTTAGATACCAAATCATCATTTAATTCAGACGAAAATCACACCGTTCCCATTAGAGTCACTTCAATTTTACTTTAAACTAATTATTAAAAACAATCGTTCAAAATGGCAACCACTTCAGAACCTCTTAGACATGAAGATTTATCAGAAGCTCGTGAACTGAATATCCTTCTATCTGAAAAATTGAAATTAATCGAAGAACAAGCACAGATGATAAAGGAATTAAACGAAACAATGAAAGTAATGCGGGAAAACAACACACAGACAAGCGATGCACCATCGGTAAATGAGTTTGAATCCCCCAATATGAATGATTCGAATTCCCCTACAGTTAATGTAATACTGGATCAACTCTCCCACATCCATAGACAAATTGAAGACCTTAAATCCCATAAAGAGAATCCAATCGATCCAGTCATCCCTGAAAATCATAATTCAACTACTGGATTGAGAATCACTGTAAAAGATGCGCTCGCGTACGTACCAAGATTCGATGGTTATAATATCACCGTGACGCAATTCATGCGCGCTTGCAACCGCGTATGCTCAATGATGAATCGAGCAACTATGCCGACATTCTTAGCATTGCTTCGCCAAAAATTCGAAGGTCGTGCACGCACTACGTTAGAAAATTTGGAGTATCAATCACCTCAGGAGCTTGAGTCTAAATTGCGTGAGTTTTTTGACCCCTATCGCACTGCAAATCAATTTAAAGCTGCACTTGAAGATGTGACTAAGAAACCGCATGAGCATGTTGTTGATTATATTAACAGAGTCAAAAATTTATACATTGATGTCATCAATACAGAAAAGCTCGATCGTGGTTTGCTTTCCGATGATGAGGAGTTCAAAATTGAAAAAGATACTATTCAAGCATTTCTCAATGGTCTTCCTCCTTCTGTGCGTATTCAATGTTTAGCCAAACCTCATACGACCCTCGAAGAAACTTTTAAAAATGCAATTGAAGTCTATAAAATACACGAACGAGATTCAGGCAGATTTTTCGAACGCGAAAATTTTGTGGGATTCACTCGATTTAAAAAACAACGCAAAAATAACAATGAGCCCACGCAGTCAAACATTAATATTGTTAACTCTCCTCAACCATCGAATGGAAATCTCAATAAGGGGACCCCAATGATGAGTGGAAATAACTTTCAAAATCCCAGTGATCAAAGAAATTTTCATCAAAACAGTTATCGCACTAACTATCCGAGAAATCAAAATCGTTACGATCATCGCTACCAGTGGAGCAACGGAAGGAATTACGCTATCCGTACTCATAATAATCCTGAGAACGATCGAGATACGGGAAATAACGTTGAAATTTCAAGAAATTTCGAGAACTTTCAATCTCAATATATCCCTGGCTCATTTTGTGAATTATGCCGTATCCCAGGTCACACGTTGTCCAATTGCAGGAAATTAGCCTATATGAATCGTCAAAAGGAATCTCAGTCAAAAAACGAGCATCTCCCCGATCAGATTATCGGCGGGCCTGCGGGGAGCCAAACCAACAGATCACCGTCGTCCAATCTCATAATCTCACATCCCTCACAAACACCTTTGGCAGGGCCTTCCAAATCACTAACCACGAATCCGACCAATTAACAAAATCATCTAACAACAAAATTAATTCCCCCGTACCCGACTCCTCTCACTCAGAAAATCTCTGTCAATTGACTCACACAACTGCTAATGCAACTAATGACGACGAAATCAATAATTCCAAATATTTATCAAAATTATCAGAACATGAAATTCTTACTATCAAACGTGAACGTGAACTAAATATACAAAAACAACACGAGGAACTTCGAGTTCTGTGGGAACAAAAACCTTCTCCTTTGCGGAAAGGATTTGGTTATAACAATAACTCAGTCTTTCGATCAACTAAAAATATAGAATTTATTAAAAGTAATGACGAGGTGCTGAACGGTCATCCAGATCCGGACGATAATAATCAACGCGACGGCTCTGTCATTGCAGCACAGACAATATTACAGTTAAACAAAGATGAAAATAGTCAAATACCTATAGAATCAAAAAGGTTTCCCCCTCAGGGAACGGAAAATAAAGACAAAATTTCAAACAATTTAATAGAAACCACTTCGTCAAAAAACCATTCCATTAATGAGATAGAAACAAATAATGAATCTACTATTCCTACAGTTGTCCACACCCGTGTCAAACTCCCCAAAAGTCCCCAAAGCCAATCCGAAATAAAATCGCCATATGCACGTATTGCACACATGCGCATCAAAACAACGAGAATCGCTTCTGTGACAGTTGACTCTTTTCAATTAAAACTGCCGACTATTATGATGATCGATAGCGGTGCAGAAGTTAATTTAATTAAAATTGGAGCGCTTGAATTGCATGCCCCTATGAACATCGAGGAAATAATCGATTTGCGAGGAATTACTGATAATATCATTCGTACTATTGGAACTGCCACTGTTAATATTCATAGCCATATGGTAAAATTTCATGTTGTTAACAATCACTTTCCCATTGCACAGGCCGGAATTATCGGTGCCGAATTTTTTCACGAATTCAAAGCCACACTATCCTATGAACACCGAACGTTCTCTTTTTCTGATATTATAATGGAAATAACCTATGATGATTGTCAAATAATCCCTCAAAATTCTTCTTGTGCATTTGTAGTAAAATTAACGAAAGATTCACCCGATGTAGGTCTCATACCCGATCTTTACATTACAGACAAAATCTCTCTGATAGGAAGTCCCGACTTAAATATACAAGGAGAGGCTTTTGTGAAAGCAATCAACCATTGCAACGAAGATCTGAGAATTCCCACGCCAGTCATTAAAATGGGACAATGTTGTTGGTTAACAGGTCAAGGGGAAGGGGATGCACAGGAGAGTCCTGACTACCCAGAAGACAATTATCCCTCTGAAAATTCCGATTCAAATGTCCAAAAACTCAATTATCTCAGCCAAAAACCTAATTGGTTTGCCCCGTGTATACCCAGTAGTCCTATCTCTATAAATAGAGTTTCTCAAGAAAACCTCACCCCAGATCGTGCAAATATAATCAAATCTCTCATTCATCTTGATCACCCATCCGAAACTGAAAAATCCACTATTGATGCAATGATCGAATCCAATCAGGACCTCTTTATAATAAAAGGAGAAAGCCTTGGAGCTACAAATGTTATTTTTCACCACATAAGCACAACAGATGATCTCCCAATTACTAAGAAACAATATCCCTTGCCTCCCGTTCACAGAGAAGAAATAATTAAACAATGCGAGGAATTATTAAGTAAAGGAATTATTCGCCCGTCAGAATCTCCTTATTCTTCACCAATTTGGGTTGTTCCAAAAAAGGACGACTCTGAGGGTAACAAAAGATGTAGAATGGTAATCGATTATCGTGCCTTGAACGACAAAACAATCGGAGACGCATACCCTCTGCCCAACATCTGTGAAATTCTAGACCAACTTGGCAATGCTCGCTACTTTTCGAGCTTTGATCTTGCCAGTGGTTTTCATCAAATACCCATTCATCCCGACGATATCCATAAGACCGCTTTTCGAGCACCCTTCGCTCACTATGAATTCACACGAATGCCATTCGGCCTCCGAAACGCCCCGCCGACATTCCAAAGAATGATGGACAAAGTTTTGCTTGGATTGCAAGGAAAGGAATTATTTGTCTATATGGATGATATTGTCATTTATTCTCAGACACTCGCAGAACACGTTGAAAAATTCAACCGCATGAGTGAACGTTTACGTAAAGCTGGCCTTCAATTAGAACCCGACAAGTGTCATTTCTTGAAGAAGACACTCACTTATCTAGGACACGTTATTTCACTTGATGGAGTCCGTCCAGACCCCAAAAAATTAACTGCTGTCAAAGATTTTCCTAGACCCACAACACAAAAGAATATTCGACAATTTCTCGGTCTCACCGGTTATTACCGCAGATTCATTCCGAATTATGCGAAAATTTCGAACCCACTCACTAACCTCCTGAGAAAAGATACCAAATTCAATTGGACAGAGGACGAAACAGAAGCATTCTGCAGTTTGAGAGACTCTCTGTGCAAAGCACCCATTTTACAATATCCAGATTTTACTAAAGAGTTTATCATTACAACTGACGCCTGCAACTATGGTATTGGTGCGATTCTCAGCCAAGGAGACATCGGTAAGGACCTCCCTATAGCTTATATTTCAAGACTTCTAAATAAGGCTGAACGAAACTACTCAACCATAGAAAAAGAAATGCTTGCGATAGTCTATGCCGCGAATCATTTTCGTCCATATGTTTATGGTAGGAAATTCACTCTAGTCACAGACCATAGGCCCCTGACATGGCTCGGTTCGGTTTCCTCCCCAAATTCACGAATTGTCAGATGGAGACTCAATATGCAAGATTTTCATTATAGAATTGTGTATAAACCAGGCCTCATTAACGCAAATGCCGATGCACTGTCACGAAATATTCCTCCTCAGATCCATGACGGAAAATCCAATCAAGATAAAATACATACAATCGACATAAAGAGACTTTTCATGATTAACACTGATTCTTCATCTGACGAGTCAATTTTTTCAGGTCCCCTCAAACGAAAAAAGAAGAATTCTAAACATAGGCAAAAAAAGAAAATTAGAGTAACTAGTGATTCTAGCAACGGAAGCGACGTAGACAAAATTATAGTATCATATTCTAAAAAAAGTCCAGAGATTGCGAATAAAGAAACAGTAACTGCGAATGCATCTGATCTGTCTGAAGTCAGCTCTGCGAACGGATCCGAAGACGTAGCAAATGATAACAGACACGATCAGATGTCGGATGTAGCCAACCAACTCAGCAGCGAGAGTCAAATAATTAAAGATCATATTTTTGATTCACACAACAGTAATCAGAACCCAATGAATTCAACAAACACAAGTGTAACGGAAAGAGATGATGCAGACGTTAGCCGTAATCAGAATCCCTTGTCAGGCATAGAATCATCTAACGACACTATCGAACTTATCGGTGACGATCTATTCGATAACGGAACTTTAAATTACCATAATTTCTCCAATATTATGGATGAATTCTTAACATCAACATCTACAGGTATCCGAGAAAACACTGAATCAAATCCGCGTAACAATCGTTTCATAAACAATCAGGAAAATGATCAATTAATTAATTCTCAGACTGACGAATCTAGTGCTTCTAGTGACGAGATTTTTCCTCAACCGAAGGTCCCTTTTCAGAACTTGAATGAAAGAAGGAAGGAACGGTATCCTCCTAATACGCGAATAATTTCTGAACATGTCCTTGAATGTCGAGATAATTTAAGTATACGTCAGGATAATTGTTTAATTTTCACAACAACTAGAGGTGAACCATGTGATAATGGAGCAACAGAATTAATACACAAAATCAATTTCCCAATAGACAATATTACTTTAGGACGCGTTAAAGTTATACCGTACGCAAAGAAACATGTTCTTATAGTGCCCGTAAAAACTCGCGAATCTGATTCCATAATTGAAGAAAATATATACGATGGTATAGCATCAGTTTATAATGCAATTATCGATTTAGATTTACAATCGATTAGTGTCGCAAAAACCGAATTTTTTGACGACATCCCGTGGAATACGGTAGAACAAATGTTAATAAACACATTTATGGGAATACGGATAAAAATATTCGTTTGCACTCAAGAAGTAACGATTCCAAACGAACAAGATAGACAGGAAATATTGTTAGAATATCACGCCAGCGCCATTAATGGTCACAAAGGGACAACAAAAACTTTCAATAGACTTAGACAAAATTATTATTGGCCAAATATGAGACAAGACGTCATCAACCTCATTCATAACTGTCGTCAATGCCAACTGAAGAAATTAGTTAGAGTCAAAACTAAACAACCAATGATTATCACGGATACTCCAAAATCATCATTTGATAAAGTTGCAATGGACATGGTCGGTCCTCTCAAAAAAACACAAAAAAATAACGTTTATATCTTAACAATTCAAGACCTTTTAACGAAATATTCTCTAGCCATTCCAATAAAAAGTGGAAACTCTAGTGAAATAGCCACAGCTATCGTGAAAAATTTTATTTGTTATTTTGGAGCGCCAAAAGCCATGCTTACTGATCAAGGCTCCAATTTTCTATCAAGCCTCATGAAGAATATAGCAAAAAAATTTAGAATCACACAATATCACACGACAACCTATCGACCTCAAAGCAACGGATCACTAGAGAGGTCTCATCATGTCCTTACTGAATATTTGAAACAATACGCCAGTGTCCACACTGATTGGGACGAGCTGTGTGAATTAGCATCTTTTGCTTACAACACTAGTGTACATGAAGGTACTGGATACACGCCTTACCAACTGGTGTTTGGAAAATTGGCGAGATTGCCATCTAGTAAAGCCATTAATGAACCTCTCGATCCGACTTACGGTGATTACCTACATGAGCTTTTTACTCGCATAACTGATCTTCAGCATCATGCCAGTCAAAACCTCCATAATGCTAAATTACGATCAAAACAATATTATGACAGAAAAGCTAATCCTCAAAATTGTCGGGTTGGTAACAGAGTATTTTTATTAAAAGAACCCAATAAAGGAAAAATGGGAGACCAATATGAAGGTCCATTTGAAGTATTAGAAATTCTAGAAAATAATAATGCAATAATTGATGTTAATGGAACCACGAAAAAGGTCCATTTTAATAAACTAAGAATCTCACAAATGCAAATCGCTCATATCAAAACATAGATTATAATATTATTGATTAGTAGAAGAATTCTTTATTAAGATTAGTTATAAATCTTTATACATAATTACCCGACACAAAGAAAATGCCACCGACAACTGTTCTAGGATGGCACGAGTTGCAGTAAAAATAATTTTTCTCATTATATGGGAAAATCTGAGGGTTGTTGAAGGACTCATAGGCTACGACTGCAGTGGGTCTACACTAAACCTTACATCTTACTCCTTATTACACGTTGAAGAATGCAATGTTCCCTTCTTGGATCCTAACTCAACTACAATAAATATCGAGCTAATGCAATTAAACAAATACGAACACATCGAAATCAACGAATGCAGAGTACAAATAGAACGCACAATCCATCATTGTGGAATGTTTTCGCACGTCTCTATAGTACAAAATTATCATCGAGAATATTTCGTCGAATTAGATCAACACGAATGTGAACGCCTTCACCATTCCAACTCGCTGGCAGTTTCTCATAACATATTCATCGATAATTTGGTGAGAAACGCACTGAATAGTAGACCTATTACTTTAGCTGGTAGGACATCTACTACAGGTAGCTGTAAAGGAACTCAGTATAGTGATCCATTTGGTACATGGGACGACGTTATCGTCAATGCTCTCGTCAGAATTTTCTACACTTCCTATACATCCACAATTGAACTTCAAACCAATAAGGTAGCCTTGAACTCCGGAGCCAAATGTGATTTCTTATCAGGATCATGCATGGATTCTACAGGAACTCAAGCCTTCTGGTCAGTAAAACCGAAGAAGGACTGCAAATTTGATGAATATACCGCTCTATACCGAGGCCCAGCAACCAGAATTGAAGCTACTGCTAATGAACCTCCAACTTATATTGTCACTACCGAAGATTTCACCTTCTCCCTAGAACAGAGAGCAAGAGTATCAACATGCGGATATATTTTAATTCAAACAGAAATACCTAAACTTTTCATAATAGAATCAGTCATAGGAACGACATTCCCAACTAATAGAATTATAGAAACGGAAAATGTCGACCTCATTCAATACGTCAATGCAAAAATTGTACATATCGAATATCATATACGTAAACAGATCAAGAAATTGTACCACCACATCCGCCTTAATGAATGTGAAACTAAGAGAACAACACTGATGAATTCTCTTGCCCTAGCAACCCTTACACCAGATATGTTTGCATATCATTTAATGAAAGGCCCTGGATATCATGCAATCCCTACAGGCGAACAAGTCACAATTATAAAATGTACAGCAGTACCTATCAAAATTCGGAAAACGGACGAATGCACACTCGAAATTCCCGTGTCTTATAATAATGAAAGCTATTTCTTAAATGGAATCTCACGAATGTTAATCAGGAAAGGTACAGCAATTGATTGTCATTCAGCAATACCCACCGTATTTTTTTTAGACGAAAACTGGTACACACTAAACCCAGACTTGATGAAAGCTCCTACACCGTGGATTCTTAATCCCCTGAAACCAATTGGATGGGAATATGAGAAGCTTCAAAATCTCGGAACATCGGGAATTTATAACGAACAAGATATGGAGAAACTCCGCGACAGACTATTAACAAAAGCTGAAACCCCTGTAGTAGTTAGCAATATGGCACGTGCTGCCAGTGGAAATCAACTTCCCACTGGATCAATATCGATGAGACATCTATTAGATCGGGAAATGCTAGAAGAAATCACAGAATCAGCAGTTCAAAAAGCCTGGAACAGCCTTAAAATTTTCGGAAATACAGTATCAATTGTTATAGGGATTATCACAATTATTCAAATAATAATTGGATTGATAAATCTTATTATTCATGGTTTTACCTTACATGACGCCTTTGGTTGGAGTCTCCAGCTCGCAGGCGCTTGTTGCGTGTCTATCACTCATCTACTTTTGTACAAACCTCGTAGAGAGAATATAAACATTCAGCAGGACAATGAACCAATGTACACTGCCATGAAATCATTCAGGAAAATTCCAGATTCAGAACCACCCGTATCAGTTGTGATAAATGAACCTACAACATCAAAAGAGGCCGTTATTGACCATGAATTGCTCTCTAAAGCTAGAAATACGCTAAGAAATTTATAAAACCAATTTCTCTGCTTCTGCTTCATTTCATACCCAAACTGAGTGTGTTGAATGACAAATTAAACGAGATAGATTGCTTGATGTCTGATATCAAATATGGATAAAACAAAAAATTGAATATCTTGCATGTTTCAACTGTCCTGGTCCCATTTACCCTCTTGAATAACTGGCAATTGACCTCACAAATCATTAACAGAATCAACATCAACAACAAACAGCATCAGTATCAGCATCATCAACAACACCATTATCAACATCAATATCACCACCATCAACAACAGCATTAGCATCACCAGTATCAGCATTAGTATCAGCATCATCAACAGTATCAGGACCATGAGCCGAGCAGATGCGATCAACCGGTTCTTGCCTCTCCTCCTCCCTAAATCTAGTAAAATTTCTGTCAATACTATTCTTACAACTATGCCAGAAAGTAAATCTAGTACAACCCCATCATTTCCCAAGAAGAAAAAGAACAAACACAAGAATAGACGCAGAAATAGAGCAGCCAAATTAGCAGGACAACTCATTGAATTGAATAAATCACCTAAAAATATCCCAGAATCAGCAGAACAGACTCCCCCAGACTTCCTAAAACCCCCCATATATCACATGAACCCTTGTCACCCGATCCAAACGATGATTCCTGCGAAATCCCTACCACCCCCAGACCTTATGGAGAGAGATCCCCTTCACCCTATAGCCCTAAACCGCTCCCAAATCTCGAATATTCCTTTCCAATGTTCGACTATACCCCAACTCCGAAACATCTCCACAGTCCACCTATACAAACTGTAGGACCCTAGCAAGAATCATCCGTTAAAAACAAAAGAGACAGAGAACACCACCCCTCAGAATACAACAGACAGGAAACGCGCAAAAGAATTTCAGAACAGAAAAAAAAAACAAAACTCATAGAATTATTCGAAATTGAATAACCTTGAAAGAGCCCCAAATAGAGGAAGATGTGAGGAAAAAGGTGATGCCCCTGCTTGATATGCATGGCTTACATTTTTTTTTCTCATATTTCACACTATTCACACATTTCACACTATATCCACAGAATCTCGAAAATGGATGAAATACACCTTTCAAGCCTCCATATGCATCTACACAATCGACTCTCACCAGAAGAAAGGAAAAGCATAAAAGACCGACTGAAAAACTACCTAAGTTATCTCACAAAAACGCTGGAAAATACAGAAGGGCCATCTGACACTAGTTTCATTAAAACACATCTTGAACAACTTCTCCAACCTCTCCAAGTGCAAGTGGTACAATACTCCCTCGGAGAAAGTGGGGAAACTATCGTCCTCAAGAATACCTTTCCTGAAATAACAGAAATTGTATTGAATCAGAGCCCAAAATGGAAACTTCAGATCCAAGCTACAATTCAAATCATTCTCCATTTACAAATTATGCTAGAATAACAGTATCTACGATGAACACTCGATCGGCCGATATTTGCGAGAAGATTCGGCAAATGCAGACGACTATTAGCAAGATGCAAGCTGCTACTGATCAGATGAACAACACGATGCATAGGTTATCCTCATACCGAAGTACCACAGATTCAAAAATCCTCATGGAAAGAACGATGCGAAATCTGCGGTTCCACATGATCTTCCTCAGAACTCTCCATGAAGAGCTACAAACAGAAATTACAAATTAAATCGGAAATTTTCAAGAATCAAAATATAAAAACCACAATAAAAGCTGAAAGTCAAGTATTCTCTCAAGTATTCACAAAAAAAAAAATCTGTCTCAATATACATATTATCCTACTATTAAAAATACCTCACTTAAGATCACTCAAAATTAAAAATACCGAATTAAACGAAACATATGTAAACTTATCAATGGAAGTTATTTGAAAAATATATATCTATATACGACAACAGAATAATGAGTCGAGTTTACTTACATCAATGCACTGCTTGCTCATATTCATCATTAGATATATACTTCACCTTCAATATAAGAAAAATCTGCACTTAAGACATCGAGGACAAAAAGCAACCTGGCAGAACGAGGACCCCATCGTACACTCAGAAGGAACCTATAGAGTCCTTCAATTCCCTCTAGAATCTGCAGCCGCACGAACAGCGATAAATCCTGTAATTTATGAAATTAATATCAATTTAAAAGGTTTGAAAGGAAATAGTACGAATACAAAACAATTTCCGCAAAGAAAATAATCTTCACCCAAAACTACACTAATCCATTAAAAAAATATTACGATAAAAACAAAATAATGATAATAATAATCTATATATACATTATAATGGTACAATAAGAACTATTCACTGTAAGGTACTAATACTAATAATTAATATATCGATAGGGAAAAAAGGAACGAAATGGATTGCGCATGAAAAGATAATATTCTCCCGCTTTCACTAAAAATAAAACATAAAACAAAAAAAAAAAAAAAACGACAAAAATAGATAGATAGATACTGGAGCATTGGCAATAAAGCTGATTGTAAAGATTTCTGAATTAGACACAAAATCAGGAATGAAGATTCATACTTTTTAAAACTATCTCTATCAGATGATCATATCTACCAATCGAGTAATACTAATATTTCAAAATCTCCAGAACAAAAAATGCTAATTAATATTGAAAAGCATAGAGAACAATTAGTTCTGAATTCTCACTAAATCTTTTCTGCACAAATACCACACAAGTATATAAATGGACAAGTACGATAGTCGCAACCGATGAACAATTAGGATATACAAAAATTAATTAAGAATATATAACAGCAAAATGAGACTAACTCATGAGCAGATTTTGACTCAATGCACTGCATCCTCACAGAGATCCCCTTACCACTTCCAATACCTTGGCGACTTATCACACGTGTAGACAAAACATCCACCCCGCATCCAGTGACAGCGCCTACAAATGAGTAAGTCGATCAGAGTCCTCACTCACAGCAGGTTGTGCTCCCATATAGATCTGTTACACAAAAAAAAAAAAAAAAAAAAAAAAAACCAAAAACGCAATTAAACAAACAACGAAGAAAAAGAAAATAACAAAAACTTGGTGTCAAAATTGGTGCAATAAAAAAAAAAAAAGCAAATTAGTGAAGTAAAATAACAACAAACAATTGACTGGTAAACTAGGAAAAGAAACGAAAATGCCATTCCCCCTTCAACCTCAACTGGCAACCACGAGTGCCCCAGAAAAACCCATTGCCATAGTGAGGCCATCCAGAAGAAACCCGTGCAAATGTGAATTCTGCAAAAACTGGAAAGAATCCAGAACAGATCGACCTCGGCGAAGGGACTACCCAAATCGTTCCCACGATGACAGGCGGTATCACCTAAACGACAGGAGCCGATCTCCACCAGCACCATCACACAGGACGCCTCCGCCTCCAAGACGATCTCCCTTACAACCGCACATGCTACCTCGACATCCCCCAGCACCAGGGCAATCGTACCCACCTATTCGAGTCCTGACCAATTTTTACGCCCGCAGAGCACGACACAACACACGATTTGAAAATTATGTGCAGGGAGCAGTGACCAACCTAGACCAGCCTCTAGCATCAGCAGCTCCCCATCCAGCACCAACTGCTATACCTTCCCCTAGACCACCCCTCATCGACATAGGTGACGAAGAGGAACCCAGGGTCTGGCTCGATGCATATAGCATCAACAGCGACAAGTAGGTGTGAAGTAAAAACCAATCGAAAAAAAAATAAAACAAATAAAGGAAAATCCTTAAAGTGAATGAAACATTATCCATAACGCAATGCGAACCAAACAGAACACTACAGTGGAAGTTATATGAAAGCGAAAGAATTACAACAGAAACACTACTTACTTGGGGTTTGGAGTCATAAACTACTGCAGAACTGACGAGCTGCAGGGTCCCCTGTTTAGGCTATAAGGATAAAATATAGATAAAAATTATTAAATATATAATATTAGCAAAAATGAATATTAAGAATACAATTAAACTATAAATCCTAACAAGCACACTGATACTACATAATATATATAGGAAAATTTCTGTACGCTAGAAAAGAATATTTCTAGGAAGTAAACAGAATTTTATTATTGTAAGATTTTGAAACAATTAATACCTTTTACGCCAGCATACAATTTAATGAAAAGATCCGTATAAAAGTATATAAATACAAATAATAAATAAATATCTATTTTAAATAAGATCAAACAAGAATTTTTATGCTAATAATCTTATTCAAAAATAAAAATGTAGATATATATAGTTACCACTTGTTCAGAAAACGCTACCGTACTTGTCAGATACACACAATATAGAAAGGAAGAAACATCCTTTAATTGCTACAACACATAGATCCTTGATAAAATTCGATTATCACAATACAAACCAAATGATGAATAAAAACTAGAACAGAAAATAAACAGATTTGCAAGTAATATCCATTAAAATAATGAAAACGTAAGTTTCAAACGAATATAATGAATCTTAAAGAAAAATTAAGCAAAACCAATTGGAATAGTATTTTCCAGTCGCTTTTGTCGATTCCAGACAAAAGCAACTGCATCACATACCATCAGGGATGATATATCGCGAAGCAAAATTTCGTAGAAATTTTTTTTTTTCTTCTCTCTCCTCTCCACTGCACTTTCGATAGATTCAAATATTACCACATTCCCCAGTAGAACCACAAATAAAAACGAGACTGGAAACAAAAAAAAAAGAAAATCAGTTACTAAAATATTATCATGTTTCAATGAACCAAATGAGTCTACTGCACGATATTTTTTGTTACAACTAAGAAGTATCATATAAACTTTTCTCTACTTTTTAGTTGCTTTTGTCGATTCCAGACAAAAGCAACTAATCCCACTATGGGCATGTCACGTATCCATACGTGTTCTTCTTTAATTATGAGACAATCATCAAAAGAATGATTTATACGATTTATGAAACTAGTTCATGACAGAGTAGTATTAATTTTCAATTATTTTCCACAGTTTAATAAAACAAAATATCTAAGAAAAAGAACAAATTTCCGTAACCAAATCTTAAAAATCCTTCTACAAAGTTTTAATCAGCTTGATAAATTGAATAATGATCTTAAAAGACCGAAATTAATTGTTGAAACTCAAAACAGAAGTAATGATCGAATGAACCAACTTTATTTCAATAAAAAACAACGATAAATTTAAAGAATAAAAATATGTGCAGCTCACTCGACGATAAATTACATTTTAAAAATACAGGATTAAATACTCCAAAATACTCGTTGCCCTTTTTATAAAATTGTCCAATCATCCATGTGAAGCTCCTGAGCACCATACATAGAACTGCAAAATAAAATAAACTGACATTTAGGACATTAAAACAATAAATTTCACTGATTATCATATATAGATTCAAGAGAGTTCGAACTATCTGAACACTTCAATTCCAAGAAACACTACATCTCAATATAAGATTTAAAATGAACAAATAGAATCAATAAATTAGAGCCTTAGCAACCTTTGAAAATCGATTTATTATAACCTTAAATTATTCAAGGAAGAAATAACAAATAACATGTAGCAATCAAATAGTGAAATTGAAAGCAACTGAAATGAAATGATCCGAAAAACAACACATTAATACTCCAACTCAATAAACTCACATAAGAAATATTTCAATGCACTTACACAATTAAACATAGCAAGACATACGGATCCAACTTCCAAAATTGTCAGCATCTCCAAAGAACATTATACGATTTGCATATTCCATAATCCTTAATCTCCCCACAAAGATTTCCAGGAAAACCTGCAAAACACAATTCAAATAAATATCACACAATTATTCCAAAAACTTTAAACGAGCATGGAAAAGGATCGAACATATTTTCAATAGATTCCAAAATATGTCACTGAATCGAATATACGAATAATCAAGAATTCCACGACAGATGAATAGCAAAATTAGTGAAGCAAATATTCTCAATGCTCCAGTAAACTACATATAAAAATTAGACTATTAAATAATTATAAAAATATAAACTAAGGACTCTAAAATAACTCACCAAATAGAATTAGATATAATTATAACGAATATACCACTTTTGAAATAGAATAAGTCCTCCACTGGAATGCAATGCAACATAACCTGCAAGGAAAAAAGAATATTAGTAAACAAAATTATTAATCATTACATCAAATCTTCAAAATACACACTAAACAGAAAACAGCATGATAAAATAACAATAATATGGAAAGTACACCTAATTAAATAAACCCAAGGAAAACAAATAACTTCACTTATCAATAATAATGTAAAATAGTACTCACCATGGGTAACATAAACCCACCTGTCGAAACAATTCTTCGCAGATTCAAATATACTATTATGGCTGGTCCGCATAATGTTGAGCGAGCGACAACCACCTCACTGTCTACACTGCGATTGTTACGCTACCAAGTAGACACACCTATAATCAATTTCAAATTCAAATACATTAATACAAATTCAAGGAAACACAAAATAATGCCAATAATCAATATAAAATAATTCAATAAATTAAATAAATTAAATGAATAGAAACAAACAAACACAAAGCAAATTTCAATGATAAATAAACAAATAAAATGAAATGAATTTACTCAGGCAGTTAAGACCTGGGACAAAAATAATTGCAACAAGGATAAATACGATGATGGCTAATTTTGTAATTCGGCCGCAGAAAGCGAATCAAAGAATAAAAGAGATAAGATATAACATAGGAGGGGCGTAACAGTATTTGTCACCTTGACATGGCTAGTTGATTAAATCTAATAATTATCTATGAACAATTACCGGGACGAGCGTAGCCCGTCAAATAATACAAATAATACAAAATAACGGGACCAAAAAGGAGCCCACGAATACAATTTAATAATTAGAAAAATCAACCTGCAATGCCGAGGCAGGTGAAGAGCCGCGACAAGGAGGAAAGTGCCTCCAAAATTATGTCGTACGCTTCGAATTCCAGAGTTCACTCCAAGAGGAAGAATTATAGGAGACTCCAGAACCGTATTTAAAGTTAATGAAAATAATACAATTACAAATAAAATAATCTCACATCAAGAAAAGTATAAACAAAAAGAATACAAAAAGAAAGCGATCAACAAACTAATTATTGTTTTCAACAATTAAAATGTAACACTGCATCAAAAGGAAAACTGAAATTAATGTAATGGAAAATGAATAATAATTATAGTGTCCTCACATATTGTAACGATTCGGCGAAGCACACACGAGTGATGCGAAAATACTCCACAGCCAGAAATGGGCCTGTCGCGCATGCGCAAGGCGGAACAACTGTTAGCAAATTCAAATTACTCGCAGAGTTACAGTCAGTTAATCGTCAGACACCGGACAGTTTAGTTAATCGTCAGACACCGGACAGTTAGTTAATCGTCAGACACCGGACAGTTTAGTCAATCGTCGGACCTCGGAATAATCGGTTAATCGTCCAACCTCGGAGTAGTCTTTCAATTATTTCAAAAAAAAGACAAGTAATAAGCCAACAGGCTTTCTCTGATTTCTCTATTAAAATCCTATTACGAATTTGGCAATTTTTCTATCCGAAGTTTAGAATCGTCATAGTATTTGAACAATTAAAAATTCAATAAATCATACCGATTCAATTAGATTTCCGCGGTGCAGCGAGAACTGACTGTGAACTCCGCGAATTGATCATAATATCTTTATTTGTTTTCGATTAAATATTTTGTAACGAAGAAATCAACAAAACTTGTAAAATAAATTCAGTTACACCAATTTCGTGAAATGAAGTTTAGTGAAACATAATTGTCACCTCATCTCGAGTTCATCTTCATCGTCCTCTCTTTCAATATTATCTGCGGTCCTCTCGGCTGGAGATGATGTTGAACGGTTTGTCGATGAAGAGAATAAAAATTATTACGGTTTGTGGGGAATTTGGTGAACCGCTTCCCTACACCGGGGGTTCGAAAAATCTCACCTGTTTTCCTTAATAATTTCGAGTCCATCTGTGTTTCCATTTGAGTTGCAACCTCGGGAATTTCCAATGCCTGCATTGAGGCTCTGTGAAGTGACTTGTCGACTTCCCTTTCTAAAAACGAACGCAATTTTAATCGTGGATTTGACCGGCAGAAATATTCGTTAAAAGCGTTTCGATAGTTTTACCGAGATTTCTAATGATAACCAATGGCTTCTTATGGGGCTATTGCCATTCGGAATCCCACGAGAACTATCGCAACGTTTCACAATATCCTTGCAATTGAGTCATGGTCAGTTTGCCCTGCATCCGACGTGAGAAATCCTTAAAACAAATCATTAAATCGTATCATTTTCGCCACAACGGATCAGCAGCATCTAAATTAAAATCACCGCATTGGGAGCAGACGATCATCTATTGCTGACAATAGGCCATATTCCAGGACAGATAAAGCTGAAGTCGACCCAACGAACCTCGACTACGAACGAAATAGGTAAGTCAAAAGAAAACATTTCCATCTAAAACCCGGAGGTCGATTGATTCTCCAAAAACAACATAAAACCCTATGGTCGCGATATTTCAGATCTTACCTTCAGCCTAGTAACGGCAAGTCTTGTGATGGTCGGTTACCGCTCGACGATTATCGCTTTTTTCGACTTCCCGACGGATCTAGAGATACCGCCCCAATTGATCAAGTTAGATTCTCCACTTATCAAAGAAATAATTCCACCTATTTTCTGACAATTCCGGAGAATACGTAACAGTCGTAAAAACGGATGTGTATAATCGACTTTTTCTCGAAGACAAATTGTTCGCACGCAAACTTCGCGCATTGCACTCGTGTAGTTCGACAAGACGAAGCTATTGCACGCGGTTTCATCGGCCTACGACAATGTGTACTCAAGTTATATGCTATCATATCGAACACGAATATCAACTTCTATGATTGAGTTTTTCGTGAGCTGTGGTCGCAAAGAAAACGATGTTGCATCAGTTTCCTTGGTTATTCGACGTGCTGAAACCGAATATGATGCCAGACTTTGTCTACGTGCAGCCAAAAAAAAGTGATTCCCACGATGTCCTAAAAACGCATATGTATAATCGACTTTTTCTCCAAGACAAATTGTTCGCACGCAAACTTCGCGCATTGCACTCGTGTAGTTCGACAAGACGAAGCTATTGCACGCGGTTTCATCGGCCTACGACAATGTGTACTCAAGTTATATGCCATCATCTCGAACACGAATATCAACTTCAATGATTGAGTTTTTCGTGAGCTGTGGTCGCAAAGAAAACGATGTTGCATCAGTTTCCTTGGTTATTCGACGTGCTGAAACCGAATATGGTGCCAGATTTTGTCTACGTGCAGCCAAAAAAAAGTGATTCCCACGATGTCGTAAAAACGCATATGTATAATCGACTTTTTCTCGAAGACAAATTGTTCGCACGCAAACTTCGCGCATTGCACTCGTGTAGTTCGACAAGACGAAGCTATTGCACGCGGTTTCATCGGCCTACGACAATGTGTACTCAAGTTATATGCCATCATATCGAACACGAATATCAACTTATATGATTGAGTTTTTCGTGAGCTGTTGTCGCAAAGAAAACGATGTTGCATCAGTTTCCTTGGTTATTCGTCGTGCTGAAACCGAATATGATGCCAGATTTTGTCTACGTGCAGCCAAAAAAAAGTGATTCCCACGATGTCGTAAAAACACATGTGTATAATCGACTTTTTCTCGAAGACAAATTGTTCGCACGCAAACTTCGCGCATTGCACTCGTATAGTTCGACAAGACGAAGCTATTGCATGCGGTTTCATCGGCCTACGACAATGTGTACTCAAGTTATATGCCATCATCTCGAACACGAATATCAACTTCTATGATTTAGTTTTTCGTGAGCTGTGGTCGCAAAGAAAACGATGTTGCATCAGTTTGCATGGTTATTCGACGTGCTGAAACCGAATATGGTGCCAGATTTTGTCTACGTGCAGCCAAAAAAAAGTGATTCCCACGATGTCGTAAAAACGCATATGTATAATCGACTTTTTCTCGAAGACAAATTGTTCGCACGCAAACTTCGCGCATTGCACTCGTGTAGTTCGACAAGACGAAGCTATTGCACGCGGTTTCATCGGCCTACGACAATGTGTACTCAAGTTATATGCCATCATCTCGAACACGAATATCAACTTCAATGATTGAGTTTTTCGTGAGCTGTGGTCGCAAAGAAAACGATGTTGCATCAGTTTGCTTGGTTATTCGTCGTGCTGAAACCGAATATGATGCCAGATTTTGTCTACGTGCAGCCAAAAAAAAGTGATTCCCACGATGTCGTAAAAACACATGTGTATAATCGACTTTTTCTCGAAGACAAATTGTTCGCACGCAAACTTCGCGCATTGCACTCGTGTAGTTCGACAAGACGAAGCTATTGCATGCGGTTTCATCGGCCTACGACAATGTGTACTCAAGTTATATGCCATCATATCGAACACGAATATCAACTTCTATGATTGAGTTTTTCGTGAGCTGTGGTCGCAAAGAAAACGATGTTGCATCAGTTTCCTTGGTTATTCGACGTGCTGAAACCGAATATAATGCCAGACTTTGTCTACGTGCAGCCAAAAAAAAGTGATTCCCACGATGTCGTAAAAACGCATATGTATAATCGACTTTTTCTCGAAGACAAATTGTTCGCACGCAAACTTCGCGCATTGCACTCGTGTAGTTCGACAAGACGAAGCTATTGCACGCGGTTTCATCGGCCTACGACAATGTGTACTCAAGTTATATGCCATCATATCGAACACGAATATCAACTTCTATGATTGAGTTTTTCGTGAGCTGTGGTCGCAAAGAAAACGATGTTGCATCAGTTTCCTTGGTTATTCGACGTGCTGAAACCGAATATAATGCCAGACTTTGTCTACGTGCAGCCAAAAAAAAGTGATTCCCACGATGTCGTAAAAACGCATATGTATAATCGACTTTTTCTCGAAGACAAATTGTTCGCACGCAAACTTCGCGCATTGCACTCGTGTAGTTCGACAAGACGAAGCTATTGCACGCGGTTTCATCGGCCTACGACAATGTGTACTCAAGTTAGATGCCATCATATCGAACACGAATATCAACTTCTATGATTGAGTTTTTCGTGAGCTGTGGTCGCAAAGAAAACGATGTTGCATCAGTTTCCTTGGTTATTCGACGTGCTGAAACCGAATATAATGCCAGACTTTGTCTACGTGCAGCCAAAAAAAAGTGATTCCCACGATGTCGTAAAAACACATGTGTATAATCGACTTTTTCTCGAAGACAAATTGTTCGCACGCAAACTTCGCGCATTGCACTCGTGTAGTTCAACAAGACGAAGCTATTGCACGCGGTTTCATCGGCCTACGACAATGTGTACTCAAGTTAGATGCCATCATATCGAACACGAATATCAACTTCTATGATTGAGTTTTTCGTGAGCTGTGGTCGCAAAGAAAACGATGTTGCATCAGTTTCCTTGGTTATTCGACGTGCTGAAACCGAATATAATGCCAGACTTTGTCTACGTGCAGCCAAAAAAAAGTGATTCCCACGATGTCGTAAAAACGCATATGTATAATCGACTTTTTCTCGAAGACAAATTGTTCGCACGCAAACTTCGCGCATTGCACTCGTGTAGTTCGACAAGACGAAGCTATTGCACGCGGTTTCATCGGCCTACGACAATGTGTACTCAAGTTATATGCCATCATCTCGAACACGAATATCAACTTCAATGATTGAGTTTTTCGTGAGCTGTGGTCGCAAAGAAAACGATGTTGCATCAGTTTGCTTGGTTATTCGTCGTGCTGAAACCGAATATGATGCCAGATTTTGTCTACGTGCAGCCAAAAAAAAGTGATTCCCACGATGTCCTAAAAACGCATATGTATAATCGACTTTTTCTCGAAGACAAATTGTTCGCACGCAAACTTCGCGCATTGCACTCGTGTAGTTCGACAAGACGAAGCTATTGCACGCGGTTTCATCGGCCTACGACAATGTGTACTCAAGTTATATGCCATCATCTCGAACACGACTATCAACTTCAATGATTGAGTTTTTCGTGAGCTGTGGTCGCAAAGAAAACGATGTTGCATCAGTTTCCTTGGTTATTCGACGTGCTGAAACCGAATATGGTGCCAGATTTTGTCTACGTGCAGCCAAAAAAAAGTGATTCCCACGATGTCGTAAAAACGCATATGTATAATCGACTTTTTCTCGAAGACAAATTGTTCGCACGCAAACTTCGCGCATTGCACTCGTGTAGTTCGACAAGACGAAGCTATTGCACGCGGTTTCATCGGCCTACGACAATGTGTACTCAAGTTATATGCCATCATATCGAACACGAATATCAACTTATATGATTGAGTTTTTCGTGAGCTGTTGTCGCAAAGAAAACGATGTTGCATCAGTTTCCTTGGTTATTCGTCGTGCTGAAACCGAATATGATGCCAGATTTTGTCTACGTGCAGCCAAAAAAAAGTGATTCCCACGATGTCGTAAAAACACATGTGTATAATCGACTTTTTCTCGAAGACAAATTGTTCGCACGCAAACTTCGCGCATTGCACTCGTGTAGTTCGACAAGACGAAGCTATTGCATGCGGTTTCATCGGCCTACGACAATGTGTACTCAAGTTATATGCCATCATCTCGAACACGAATATCAACTTCTATGATTGAGTTTTTCGTGAGCTGTGGTCGCAAAGAAAACGATGTTGCATCAGTTTGCTTGGTTATTCGACGTGCTGAAACCGAATATGGTGCCAGATTTTGTCTACGTGCAGCCAAAAAAAAGTGATTCCCACGATGTCGTAAAAACGCATATGTATAATCGACTTTTTCTCGAAGACAAATTGTTCGCACGCAAACTTCGCGCATTGCACTCGTGTAGTTCGACAAGACGAAGCTATTGCACGCGGTTTCATCGGCCTACGACAATGTGTACTCAAGTTAGATGCCATCATATCGAACACGAATATCACCTTCTATGATTGAGTTTTTCGTGAGCTGTGGTCGCAACGAAAACGATGTTGCATCAGTTTCCTTGGTTATTCGACGTGCTGAAACCGAATATAATGCCAGACTTTGTCTACGTGCAGCCAAAAAAAAGTGATTCCCACGATGTCGTAAAAACGCATATGTATAATCGACTTTTTCTCGAAGACAAATTGTTCGCACGCAAACTTCGCGCATTGCACTCGTGTAGTTCGACAAGACGAAGCTATTGCACGCGGTTTCATCGGCCTACGACAATGTGTACTCAAGTTATATGCCATCATCTCGAACACGAATATCAACTTCAATGATTGAGTTTTTCGTGAGCTGTGGTCGCAAAGAAAACGATGTTGCATCAGTTTCCTTGGTTATTCGACGTGCTGAAACCGAATATAATGCCAGACTTTGTCTACGTGCAGCCAAAAAAAAGTGATTCCCACGATGTCGTAAAAACGCATATGTATAATCGACTTTTTCTCGAAGACAAATTGTTCGCACGCAAACTTCGCGCATTGCACTCGTGTAGTTCGACAAGACGAAGCTATTGCATGCGGTTTCATCGGCCTACGACAATGTGTACTCAAGTTATATGCCATCATATCGAACACGAATATCAACTTCTATGATTGAGTTTTTCGTGAGCTGTGGTCGCAAAGAAAACGATGTTGCATCAGTTTCCTTGGTTATTCGACGTGCTGAAACCGAATATAATGCCAGACTTTGTCTACGTGCAGCCAAAAAAAAGTGATTCCCACGATGTCGTAAAAACGCATATGTATAATCGACTTTTTTCGAAGACAAATTGTTCGCACGCAAACTTCGCGCATTGCACTCGTGTAGTTCGACAAGACGAAGCTATTGCACGCGGTTTCATCGGCCTACGACAATGTGTACTCAAGTTATATGCCATCATATCGAACACGAATATCAACTTCTATGATTGAGTTTTTCGTGAGCTGTGGTCGCAAAGAAAACGATGTTGCATCAGTTTCCTTGGTTATTCGACGTGCTGAAACCGAATATAATGCCAGACTTTGTCTACGTGCAGCCAAAAAAAAGTGATTCCCACGATGTCGTAAAAACGCATATGTATAATCGACTTTTTCTCGAAGACAAATTGTTCGCACGCAAACTTCGCGCATTGCACTCGTGTAGTTCGACAAGACGAAGCTATTGCACGCGGTTTCATCGGCCTACGACAATGTGTACTCAAGTTAGATGCCATCATATCGAACACGAATATCAACTTCTATGATTGAGTTTTTCGTGAGCTGTGGTCGCAAAGAAAACGATGTTGCATCAGTTTCCTTGGTTATTCGACGTGCTGAAACCGAATATAATGCCAGACGTTGTCTACGTGCAGCCAAAAAAAAGTGATTCCCACGATGTCGTAAAAACACATGTGTATAATCGACTTTTTCTCGAAGACAAATTGTTCGCACGCAAACTTCGCGCATTGCACTCGTGTAGTTCGACAAGACGAAGCTATTGCACGCGGTTTCATCGGCCTACGACAATGTGTACTCAAGTTAGATGCCATCATATCGAACACGAATATCAACTTCTATGATTGAGTTTTTCGTGAGCTGTGGTCGCAAAGAAAACGATGTTGCATCAGTTTCCTTGGTTATTCGACGTGCTGAAACCGAATATAATGCCAGACTTTGTCTACGTGCAGCCAAAAAAAAGTGATTCCCACGATGTCGTAAAAACGCATATGTATAATCGACTTTTTCTCGAAGACAAATTGTTCGCACGCAAACTTCGCGCATTGCACTCGTGTAGTTCGACAAGACGAAGCTATTGCACGCGGTTTCATCGGCCTACGACAATGTGTACTCAAGTTATATGCCATCATCTCGAACACGAATATCAACTTCAATGATTGAGTTTTTCGTGAGCTGTGGTCGCAAAGAAAACGATGTTGCATCAGTTTGCTTGGTTATTCGTCGTGCTGAAACCGAATATGATGCCAGATTTTGTCTACGTGCAGCCAAAAAAAAGTGATTCCCACGATGTCGTAAAAACACATGTGTATAATCGACTTTTTCTCGAAGACAAATTGTTCGCACGCAAACTTCGCGCATTGCACTCGTGTAGTTCGACAAGACGAAGCTATTGCATGCGGTTTCATCGGCCTACGACAATGTGTACTCAAGTTATATGCCATCATATCGAACACGAATATCAACTTCTATGATTGAGTTTTTCGTGAGCTGTGGTCGCAAAGAAAACGATGTTGCATCAGTTTCCTTGGTTATTCGACGTGCTGAAACCGAATATAATGCCAGACTTTGTCTACGTGCAGCCAAAAAAAAGTGATTCCCACGATGTCGTAAAAACGCATATGTATAATCGACTTTTTCTCGAAGACAAATTGTTCGCACGCAAACTTCGCGCATTGCACTCGTGTAGTTCGACAAGACGAAGCTATTGCACGCGGTTTCATCGGCCTACGACAATGTGTACTCAAGTTATATGCCATCATATCGAACACGAATATCAACTTCTATGATTGAGTTTTTCGTGAGCTGTGGTCGCAAAGAAAACGATGTTGCATCAGTTTCCTTGGTTATTCGACGTGCTGAAACCGAATATAATGCCAGACTTTGTCTACGTGCAGCCAAAAAAAAGTGATTCCCACGATGTCGTAAAAACGCATATGTATAATCGACTTTTTCTCGAAGACAAATTGTTCGCACGCAAACTTCGCGCATTGCACTCGTGTAGTTCGACAAGACGAAGCTATTGCACGCGGTTTCATCGGCCTACGACAATGTGTACTCAAGTTATATGCCATCATATCGAACACGAATATCAACTTATATGATTGAGTTTTTCGTGAGCTGTTGTCGCAAAGAAAACGATGTTGCATCAGTTTCCTTGGTTATTCGTCGTGCTGAAACCGAATATGATGCCAGATTTTGTCTACGTGCAGCCAAAAAAAAGTGATTCCCACGATGTCGTAAAAACACATGTGTATAATCGACTTTTTCTCGAAGACAAATTGTTCGCACGCAAACTTCGCGCATTGCACTCGTATAGTTCGACAAGACGAAGCTATTGCATGCGGTTTCATCGGCCTACGACAATGTGTACTCAAGTTATATGCCATCATCTCGAACACGAATATCAACTTCTATGATTGAGTTTTTCGAGAGCTGTGGTCGCAAAGAAAACGATGTTGCATCAGTTTGCATGGTTATTCGACGTGCTGAAACCGAATATGGTGCCAGATTTTGTCTACGTGCAGCCAAAAAAAAGTGATTCCCACGATGTCGTAAAAACGCATATGTATAATCGACTTTTTCTCGAAGACAAATTGTTCGCACGCAAACTTCGCGCATTGCACTCGTGTAGTTCGACAAGACGAAGCTATTGCACGCGGTTTCATCGGCCTACGACAATGTGTACTCAAGTTATATGCCATCATATCGAACACGAATATCAACTTCTATGATTGAGTTTTTCGTGAGCTGTGGTCGCAAAGAAAACGATGTTGCATCAGTTTCCTTGGTTATTCGACGTGCTGAAACCGAATATAATGCCAGACTTTGTCTACGTGCAGCCAAAAAAAAGTGATTCCCACGATGTCGTAAAAACGCATATGTATAATCGACTTTTTCTCGAAGACAAATTGTTCGCACGCAAACTTCGCGCATTGCACTCGTGTAGTTCGACAAGACGAAGCTATTGCACGCGGTTTCATCGGCCTACGACAATGTGTACTCAAGTTAGATGCCATCATATCGAACACGAATATCAACTTCTATGATTGAGTTTTTCGTGAGCTGTGGTCGCAAAGAAAACGATGTTGCATCAGTTTCCTTGGTTATTCGACGTACTGAAACCGAATATAATGCCAGAGTTTGTGTACGTGCAGCCAAAAAAAAGTGATTCCCACGATGTCGTAAAAACGCATATGTATAATCGACTTTTTCTCGAAGACAAATTGTTCGCACGCAAACTTCGCGCATTGCACTCGTGTAGTTCGACAAGACGAAGCTATTGCACGCGGTTTCATCGGCCTACGACAATGTGTACTCAAGTTATATGCCATCATCTCGAACACGAATATCAACTTCAATGATTGAGTTTTTCGTGAGCTGTGGTCGCAAAGAAAACGATGTTGCATCAGTTTGCTTGGTTATTCGTCGTGCTGAAACCGAATATGATGCCAGATTTTGTCTACGTGCAGCCAAAAAAAAGTGATTCCCACGATGTCGTAAAAACGGATATGTATAATCGACTTTTTCTCGAAGACAAATTGTTCGCACGCAAACTTCGCGCATTGCACTCGTGTAGTTCGACAAGACGAAGCTATTGCACGCGGTTTCATCGGCCTACGACAATGTGTACTCAAGTTATATGCTATCATATCGAACACGAATATCAACTTCTATGATTGAGTTTTTCGTGAGCTGTGGTCGCAAAGAAAACGATGTTGCATCAGTTTCCTTGGTTATTCGACGTACTGAAACCGAATATGATGCCAGACTTTGTCTACGTGCAGCCAAAAAAAAGTGATTCCCACGATGTCCTAAAAACGCATATGTATAATCGACTTTTTCTCGAAGACAAATTGTTCGCACGCAAACTTCGCGCATTGCACTCGTGTAGTTCGACAAGACGAAGCTATTGCACGCGGTTTCATCGGCCTACGACAATGTGTACTCAAGTTATATGCCATCATCTCGAACACGACTATCAACTTCAATGATTGAGTTTTTCGTGAGCTGTGGTCGCAAAGAAAACGATGTTGCATCAGTTTCCTTGGTTATTCGACGTGCTGAAACCGAATATGGTGCCAGATTTTGTCTACGTGCAGCCAAAAAAAAGTGATTCCCACGATGTCGTAAAAACGCATATGTATAATCGACTTTTTCTCGAAGACAAATTGTTCGCACGCAAACTTCGCGCATTGCACTCGTGTAGTTCGACAAGACGAAGCTATTGCACGCGGTTTCATCGGCCTACGACAATGTGTACTCAAGTTATATGCCATCATATCGAACACGAATATCAACTTATATGATTGAGTTTTTCGTGAGCTGTTGTCGCAAAGAAAACGATGTTGCATCAGTTTCCTTGGTTATTCGTCGTGCTGAAACCGAATATGATGCCAGATTTTGTCTACGTGCAGCCAAAAAAAAGTGATTCCCACGATGTCGTAAAAACACATGTGTATAATCGACTTTTTCTCGAAGACAAATTGTTCGCACGCAAACTTCGCGCATTGCACTCGTGTAGTTCGACAAGACGAAGCTATTGCACGCGGTTTCATCGGCCTACGACAATGTGTACTCAAGTTAGATGCCATCATATCGAACACGAATATCAACTTCTATGATTGAGTTTTTCGTGAGCTGTGGTCGCAAAGAAAACGATGTTGCATCAGTTTCCTTGGTTATTCGACGTGCTGAAACCGAATATAATGCCAGACTTTGTCTACGTGCAGCCAAAAAAAAGTGATTCCCACGATGTCGTAAAAACGCATATGTATAATCGACTTTTTCTCGAAGACAAATTGTTCGCACGCAAACTTCGCGCATTGCACTCGTGTAGTTCGACAAGACGAAGCTATTGCACGCGGTTTCATCGGCCTACGACAATGTGTACTCAAGTTATATGCCATCATCTCGAACACGAATATCAACTTCAATGATTGAGTTTTTCGTGAGCTGTGGTCGCAAAGAAAACGATGTTGCATCAGTTTGCTTGGTTATTCGTCGTGCTGAAACCGAATATGATGCCAGATTTTGTCTACGTGCAGCCAAAAAAAAGTGATTCCCACGATGTCGTAAAAACACATGTGTATAATCGACTTTTTCTCGAAGACAAATTGTTCGCACGCAAACTTCGCGCATTGCACTCGTGTAGTTCGACAAGACGAAGCTATTGCATGCGGTCTCATCGGCCTACGACAATGTGTACTCAAGTTATATGCCATCATATCGAACACGAATATCAACTTCTATGATTGAGTTTTTCGTGAGCTGTGGTCGCAAAGAAAACGATGTTGCATCAGTTTCCTTGGTTATTCGACGTGCTGAAACCGAATATAATGCCAGACTTTGTCTACGTGCAGCCAAAAAAAAGTGATTCCCACGATGTCGTAAAAACGCATATGTATAATCGACTTTTTCTCGAAGACAAATTGTTCGCACGCAAACTTCGCGCATTGCACTCGTGTAGTTCGACAAGACGAAGCTATTGCACGCGGTTTCATCGGCCTACGACAATGTGTACTCAAGTTATATGCCATCATATCGAACACGAATATCAACTTCTATGATTGAGTTTTTCGTGAGCTGTGGTCGCAAAGAAAACGATGTTGCATCAGTTTCCTTGGTTATTCGACGTGCTGAAACCGAATATAATGCCAGACTTTGTCTACGTGCAGCCAAAAAAAAGTGATTCCCACGATGTCGTAAAAACGCATATGTATAATCGACTTTTTCTCGAAGACAAATTGTTCGCACGCAAACTTCGCGCATTGCACTCGTGTAGTTCGACAAGACGAAGCTATTGCACGCGGTTTCATCGGCCTACGACAATGTGTACTCAAGTTAGATGCCATCATCTCGAACACGAATATCAACTTCAATGATTGAGTTTTTCGTGAGCTGTGGTCGCAAAGAAAACGATGTTGCATCAGTTTGCTTGGTTATTCGTCGTGATGAAACCGAATATGATGCCAGATTTTGTCTACGTGCAGCCAAAAAAAAGTGATTCCCACGATGTCGTAAAAACACATGTGTATAATCGACTTTTTCTCGAAGACAAATTGTTCGCACGCAAACTTCGCGCATTGCACTCGTGTAGTTGGACAAGACGAAGCTATTGCATGCGGTTTCATCGGCCTACGACAATGTGTACTCAAGTTATATGCCATCATCTCGAACACGAATATCAACTTCTATGATTGAGTTTTTCGTGAGCTGTGGTCGCAAAGAAAACGATGTTGCATCAGTTTGCTTGGTTATTCGACGTGCTGAAACCGAATATGGTGCCAGATTTTGTCTACGTGCAGCCAAAAAAAAGTGATTCCCACGATGTCGTAAAAACGCATATGTATAATCGACTTTTTCTCGAAGACAAATTGTTCGCACGCAAACTTCGCGCATTGCACTCGTGTAGTTCGACAAGACGAAGCTATTGCACGCGGTTTCATCGGCCTACGACAATGTGTACTCAAGTTAGATGCCATCATATCGAACACGAATATCAACTTCTATGATTGAGTTTTTCGTGAGCTGTGGTCGCAAAGAAAACGATGTTGCATCAGTTTCCTTGGTTATTCGACGTGCTGAAACCGAATATAATGCCAGACTTTGTCTACGTGCAGCCAAAAAAAAGTGATTCCCACGATGTCGTAAAAACGCATATGTATAATCGACTTTTTCTCGAAGACAAATTGTTCGCACGCAAACTTCGCGCATTGCACTCGTGTAGTTCGACAAGACGAAGCTATTGCACGCGGTTTCATCGGCCTACAACAATGTGTACTCAAGTTATATGCCATCATCTCGAACACGAATATCAACTTCAATGATGGAGTTTTTCGTGAGCTGTGGTCGCAAAGAAAACGATGTTGCATCAGTTTGCTTGGTTATTCGACGTGCTGAAACCGAATATGGTGCCAGATTTTGTCTACGTGCAGCCAAAAAAAAGTGATTCCCACGATGTCGTAAAAACACATGTGTATAATCGACTTTTTCTCGAAGACAAATTGTTCGCACGCAAACTTCGCGCATTGCACTCGTGTAGTTCGACAAGACGAAGCTATTGCACGCGGTTTCATCGGCCTGCAACAATGTGTACTCAAGTTATATGCCATCATCTCGAACACGAATATCAACTTCAATGATGGAGTTTTTCGTGAGCTGTGGTCGCAAAGAAAACGATGTTGCATCAGTTTGCTTGGTTATTCGACGTGCTGAAACCGAATATGGTGCCAGATTTTGTCTACGTGCAGCCAAAAAAAAGTGATTCCCACGATGTCGTAAAAACGCATATGTATAATCGACTTTTTCTCGAAGACAAATTGTTCGCACGCAAACTTCGCGCATTGCACTCGTGTAGTTCGACAAGACGAAGCTATTGCACGCGGTTTCATCGGCCTACGACAATGTGTACTCAAGTTAGATGCCATCATATCGAACACGAATATCAACTTCTATGATTGAGTTTTTCGTGAGCTGTGGTCGCAAAGAAAACGATGTTGCATCAGTTTCCTTGGTTATTCGACGTGCTGAAACCGAATATAATGCCAGACTTTGTCTACGTGCAGCCAAAAAAAAGTGATTCCCACGATGTCGTAAAAACGCATATGTATAATCGACTTTTTCTCGAAGACAAATTGTTCGCACGCAAACTTCGCGCATTGCACTCGTGTAGTTCGACAAGACGAAGCTATTGCACGCGGTTTCATCGGCCTACGACAATGTGTACTCAAGTTATATGCCATCATCTCGAACACGAATATCAACTTCAATGATTGAGTTTTTCGTGAGCTGTGGTCGCAAAGAAAACGATGTTGCATCAGTTTGCTTGGTTATTCGTCGTGCTGAAACCGAATATGATGCCAGATTTTGTCTACGTGCAGCCAAAAAAAAGTGATTCCCACGATGTCGTAAAAACACATGTGTATAATCGACTTTTTCTCGAAGACAAATTGTTCGCACGCAAACTTCGCGCATTGCACTCGTGTAGTTCGACAAGACGAAGCTATTGCATGCGGTCTCATCGGCCTACGACAATGTGTACTCAAGTTATATGCCATCATATCGAACACGAATATCAACTTCTATGATTGAGTTTTTCGTGAGCTGTGGTCGCAAAGAAAACGATGTTGCATCAGTTTCCTTGGTTATTCGACGTGCTGAAACCGAATATAATGCCAGACTTTGTCTACGTGCAGCCAAAAAAAAGTGATTCCCACGATGTCGTAAAAACGCATATGTATAATCGACTTTTTCTCGAAGACAAATTGTTCGCACGCAAACTTCGCGCATTGCACTCGTGTAGTTTGACAAGACGAAGCTATTGCACGCGGTTTCATCGGCCTACGACAATGTGTACTCAAGTTATATGCCATCATATCGAACACGAATATCAACTTCTATGATTGAGTTTTTCGTGAGCTGTGGTCGCAAAGAAAACGATGTTGCATCAGTTTCCTTGGTTATTCGACGTGCTGAAACCGAATATAATGCCAGACTTTGTCTACGTGCAGCCAAAAAAAAGTGATTCCCACGATGTCGTAAAAACGCATATGTATAATCGACTTTTTCTCGAAGACAAATTGTTCGCACGCAAACTTCGCGCATTGCACTCGTGTAGTTCGACAAGACGAAGCTATTGCACGCGGTTTCATCGGCCTACGACAATGTGTACTCAAGTTAGATGCCATCATATCGAACACGAATATCAACTTCTATGATTGAGTTTTTCGTGAGCTGTGGTCGCAAAGAAAACGATGTTGCATCAGTTTCCTTGGTTATTCGACGTACTGAAACCGAATATAATGCCAGAGTTTGTGTACGTGCAGCCAAAAAAAAGTGATTCCCACGATGTCGTAAAAACGCATATGTATAATCGACTTTTTCTCGAAGACAAATTGTTCGCACGCAAACTTCGCGCATTGCACTCGTGTAGTTCGACAAGACGAAGCTATTGCACGCGGTTTCATCGGCCTACGACAATGTGTACTCAAGTTATATGCCATCATCTCGAACACGAATATCAACTTCAATGATTGAGTTTTTCGTGAGCTGTGGTCGCAAAGAAAACGATGTTGCATCAGTTTGCTTGGTTATTCGTCGTGCTGAAACCGAATATGATGCCAGATTTTGTCTACGTGCAGCCAAAAAAAAGTGATTCCCACGATGTCGTAAAAACGGATATGTATAATCGACTTTTTCTCGAAGACAAATTGTTCGCACGCAAACTTCGCGCATTGCACTCGTGTAGTTCGACAAGACGAAGCTATTGCACGCGGTTTCATCGGCCTACGACAATGTGTACTCAAGTTATATGCTATCATATCGAACACGAATATCAACTTCTATGATTGAGTTTTTCGTGAGCTGTGGTCGCAAAGAAAACGATGTTGCATCAGTTTCCTTGGTTATTCGACGTACTGAAACCGAATATGATGCCAGACTTTGTCTACGTGCAGCCAAAAAAAAGTGATTCCCACGATGTCCTAAAAACGCATATGTATAATCGACTTTTTCTCGAAGACAAATTGTTCGCACGCAAACTTCGCGCATTGCACTCGTGTAGTTCGACAAGACGAAGCTATTGCACGCGGTTTCATCGGCCTACGACAATGTGTACTCAAGTTATATGCCATCATCTCGAACACGACTATCAACTTCAATGATTGAGTTTTTCGTGAGCTGTGGTCGCAAAGAAAACGATGTTGCATCAGTTTCCTTGGTTATTCGACGTGCTGAAACCGAATATGGTGCCAGATTTTGTCTACGTGCAGCCAAAAAAAAGTGATTCCCACGATGTCGTAAAAACGCATATGTATAATCGACTTTTTCTCGAAGACAAATTGTTCGCACGCAAACTTCGCGCATTGCACTCGTGTAGTTCGACAAGACGAAGCTATTGCACGCGGTTTCATCGGCCTACGACAATGTGTACTCAAGTTATATGCCATCATATCGAACACGAATATCAACTTATATGATTGAGTTTTTCGTGAGCTGTTGTCGCAAAGAAAACGATGTTGCATCAGTTTCCTTGGTTATTCGTCGTGCTGAAACCGAATATGATGCCAGATTTTGTCTACGTGCAGCCAAAAAAAAGTGATTCCCACGATGTCGTAAAAACACATGTGTATAATCGACTTTTTCTCGAAGACAAATTGTTCGCACGCAAACTTCGCGCATTGCACTCGTGTAGTTGGACAAGACGAAGCTATTGCATGCGGTTTCATCGGCCTACGACAATGTGTACTCAAGTTATATGCCATCATCTCGAACACGAATATCAACTTCTATGATTGAGTTTTTCGTGAGCTGTGGTCGCAAAGAAAACGATGTTGCATCAGTTTGCTTGGTTATTCGACGTGCTGAAACCGAATATGGTGCCAGATTTTGTCTACGTGCAGCCAAAAAAAAGTGATTCCCACGATGTCGTAAAAACGCATATGTATAATCGACTTTTTCTCGAAGACAAATTGTTCGCACGCAAACTTCGCGCATTGCACTCGTGTAGTTCGACAAGACGAAGCTATTGCACGCGGTTTCATCGGCCTACGACAATGTGTACTCAAGTTAGATGCCATCATATCGAACACGAATATCAACTTCTATGATTGAGTTTTTCGTGAGCTGTGGTCGCAAAGAAAACGATGTTGCATCAGTTTCCTTGGTTATTCGACGTGCTGAAACCGAATATAATGCCAGACTTTGTCTACGTGCAGCCAAAAAAAAGTGATTCCCACGATGTCGTAAAAACGCATATGTATAATCGACTTTTTCTCGAAGACAAATTGTTCGCACGCAAACTTCGCGCATTGCACTCGTGTAGTTCGACAAGACGAAGCTATTGCACGCGGTTTCATCGGCCTACAACAATGTGTACTCAAGTTATATGCCATCATCTCGAACACGAATATCAACTTCAATGATGGAGTTTTTCGTGAGCTGTGGTCGCAAAGAAAACGATGTTGCATCAGTTTGCTTGGTTATTCGACGTGCTGAAACCGAATATGGTGCCAGATTTTGTCTACGTGCAGCCAAAAAAAAGTGATTCCCACGATGTCGTAAAAACACATGTGTATAATCGACTTTTTCTCGAAGACAAATTGTTCGCACGCAAACTTCGCGCATTGCACTCGTGTAGTTCGACAAGACGAAGCTATTGCACGCGGTTTCATCGGCCTGCAACAATGTGTACTCAAGTTATATGCCATCATCTCGAACACGAATATCAACTTCAATGATGGAGTTTTTCGTGAGCTGTGGTCGCAAAGAAAACGATGTTGCATCAGTTTGCTTGGTTATTCGACGTGCTGAAACCGAATATGGTGCCAGATTTTGTCTACGTGCAGCCAAAAAAAAGTGATTCCCACGATGTCGTAAAAACGCATATGTATAATCGACTTTTTCTCGAAGACAAATTGTTCGCACGCAAACTTCGCGCATTGCACTCGTGTAGTTCGACAAGACGAAGCTATTGCACGCGGTTTCATCGGCCTACGACAATGTGTACTCAAGTTAGATGCCATCATATCGAACACGAATATCAACTTCTATGATTGAGTTTTTCGTGAGCTGTGGTCGCAAAGAAAACGATGTTGCATCAGTTTCCTTGGTTATTCGACGTGCTGAAACCGAATATAATGCCAGACTTTGTCTACGTGCAGCCAAAAAAAAGTGATTCCCACGATGTCGTAAAAACGCATATGTATAATCGACTTTTTCTCGAAGACAAATTGTTCGCACGCAAACTTCGCGCATTGCACTCGTGTAGTTCGACAAGACGAAGCTATTGCACGCGGTTTCATCGGCCTACGACAATGTGTACTCAAGTTATATGCCATCATCTCGAACACGAATATCAACTTCAATGATTGAGTTTTTCGTGAGCTGTGGTCGCAAAGAAAACGATGTTGCATCAGTTTGCTTGGTTATTCGTCGTGCTGAAACCGAATATGATGCCAGATTTTGTCTACGTGCAGCCAAAAAAAAGTGATTCCCACGATGTCGTAAAAACACATGTGTATAATCGACTTTTTCTCGAAGACAAATTGTTCGCACGCAAACTTCGCGCATTGCACTCGTGTAGTTCGACAAGACGAAGCTATTGCATGCGGTCTCATCGGCCTACGACAATGTGTACTCAAGTTATATGCCATCATATCGAACACGAATATCAACTTCTATGATTGAGTTTTTCGTGAGCTGTGGTCGCAAAGAAAACGATGTTGCATCAGTTTCCTTGGTTATTCGACGTGCTGAAACCGAATATAATGCCAGACTTTGTCTACGTGCAGCCAAAAAAAAGTGATTCCCACGATGTCGTAAAAACGCATATGTATAATCGACTTTTTCTCGAAGACAAATTGTTCGCACGCAAACTTCGCGCATTGCACTCGTGTAGTTTGACAAGACGAAGCTATTGCACGCGGTTTCATCGGCCTACGACAATGTGTACTCAAGTTATATGCCATCATATCGAACACGAATATCAACTTCTATGATTGAGTTTTTCGTGAGCTGTGGTCGCAAAGAAAACGATGTTGCATCAGTTTCCTTGGTTATTCGACGTGCTGAAACCGAATATAATGCCAGACTTTGTCTACGTGCAGCCAAAAAAAAGTGATTCCCACGATGTCGTAAAAACGCATATGTATAATCGACTTTTTCTCGAAGACAAATTGTTCGCACGCAAACTTCGCGCATTGCACTCGTGTAGTTCGACAAGACGAAGCTATTGCACGCGGTTTCATCGGCCTACGACAATGTGTACTCAAGTTAGATGCCATCATCTCGAACACGAATATCAACTTCAATGATTGAGTTTTTCGTGAGCTGTGGTCGCAAAGAAAACGATGTTGCATCAGTTTGCTTGGTTATTCGTCGTGATGAAACCGAATATGATGCCAGATTTTGTCTACGTGCAGCCAAAAAAAAGTGATTCCCACGATGTCGTAAAAACACATGTGTATAATCGACTTTTTCTCGAAGACAAATTGTTCGCACGCAAACTTCGCGCATTGCACTCGTGTAGTTGGACAAGACGAAGCTATTGCATGCGGTTTCATCGGCCTACGACAATGTGTACTCAAGTTATATGCCATCATCTCGAACACGAATATCAACTTCTATGATTGAGTTTTTCGTGAGCTGTGGTCGCAAAGAAAACGATGTTGCATCAGTTTGCTTGGTTATTCGACGTGCTGAAACCGAATATGGTGCCAGATTTTGTCTACGTGCAGCCAAAAAAAAGTGATTCCCACGATGTCGTAAAAACGCATATGTATAATCGACTTTTTCTCGAAGACAAATTGTTCGCACGCAAACTTCGCGCATTGCACTCGTGTAGTTCGACAAGACGAAGCTATTGCACGCGGTTTCATCGGCCTACGACAATGTGTACTCAAGTTAGATGCCATCATATCGAACACGAATATCAACTTCTATGATTGAGTTTTTCGTGAGCTGTGGTCGCAAAGAAAACGATGTTGCATCAGTTTCCTTGGTTATTCGACGTGCTGAAACCGAATATAATGCCAGACTTTGTCTACGTGCAGCCAAAAAAAAGTGATTCCCACGATGTCGTAAAAACGCATATGTATAATCGACTTTTTCTCGAAGACAAATTGTTCGCACGCAAACTTCGCGCATTGCACTCGTGTAGTTCGACAAGACGAAGCTATTGCACGCGGTTTCATCGGCCTACAACAATGTGTACTCAAGTTATATGCCATCATCTCGAACACGAATATCAACTTCAATGATGGAGTTTTTCGTGAGCTGTGGTCGCAAAGAAAACGATGTTGCATCAGTTTGCTTGGTTATTCGACGTGCTGAAACCGAATATGGTGCCAGATTTTGTCTACGTGCAGCCAAAAAAAAGTGATTCCCACGATGTCGTAAAAACGCATATGTATAATCGACTTTTTCTCGAAGACAAATTGTTCGCACGCAAACTTCGCGCATTGCACTCGTGTAGTTCGACAAGACGAAGCTATTGCACGCGGTTTCATCGGCCTACGACAATGTGTACTCAAGTTAGATGCCATCATATCGAACACGAATATCAACTTCTATGATTGAGTTTTTCGTGAGCTGTGGTCGCAAAGAAAACGATGTTGCATCAGTTTCCTTGGTTATTCGACGTGCTGAAACCGAATATAATGCCAGACTTTGTCTACGTGCAGCCAAAAAAAAGTGATTCCCACGATGTCGTAAAAACGCATATGTATAATCGACTTTTTCTCGAAGACAAATTGTTCGCACGCAAACTTCGCGCATTGCACTCGTGTAGTTCGACAAGACGAAGCTATTGCACGCGGTTTCATCGGCCTGCAACAATGTGTACTCAAGTTATATGCCATCATCTCGAACACGAATATCAACTTCAATGATGGAGTTTTTCGTGAGCTGTGGTCGCAAAGAAAACGATGTTGCATCAGTTTGCTTGGTTATTCGTCGTGCTGAAACCGAATATGATGCCAGATTTTGTCTACGTGCAGCCAAAAAAAAGTGATTCCCACGATGTCGTAAAAACACATGTGTATAATCGACTTTTTCTCGAAGACAAATTGTTCGCACGCAAACTTCGCGCATTGCACTCGTGTAGTTCGACAAGACGAAGCTATTGCACGCGGTTTCATCGGCCTACGACAATGTGTACTCAAGTTATATGCCATCATATCGAACACGAATATCAACTTCTATGATTGAGTTTTTCGTGAGCTGTGGTCGCAAAGAAAACGATGTTGCATCAGTTTCCTTGGTTATTCGACGTGCTGAAACCGAATATAATGCCAGACTTTGTCTACGTGCAGCCAAAAAAAAGTGATTCCCACGATGTCGTAAAAACACATGTGTATAATCGACTTTTTCTCGAAGACAAATTGTTCGCACGCAAACTTCGCGCATTGCACTCGTGTAGTTCGACAAGACGAAGCTATTGCACGCGGTTTCATCGGCCTACGACAATGTGTACTCAAGTTATATGCCATCATATCGAACACGAATATCAACTTCTATGATTGAGTTTTTCGTGAGCTGTGGTCGCAAAGAAAACGATGTTGCATCAGTTTCCTTGGTTATTCGACGTGCTGAAACCGAATATAATGCCAGACTTTGTCTACGTGCAGCCAGAAAAAAGTGATTCCCACGATGTCGTAAAAACGCATATGTATAATCGACTTTTTCTCGAAGACAAATTGTTCGCACGCAAACTTCGCGCATTGCACTCGTGTAGTTCGACAAGACGAAGCTATTGCACGCGGTTTCATCGGCCTACGACAATGTGTACTCAAGTTAGATGCCATCATATCGAACACGAATATCAACTTCTATGATTGAGTTTTTCGTGAGCTGTGGTCGCAAAGAAAACGATGTTGCATCAGTTTCCTTGGTTATTCGACGTGCTGAAACCGAATATAATGCCAGACTTTGTCTACGTGCAGCCAAAAAAAAGTGATTCCCACGATGTCGTAAAAACGCATATGTATAATCGACTTTTTCTCGAAGACAAATTGTTCGCACGCAAACTTCGCGCATTGCACTCGTGTAGTTCGACAAGACGAAGCTATTGCACGCGGTTTCATCGGCCTACGACAATGTGTACTCAAGTTATATGCCATCATCTCGAACACGAATATCAACTTCAATGATTGAGTTTTTCGTGAGCTGTGGTCGCAAAGAAAACGATGTTGCATCAGTTTGCTTGGTTATTCGTCGTGCTGAAACCGAATATGATGCCAGATTTTGTCTACGTGCAGCCAAAAAAAAGTGATTCCCACGATGTCGTAAAAACACATGTGTATAATCGACTTTTTCTCGAAGACAAATTGTTCGCACGCAAACTTCGCGCATTGCACTCGTGTAGTTCGACAAGACGAAGCTATTGCATGCGGTCTCATCGGCCTACGACAATGTGTACTCAAGTTATATGCCATCATATCGAACACGAATATCAACTTCTATGATTGAGTTTTTCGTGAGCTGTGGTCGCAAAGAAAACGATGTTGCATCAGTTTCCTTGGTTATTCGACGTGCTGAAACCGAATATAATGCCAGACTTTGTCTACGTGCAGCCAAAAAAAAGTGATTCCCACGATGTCGTAAAAACGCATATGTATAATCGACTTTTTCTCGAAGACAAATTGTTCGCACGCAAACTTCGCGCATTGCACTCGTGTAGTTCGACAAGACGAAGCTATTGCACGCGGTTTCATCGGCCTACGACAATGTGTACTCAAGTTATATGCCATCATATCGAACACGAATATCAACTTCTATGATTGAGTTTTTCGTGAGCTGTGGTCGCAAAGAAAACGATGTTGCATCAGTTTCCTTGGTTATTCGACGTGCTGAAACCGAATATAATGCCAGACTTTGTCTACGTGCAGCCAAAAAAAAGTGATTCCCACGATGTCGTAAAAACGCATATGTATAATCGACTTTTTCTCGAAGACAAATTGTTCGCACGCAAACTTCGCGCATTGCACTCGTGTAGTTCGACAAGACGAAGCTATTGCACGCGGTTTCATCGGCCTACGACAATGTGTACTCAAGTTAGATGCCATCATCTCGAACACGAATATCAACTTCAATGATTGAGTTTTTCGTGAGCTGTGGTCGCAAAGAAAACGATGTTGCATCAGTTTGCTTGGTTATTCGTCGTGATGAAACCGAATATGATGCCAGATTTTGTCTACGTGCAGCCAAAAAAAAGTGATTCCCACGATGTCGTAAAAACACATGTGTATAATCGACTTTTTCTCGAAGACAAATTGTTCGCACGCAAACTTCGCGCATTGCACTCGTGTAGTTGGACAAGACGAAGCTATTGCATGCGGTTTCATCGGCCTACGACAATGTGTACTCAAGTTATATGCCATCATCTCGAACACGAATATCAACTTCTATGATTGAGTTTTTCGTGAGCTGTGGTCGCAAAGAAAACGATGTTGCATCAGTTTCCTTGGTTATTCGACGTGCTGAAACCGAATATAATGCCAGACTTTGTCTACGTGCAGCCAAAAAAAAGTGATTCCCACGATGTCGTAAAAACGCATATGTATAATCGACTTTTTCTCGAAGACAAATTGTTCGCACGCAAACTTCGCGCATTGCACTCGTGTAGTTCGACAAGACGAAGCTATTGCACGCGGTTTCATCGGCCTGCAACAATGTGTACTCAAGTTATATGCCATCATCTCGAACACGAATATCAACTTCAATGATGGAGTTTTTCGTGAGCTGTGGTCGCAAAGAAAACGATGTTGCATCAGTTTGCTTGGTTATTCGTCGTGCTGAAACCGAATATGATGCCAGATTTTGTCTACGTGCAGCCAAAAAAAAGTGATTCCCACGATGTCGTAAAAACACATGTGTATAATCGACTTTTTCTCGAAGACAAATTGTTCGCACGCAAACTTCGCGCATTGCACTCGTGTAGTTCGACAAGACGAAGCTATTGCACGCGGTTTCATCGGCCTACGACAATGTGTACTCAAGTTATATGCCATCATATCGAACACGAATATCAACTTCTATGATTGAGTTTTTCGTGAGCTGTGGTCGCAAAGAAAACGATGTTGCATCAGTTTCCTTGGTTATTCGACGTGCTGAAACCGAATATAATGCCAGACTTTGTCTACGTGCAGCCAAAAAAAAGTGATTCCCACGATGTCGTAAAAACACATGTGTATAATCGACTTTTTCTCGAAGACAAATTGTTCGCACGCAAACTTCGCGCATTGCACTCGTGTAGTTCGACAAGACGAAGCTATTGCACGCGGTTTCATCGGCCTACGACAATGTGTACTCAAGTTATATGCCATCATATCGAACACGAATATCAACTTCTATGATTGAGTTTTTCGTGAGCTGTGGTCGCAAAGAAAACGATGTTGCATCAGTTTCCTTGGTTATTCGACGTGCTGAAACCGAATATAATGCCAGACTTTGTCTACGTGCAGCCAGAAAAAAGTGATTCCCACGATGTCGTAAAAACGCATATGTATAATCGACTTTTTCTCGAAGACAAATTGTTCGCACGCAAACTTCGCGCATTGCACTCGTGTAGTTCGACAAGACGAAGCTATTGCACGCGGTTTCATCGGCCTACGACAATGTGTACTCAAGTTAGATGCCATCATATCGAACACGAATATCAACTTCTATGATTGAGTTTTTCGTGAGCTGTGGTCGCAAAGAAAACGATGTTGCATCAGTTTCCTTGGTTATTCGACGTGCTGAAACCGAATATAATGCCAGACTTTGTCTACGTGCAGCCAAAAAAAAGTGATTCCCACGATGTCGTAAAAACGCATATGTATAATCGACTTTTTCTCGAAGACAAATTGTTCGCACGCAAACTTCGCGCATTGCACTCGTGTAGTTCGACAAGACGAAGCTATTGCACGCGGTTTCATCGGCCTACGACAATGTGTACTCAAGTTATATGCCATCATCTCGAACACGAATATCAACTTCAATGATTGAGTTTTTCGTGAGCTGTGGTCGCAAAGAAAACGATGTTGCATCAGTTTGCTTGGTTATTCGTCGTGCTGAAACCGAATATGATGCCAGATTTTGTCTACGTGCAGCCAAAAAAAAGTGATTCCCACGATGTCGTAAAAACACATGTGTATAATCGACTTTTTCTCGAAGACAAATTGTTCGCACGCAAACTTCGCGCATTGCACTCGTGTAGTTCGACAAGACGAAGCTATTGCATGCGGTCTCATCGGCCTACGACAATGTGTACTCAAGTTATATGCCATCATATCGAACACGAATATCAACTTCTATGATTGAGTTTTTCGTGAGCTGTGGTCGCAAAGAAAACGATGTTGCATCAGTTTCCTTGGTTATTCGACGTGCTGAAACCGAATATAATGCCAGACTTTGTCTACGTGCAGCCAAAAAAAAGTGATTCCCACGATGTCGTAAAAACGCATATGTATAATCGACTTTTTCTCGAAGACAAATTGTTCGCACGCAAACTTCGCGCATTGCACTCGTGTAGTTCGACAAGACGAAGCTATTGCACGCGGTTTCATCGGCCTACGACAATGTGTACTCAAGTTATATGCCATCATATCGAACACGAATATCAACTTCTATGATTGAGTTTTTCGTGAGCTGTGGTCGCAAAGAAAACGATGTTGCATCAGTTTCCTTGGTTATTCGACGTGCTGAAACCGAATATAATGCCAGACTTTGTCTACGTGCAGCCAAAAAAAAGTGATTCCCACGATGTCGTAAAAACGCATATGTATAATCGACTTTTTCTCGAAGACAAATTGTTCGCACGCAAACTTCGCGCATTGCACTCGTGTAGTTCGACAAGACGAAGCTATTGCACGCGGTTTCATCGGCCTACGACAATGTGTACTCAAGTTAGATGCCATCATCTCGAACACGAATATCAACTTCAATGATTGAGTTTTTCGTGAGCTGTGGTCGCAAAGAAAACGATGTTGCATCAGTTTGCTTGGTTATTCGTCGTGATGAAACCGAATATGATGCCAGATTTTGTCTACGTGCAGCCAAAAAAAAGTGATTCCCACGATGTCGTAAAAACACATGTGTATAATCGACTTTTTCTCGAAGACAAATTGTTCGCACGCAAACTTCGCGCATTGCACTCGTGTAGTTGGACAAGACGAAGCTATTGCATGCGGTTTCATCGGCCTACGACAATGTGTACTCAAGTTATATGCCATCATCTCGAACACGAATATCAACTTCTATGATTGAGTTTTTCGTGAGCTGTGGTCGCAAAGAAAACGATGTTGCATCAGTTTGCTTGGTTATTCGACGTGCTGAAACCGAATATGGTGCCAGATTTTGTCTACGTGCAGCCAAAAAAAAGTGATTCCCACGATGTCGTAAAAACGCATATGTATAATCGACTTTTTCTCGAAGACAAATTGTTCGCACGCAAACTTCGCGCATTGCACTCGTGTAGTTCGACAAGACGAAGCTATTGCACGCGGTTTCATCGGCCTACGACAATGTGTACTCAAGTTAGATGCCATCATATCGAACACGAATATCAACTTCAATGATGGAGTTTTTCGTGAGCTGTGGTCGCAAAGAAAACGATGTTGCATCAGTTTGCTTGGTTATTCGACGTGCTGAAACCGAATATGGTGCCAGATTTTGTCTACGTGCAGCCAAAAAAAAGTGATTCCCACGATGTCGTAAAAACGCATATGTATAATCGACTTTTTCTCGAAGACAAATTGTTCGCACGCAAACTTCGCGCATTGCACTCGTGTAGTTCGACAAGACGAAGCTATTGCACGCGGTTTCATCGGCCTACGACAATGTGTACTCAAGTTAGATGCCATCATATCGAACACGAATATCAACTTCTATGATTGAGTTTTTCGTGAGCTGTGGTCGCAAAGAAAACGATGTTGCATCAGTTTCCTTGGTTATTCGACGTGCTGAAACCGAATATAATGCCAGACTTTGTCTACGTGCAGCCAAAAAAAAGTGATTCCCACGATGTCGTAAAAACGCATATGTATAATCGACTTTTTCTCGAAGACAAATTGTTCGCACGCAAACTTCGCGCATTGCACTCGTGTAGTTCGACAAGACGAAGCTATTGCACGCGGTTTCATCGGCCTGCAACAATGTGTACTCAAGTTATATGCCATCATCTCGAACACGAATATCAACTTCAATGATGGAGTTTTTCGTGAGCTGTGGTCGCAAAGAAAACGATGTTGCATCAGTTTGCTTGGTTATTCGTCGTGCTGAAACCGAATATGATGCCAGATTTTGTCTACGTGCAGCCAAAAAAAAGTGATTCCCACGATGTCGTAAAAACACATGTGTATAATCGACTTTTTCTCGAAGACAAATTGTTCGCACGCAAACTTCGCGCATTGCACTCGTGTAGTTCGACAAGACGAAGCTATTGCACGCGGTTTCATCGGCCTACGACAATGTGTACTCAAGTTATATGCCATCATATCGAACACGAATATCAACTTCTATGATTGAGTTTTTCGTGAGCTGTGGTCGCAAAGAAAACGATGTTGCATCAGTTTCCTTGGTTATTCGACGTGCTGAAACCGAAAATAATGCCAGACTTTGTCTACGTGCAGCCAAAAAAAAGTGATTCCCACGATGTCGTAAAAACGCATATGTATAATCGACTTTTTCTCGAAGACAAATTGTTCGCACGCAAACTTCGCGCATTGCACTCGTGTAGTTCGACAAGACGAAGCTATTGCATGCGGTCTCATCGGCCTACGACAATGTGTACTCAAGTTATATGCCATCATATCGAACACGAATATCAACTTCTATGATTGAGTTTTTCGTGAGCTGTGGTCGCAAAGAAAACGATGTTGCATCAGTTTCCTTGGTTATTCGACGTGCTGAAACCGAATATAATGCCAGACTTTGTCTACGTGCAGCCAAAAAAAAGTGATTCCCACGATGTCGTAAAAACGCATATGTATAATCGACTTTTTCTCGAAGACAAATTGTTCGCACGCAAACTTCGCGCATTGCACTCGTGTAGTTTGACAAGACGAAGCTATTGCACGCGGTTTCATCGGCCTACGACAATGTGTACTCAAGTTATATGCCATCATATCGAACACGAATATCAACTTCTATGATTGAGTTTTTCGTGAGCTGTGGTCGCAAAGAAAACGATGTTGCATCAGTTTCCTTGGTTATTCGACGTGCTGAAACCGAATATAATGCCAGACTTTGTCTACGTGCAGCCAAAAAAAAGTGATTCCCACGATGTCGTAAAAACGCATATGTATAATCGACTTTTTCTCGAAGACAAATTGTTCGCACGCAAACTTCGCGCATTGCACTCGTGTAGTTCGACAAGACGAAGCTATTGCACGCGGTTTCATCGGCCTACGACAATGTGTACTCAAGTTAGATGCCATCATCTCGAACACGAATATCAACTTCAATGATTGAGTTTTTCGTGAGCTGTGGTCGCAAAGAAAACGATGTTGCATCAGTTTGCTTGGTTATTCGTCGTGATGAAACCGAATATGATGCCAGATTTTGTCTACGTGCAGCCAAAAAAAAGTGATTCCCACGATGTCGTAAAAACACATGTGTATAATCGACTTTTTCTCGAAGACAAATTGTTCGCACGCAAACTTCGCGCATTGCACTCGTGTAGTTGGACAAGACGAAGCTATTGCATGCGGTTTCATCGGCCTACGACAATGTGTACTCAAGTTATATGCCATCATCTCGAACACGAATATCAACTTCTATGATTGAGTTTTTCGTGAGCTGTGGTCGCAAAGAAAACGATGTTGCATCAGTTTGCTTGGTTATTCGACGTGCTGAAACCGAATATGGTGCCAGATTTTGTCTACGTGCAGCCAAAAAAAAGTGATTCCCACGATGTCGTAAAAACGCATATGTATAATCGACTTTTTCTCGAAGACAAATTGTTCGCACGCAAACTTCGCGCATTGCACTCGTGTAGTTCGACAAGACGAAGCTATTGCACGCGGTTTCATCGGCCTACGACAATGTGTACTCAAGTTAGATGCCATCATATCGAACACGAATATCAACTTCTATGATTGAGTTTTTCGTGAGCTGTGGTCGCAAAGAAAACGATGTTGCATCAGTTTCCTTGGTTATTCGACGTGCTGAAACCGAATATAATGCCAGACTTTGTCTACGTGCAGCCAAAAAAAAGTGATTCCCACGATGTCGTAAAAACGCATATGTATAATCGACTTTTTCTCGAAGACAAATTGTTCGCACGCAAACTTCGCGCATTGCACTCGTGTAGTTCGACAAGACGAAGCTATTGCACGCGGTTTCATCGGCCTACAACAATGTGTACTCAAGTTATATGCCATCATCTCGAACACGAATATCAACTTCAATGATGGAGTTTTTCGTGAGCTGTGGTCGCAAAGAAAACGATGTTGCATCAGTTTGCTTGGTTATTCGACGTGCTGAAACCGAATATGGTGCCAGATTTTGTCTACGTGCAGCCAAAAAAAAGTGATTCCCACGATGTCGTAAAAACGCATATGTATAATCGACTTTTTCTCGAAGACAAATTGTTCGCACGCAAACTTCGCGCATTGCACTCGTGTAGTTCGACAAGACGAAGCTATTGCACGCGGTTTCATCGGCCTACGACAATGTGTACTCAAGTTAGATGCCATCATATCGAACACGAATATCAACTTCTATGATTGAGTTTTTCGTGAGCTGTGGTCGCAAAGAAAACGATGTTGCATCAGTTTCCTTGGTTATTCGACGTGCTGAAACCGAATATAATGCCAGACTTTGTCTACGTGCAGCCAAAAAAAAGTGATTCCCACGATGTCGTAAAAACGCATATGTATAATCGACTTTTTCTCGAAGACAAATTGTTCGCACGCAAACTTCGCGCATTGCACTCGTGTAGTTCGACAAGACGAAGCTATTGCACGCGGTTTCATCGGCCTGCAACAATGTGTACTCAAGTTATATGCCATCATCTCGAACACGAATATCAACTTCAATGATGGAGTTTTTCGTGAGCTGTGGTCGCAAAGAAAACGATGTTGCATCAGTTTGCTTGGTTATTCGTCGTGCTGAAACCGAATATGATGCCAGATTTTGTCTACGTGCAGCCAAAAAAAAGTGATTCCCACGATGTCGTAAAAACACATGTGTATAATCGACTTTTTCTCGAAGACAAATTGTTCGCACGCAAACTTCGCGCATTGCACTCGTGTAGTTCGACAAGACGAAGCTATTGCACGCGGTTTCATCGGCCTACGACAATGTGTACTCAAGTTATATGCCATCATATCGAACACGAATATCAACTTCTATGATTGAGTTTTTCGTGAGCTGTGGTCGCAAAGAAAACGATGTTGCATCAGTTTCCTTGGTTATTCGACGTGCTGAAACCGAATATAATGCCAGACTTTGTCTACGTGCAGCCAAAAAAAAGTGATTCCCACGATGTCGTAAAAACACATGTGTATAATCGACTTTTTCTCGAAGACAAATTGTTCGCACGCAAACTTCGCGCATTGCACTCGTGTAGTTCGACAAGACGAAGCTATTGCACGCGGTTTCATCGGCCTACGACAATGTGTACTCAAGTTATATGCCATCATATCGAACACGAATATCAACTTCTATGATTGAGTTTTTCGTGAGCTGTGGTCGCAAAGAAAACGATGTTGCATCAGTTTCCTTGGTTATTCGACGTGCTGAAACCGAATATAATGCCAGACTTTGTCTACGTGCAGCCAGAAAAAAGTGATTCCCACGATGTCGTAAAAACGCATATGTATAATCGACTTTTTCTCGAAGACAAATTGTTCGCACGCAAACTTCGCGCATTGCACTCGTGTAGTTCGACAAGACGAAGCTATTGCACGCGGTTTCATCGGCCTACGACAATGTGTACTCAAGTTAGATGCCATCATATCGAACACGAATATCAACTTCTATGATTGAGTTTTTCGTGAGCTGTGGTCGCAAAGAAAACGATGTTGCATCAGTTTCCTTGGTTATTCGACGTGCTGAAACCGAATATAATGCCAGACTTTGTCTACGTGCAGCCAAAAAAAAGTGATTCCCACGATGTCGTAAAAACGCATATGTATAATCGACTTTTTCTCGAAGACAAATTGTTCGCACGCAAACTTCGCGCATTGCACTCGTGTAGTTCGACAAGACGAAGCTATTGCACGCGGTTTCATCGGCCTACGACAATGTGTACTCAAGTTATATGCCATCATCTCGAACACGAATATCAACTTCAATGATTGAGTTTTTCGTGAGCTGTGGTCGCAAAGAAAACGATGTTGCATCAGTTTGCTTGGTTATTCGTCGTGCTGAAACCGAATATGATGCCAGATTTTGTCTACGTGCAGCCAAAAAAAAGTGATTCCCACGATGTCGTAAAAACACATGTGTATAATCGACTTTTTCTCGAAGACAAATTGTTCGCACGCAAACTTCGCGCATTGCACTCGTGTAGTTCGACAAGACGAAGCTATTGCATGCGGTCTCATCGGCCTACGACAATGTGTACTCAAGTTATATGCCATCATATCGAACACGAATATCAACTTCTATGATTGAGTTTTTCGTGAGCTGTGGTCGCAAAGAAAACGATGTTGCATCAGTTTCCTTGGTTATTCGACGTGCTGAAACCGAATATAATGCCAGACTTTGTCTACGTGCAGCCAAAAAAAAGTGATTCCCACGATGTCGTAAAAACGCATATGTATAATCGACTTTTTCTCGAAGACAAATTGTTCGCACGCAAACTTCGCGCATTGCACTCGTGTAGTTCGACAAGACGAAGCTATTGCACGCGGTTTCATCGGCCTACGACAATGTGTACTCAAGTTATATGCCATCATATCGAACACGAATATCAACTTCTATGATTGAGTTTTTCGTGAGCTGTGGTCGCAAAGAAAACGATGTTGCATCAGTTTCCTTGGTTATTCGACGTGCTGAAACCGAATATAATGCCAGACTTTGTCTACGTGCAGCCAAAAAAAAGTGATTCCCACGATGTCGTAAAAACGCATATGTATAATCGACTTTTTCTCGAAGACAAATTGTTCGCACGCAAACTTCGCGCATTGCACTCGTGTAGTTCGACAAGACGAAGCTATTGCACGCGGTTTCATCGGCCTACGACAATGTGTACTCAAGTTAGATGCCATCATCTCGAACACGAATATCAACTTCAATGATTGAGTTTTTCGTGAGCTGTGGTCGCAAAGAAAACGATGTTGCATCAGTTTGCTTGGTTATTCGTCGTGATGAAACCGAATATGATGCCAGATTTTGTCTACGTGCAGCCAAAAAAAAGTGATTCCCACGATGTCGTAAAAACACATGTGTATAATCGACTTTTTCTCGAAGACAAATTGTTCGCACGCAAACTTCGCGCATTGCACTCGTGTAGTTGGACAAGACGAAGCTATTGCATGCGGTTTCATCGGCCTACGACAATGTGTACTCAAGTTATATGCCATCATCTCGAACACGAATATCAACTTCTATGATTGAGTTTTTCGTGAGCTGTGGTCGCAAAGAAAACGATGTTGCATCAGTTTGCTTGGTTATTCGACGTGCTGAAACCGAATATGGTGCCAGATTTTGTCTACGTGCAGCCAAAAAAAAGTGATTCCCACGATGTCGTAAAAACGCATATGTATAATCGACTTTTTCTCGAAGACAAATTGTTCGCACGCAAACTTCGCGCATTGCACTCGTGTAGTTCGACAAGACGAAGCTATTGCACGCGGTTTCATCGGCCTACGACAATGTGTACTCAAGTTAGATGCCATCATATCGAACACGAATATCAACTTCAATGATGGAGTTTTTCGTGAGCTGTGGTCGCAAAGAAAACGATGTTGCATCAGTTTGCTTGGTTATTCGACGTGCTGAAACCGAATATGGTGCCAGATTTTGTCTACGTGCAGCCAAAAAAAAGTGATTCCCACGATGTCGTAAAAACGCATATGTATAATCGACTTTTTCTCGAAGACAAATTGTTCGCACGCAAACTTCGCGCATTGCACTCGTGTAGTTCGACAAGACGAAGCTATTGCACGCGGTTTCATCGGCCTACGACAATGTGTACTCAAGTTAGATGCCATCATATCGAACACGAATATCAACTTCTATGATTGAGTTTTTCGTGAGCTGTGGTCGCAAAGAAAACGATGTTGCATCAGTTTCCTTGGTTATTCGACGTGCTGAAACCGAATATAATGCCAGACTTTGTCTACGTGCAGCCAAAAAAAAGTGATTCCCACGATGTCGTAAAAACGCATATGTATAATCGACTTTTTCTCGAAGACAAATTGTTCGCACGCAAACTTCGCGCATTGCACTCGTGTAGTTCGACAAGACGAAGCTATTGCACGCGGTTTCATCGGCCTGCAACAATGTGTACTCAAGTTATATGCCATCATCTCGAACACGAATATCAACTTCAATGATGGAGTTTTTCGTGAGCTGTGGTCGCAAAGAAAACGATGTTGCATCAGTTTGCTTGGTTATTCGTCGTGCTGAAACCGAATATGATGCCAGATTTTGTCTACGTGCAGCCAAAAAAAAGTGATTCCCACGATGTCGTAAAAACACATGTGTATAATCGACTTTTTCTCGAAGACAAATTGTTCGCACGCAAACTTCGCGCATTGCACTCGTGTAGTTCGACAAGACGAAGCTATTGCACGCGGTTTCATCGGCCTACGACAATGTGTACTCAAGTTATATGCCATCATATCGAACACGAATATCAACTTCTATGATTGAGTTTTTCGTGAGCTGTGGTCGCAAAGAAAACGATGTTGCATCAGTTTCCTTGGTTATTCGACGTGCTGAAACCGAAAATAATGCCAGACTTTGTCTACGTGCAGCCAAAAAAAAGTGATTCCCACGATGTCGTAAAAACGCATATGTATAATCGACTTTTTCTCGAAGACAAATTGTTCGCACGCAAACTTCGCGCATTGCACTCGTGTAGTTCGACAAGACGAAGCTATTGCACGCGGTTTCATCGGCCTACGACAATGTGTACTCAAGTTAGATGCCATCATATCGAACACGAATATCAACTTCTATGATTGAGTTTTTCGTGAGCTGTGGTCGCAAAGAAAACGATGTTGCATCAGTTTCCTTGGTTATTCGACGTGCTGAAACCGAATATAATGCCAGACTTTGTCTACGTGCAGCCAAAAAAAAGTGATTCCCACGATGTCGTAAAAACGCATATGTATAATCGACTTTTTCTCGAAGACAAATTGTTCGCACGCAAACTTCGCGCATTGCACTCGTGTAGTTCGACAAGACGAAGCTATTGCACGCGGTTTCATCGGCCTACAACAATGTGTACTCAAGTTATATGCCATCATCTCGAACACGAATATCAACTTCAATGATGGAGTTTTTCGTGAGCTGTGGTCGCAAAGAAAACGATGTTGCATCAGTTTGCTTGGTTATTCGTCGTGCTGAAACCGAATATGATGCCAGATTTTGTCTACGTGCAGCCAAAAAAAAGTGATTCCCACGATGTCGTAAAAACACATGTGTATAATCGACTTTTTCTCGAAGACAAATTGTTCGCACGCAAACTTCGCGCATTGCACTCGTGTAGTTCGACAAGACGAAGCTATTGCACGCGGTTTCATCGGCCTACGACAATGTGTACTCAAGTTATATGCCATCATATCGAACACGAATATCAACTTCTATGATTGAGTTTTTCGTGAGCTGTGGTCGCAAAGAAAACGATGTTGCATCAGTTTCCTTGGTTATTCGACGTGCTGAAACCGAATATAATGCCAGACTTTGTCTACGTGCAGCCAAAAAAAAGTGATTCCCACGATGTCGTAAAAACGCATATGTATAATCGACTTTTTCTCGAAGACAAATTGTTCGCACGCAAACTTCGCGCATTGCACTCGTGTAGTTCGACAAGACGAAGCTATTGCACGCGGTTTCATCGGCCTACGACAATGTGTACTCAAGTTAGATGCCATCATATCGAACACGAATATCAACTTCTATGATTGAGTTTTTCGTGAGCTGTGGTCGCAAAGAAAACGATGTTGCATCAGTTTCCTTGGTTATTCGACGTGCTGAAACCGAATATAATGCCAGACTTTGTCTACGTGCAGCCAAAAAAAAGTGATTCCCACGATGTCGTAAAAACGCATATGTATAATCGACTTTTTCTCGAAGACAAATTGTTCGCACGCAAACTTCGCGCATTGCACTCGTGTAGTTCGACAAGACGAAGCTATTGCACGCGGTTTCATCGGCCTACGACAATGTGTACTCAAGTTATATGCCATCATCTCGAACACGAATATCAACTTCAATGATTGAGTTTTTCGTGAGCTGTGGTCGCAAAGAAAACGATGTTGCATCAGTTTGCTTGGTTATTCGTCGTGCTGAAACCGAATATGATGCCAGATTTTGTCTACGTGCAGCCAAAAAAAAGTGATTCCCACGATGTCGTAAAAACACATGTGTATAATCGACTTTTTCTCGAAGACAAATTGTTCGCACGCAAACTTCGCGCATTGCACTCGTGTAGTTCGACAAGACGAAGCTATTGCATGCGGTCTCATCGGCCTACGACAATGTGTACTCAAGTTATATGCCATCATATCGAACACGAATATCAACTTCTATGATTGAGTTTTTCGTGAGCTGTGGTCGCAAAGAAAACGATGTTGCATCAGTTTCCTTGGTTATTCGACGTGCTGAAACCGAATATAATGCCAGACTTTGTCTACGTGCAGCCAAAAAAAAGTGATTCCCACGATGTCGTAAAAACGCATATGTATAATCGACTTTTTCTCGAAGACAAATTGTTCGCACGCAAACTTCGCGCATTGCACTCGTGTAGTTCGACAAGACGAAGCTATTGCACGCGGTTTCATCGGCCTACGACAATGTGTACTCAAGTTATATGCCATCATATCGAACACGAATATCAACTTCTATGATTGAGTTTTTCGTGAGCTGTGGTCGCAAAGAAAACGATGTTGCATCAGTTTCCTTGGTTATTCGACGTGCTGAAACCGAATATAATGCCAGACTTTGTCTACGTGCAGCCAAAAAAAAGTGATTCCCACGATGTCGTAAAAACGCATATGTATAATCGACTTTTTCTCGAAGACAAATTGTTCGCACGCAAACTTCGCGCATTGCACTCGTGTAGTTCGACAAGACGAAGCTATTGCACGCGGTTTCATCGGCCTACGACAATGTGTACTCAAGTTAGATGCCATCATCTCGAACACGAATATCAACTTCAATGATTGAGTTTTTCGTGAGCTGTGGTCGCAAAGAAAACGATGTTGCATCAGTTTGCTTGGTTATTCGTCGTGATGAAACCGAATATGATGCCAGATTTTGTCTACGTGCAGCCAAAAAAAAGTGATTCCCACGATGTCGTAAAAACACATGTGTATAATCGACTTTTTCTCGAAGACAAATTGTTCGCACGCAAACTTCGCGCATTGCACTCGTGTAGTTGGACAAGACGAAGCTATTGCATGCGGTTTCATCGGCCTACGACAATGTGTACTCAAGTTATATGCCATCATCTCGAACACGAATATCAACTTCTATGATTGAGTTTTTCGTGAGCTGTGGTCGCAAAGAAAACGATGTTGCATCAGTTTGCTTGGTTATTCGACGTGCTGAAACCGAATATGGTGCCAGATTTTGTCTACGTGCAGCCAAAAAAAAGTGATTCCCACGATGTCGTAAAAACGCATATGTATAATCGACTTTTTCTCGAAGACAAATTGTTCGCACGCAAACTTCGCGCATTGCACTCGTGTAGTTCGACAAGACGAAGCTATTGCACGCGGTTTCATCGGCCTACGACAATGTGTACTCAAGTTAGATGCCATCATATCGAACACGAATATCAACTTCAATGATGGAGTTTTTCGTGAGCTGTGGTCGCAAAGAAAACGATGTTGCATCAGTTTGCTTGGTTATTCGACGTGCTGAAACCGAATATGGTGCCAGATTTTGTCTACGTGCAGCCAAAAAAAAGTGATTCCCACGATGTCGTAAAAACGCATATGTATAATCGACTTTTTCTCGAAGACAAATTGTTCGCACGCAAACTTCGCGCATTGCACTCGTGTAGTTCGACAAGACGAAGCTATTGCACGCGGTTTCATCGGCCTACGACAATGTGTACTCAAGTTAGATGCCATCATATCGAACACGAATATCAACTTCTATGATTGAGTTTTTCGTGAGCTGTGGTCGCAAAGAAAACGATGTTGCATCAGTTTCCTTGGTTATTCGACGTGCTGAAACCGAATATAATGCCAGACTTTGTCTACGTGCAGCCAAAAAAAAGTGATTCCCACGATGTCGTAAAAACGCATATGTATAATCGACTTTTTCTCGAAGACAAATTGTTCGCACGCAAACTTCGCGCATTGCACTCGTGTAGTTCGACAAGACGAAGCTATTGCACGCGGTTTCATCGGCCTGCAACAATGTGTACTCAAGTTATATGCCATCATCTCGAACACGAATATCAACTTCAATGATGGAGTTTTTCGTGAGCTGTGGTCGCAAAGAAAACGATGTTGCATCAGTTTGCTTGGTTATTCGTCGTGCTGAAACCGAATATGATGCCAGATTTTGTCTACGTGCAGCCAAAAAAAAGTGATTCCCACGATGTCGTAAAAACACATGTGTATAATCGACTTTTTCTCGAAGACAAATTGTTCGCACGCAAACTTCGCGCATTGCACTCGTGTAGTTCGACAAGACGAAGCTATTGCACGCGGTTTCATCGGCCTACGACAATGTGTACTCAAGTTATATGCCATCATATCGAACACGAATATCAACTTCTATGATTGAGTTTTTCGTGAGCTGTGGTCGCAAAGAAAACGATGTTGCATCAGTTTCCTTGGTTATTCGACGTGCTGAAACCGAAAATAATGCCAGACTTTGTCTACGTGCAGCCAAAAAAAAGTGATTCCCACGATGTCGTAAAAACGCATATGTATAATCGACTTTTTCTCGAAGACAAATTGTTCGCACGCAAACTTCGCGCATTGCACTCGTGTAGTTCGACAAGACGAAGCTATTGCACGCGGTTTCATCGGCCTACGACAATGTGTACTCAAGTTAGATGCCATCATATCGAACACGAATATCAACTTCTATGATTGAGTTTTTCGTGAGCTGTGGTCGCAAAGAAAACGATGTTGCATCAGTTTCCTTGGTTATTCGACGTGCTGAAACCGAATATAATGCCAGACTTTGTCTACGTGCAGCCAAAAAAAAGTGATTCCCACGATGTCGTAAAAACGCATATGTATAATCGACTTTTTCTCGAAGACAAATTGTTCGCACGCAAACTTCGCGCATTGCACTCGTGTAGTTCGACAAGACGAAGCTATTGCACGCGGTTTCATCGGCCTACAACAATGTGTACTCAAGTTATATGCCATCATCTCGAACACGAATATCAACTTCAATGATGGAGTTTTTCGTGAGCTGTGGTCGCAAAGAAAACGATGTTGCATCAGTTTGCTTGGTTATTCGTCGTGCTGAAACCGAATATGATGCCAGATTTTGTCTACGTGCAGCCAAAAAAAAGTGATTCCCACGATGTCGTAAAAACACATGTGTATAATCGACTTTTTCTCGAAGACAAATTGTTCGCACGCAAACTTCGCGCATTGCACTCGTGTAGTTCGACAAGACGAAGCTATTGCACGCGGTTTCATCGGCCTACGACAATGTGTACTCAAGTTATATGCCATCATATCGAACACGAATATCAACTTCTATGATTGAGTTTTTCGTGAGCTGTGGTCGCAAAGAAAACGATGTTGCATCAGTTTCCTTGGTTATTCGACGTGCTGAAACCGAATATAATGCCAGACTTTGTCTACGTGCAGCCAAAAAAAAGTGATTCCCACGATGTCGTAAAAACGCATATGTATAATCGACTTTTTCTCGAAGACAAATTGTTCGCACGCAAACTTCGCGCATTGCACTCGTGTAGTTCGACAAGACGAAGCTATTGCACGCGGTTTCATCGGCCTACGACAATGTGTACTCAAGTTAGATGCCATCATATCGAACACGAATATCAACTTCTATGATTGAGTTTTTCGTGAGCTGTGGTCGCAAAGAAAACGATGTTGCATCAGTTTCCTTGGTTATTCGACGTGCTGAAACCGAATATAATGCCAGACTTTGTCTACGTGCAGCCAAAAAAAAGTGATTCCCACGATGTCGTAAAAACGCATATGTATAATCGACTTTTTCTCGAAGACAAATTGTTCGCACGCAAACTTCGCGCATTGCACTCGTGTAGTTCGACAAGACGAAGCTATTGCACGCGGTTTCATCGGCCTACGACAATGTGTACTCAAGTTAGATGCCATCATATCGAACACGAATATCAACTTCTATGATTGAGTTTTTCGTGAGCTGTGGTCGCAAAGAAAACGATGTTGCATCAGTTTCCTTGGTTATTCGACGTGCTGAAACCGAATATAATGCCAGACTTTGTGTACGTGCAGCCAAAAAAAAGTGATTCCCACGATGTCGTAAAAACGCATATGTATAATCGACTTTTTCTCGAAGACAAATTGTTCGCACGCAAACTTCGCGCATTGCACTCGTGTAGTTCGACAAGACGAAGCTATTGCACGCGGTTTCATCGGCCTACGACAATGTGTACTCAAGTTAGATGCCATCATATCGAACACGAATATCAACTTCTATGATTGAGTTTTTCGTGAGCTGTGGTCGCAAAGAAAACGATGTTGCATCAGTTTCCTTGGTTATTCGACGTGCTGAAACCGAATATAATGCCAGACTTTGTCTACGTGCAGCCAAAAAAAAGTGATTCCCACGATGTCGTAAAAACGCATATGTATAATCGACTTTTTCTCGAAGACAAATTGTTCGCACGCAAACTTCGCGCATTGCACTCGTGTAGTTCGACAAGACGAAGCTATTGCACGCGGTTTCATCGGCCTACGACAATGTGTACTCAAGTTAGATGCCATCATATCGAACACGAATATCAACTTCTATGATTGAGTTTTTCGTGAGCTGTGGTCGCAAAGAAAACGATGTTGCATCAGTTTCCTTGGTTATTCGACGTGCTGAAACCGAATATAATGCCAGACTTTGTGTACGTGCAGCCAAAAAAAAGTGATTCCCACGATGTCGTAAAAACGCATATGTATAATCGACTTTTTCTCGAAGACAAATTGTTCGCACGCAAACTTCGCGCATTGCACTCGTGTAGTTCGACAAGACGAAGCTATTGCACGCGGTTTCATCGGCCTACGACAATGTGTACTCAAGTTATATGCCATCATCTCGAACACGAATATCAACTTCAATGATTGAGTTTTTCGTGAGCTGTGGTCGCAAAGAAAACGATGTTGCATCAGTTTGCTTGGTTATTCGTCGTGCTGAAACCGAATATGATGCCAGATTTTGTCTACGTGCAGCCAAAAAAAAGTGATTCCCACGATGTCGTAAAAACACATGTGTATAATCGACTTTTTCTCGAAGACAAATTGTTCGCACGCAAACTTCGCGCATTGCACTCGTGTAGTTCGACAAGACGAAGCTATTGCATGCGGTTTCATCGGCCTACGACAATGTGTACTCAAGTTATATGCCATCATCTCGAACACGAATATCAACTTCAATGATTGAGTTTTTCGTGAGCTGTGGTCGCAAAGAAAACGATGTTGCATCAGTTTGCTTGGTTATTCGTCGTGCTGAAACCGAATATAATGCCAGACTTTGTCTACGTGCAGCCAAAAAAAAGTGATTCCCACGATGTCGTAAAAACACATGTGTATAATCGACTTTTTCTCGAAGACAAATTGTTCGCACGCAAACTTCGCGCATTGCACTCGTGTAGTTCGACAAGACGAAGCTATTGCATGCGGTTTCATCGGCCTACGACAATGTGTACTCAAGTTATATGCCATCATCTCGAACACGAATATCAACTTCAATGATTGAGTTTTTCGTGAGCTGTGGTCGCAAAGAAAACGATGTTGCATCAGTTTGCTTGGTTATTCGTCGTGCTGAAACCGAATATGATGCCAGATTTTGTCTACGTGCAGCCAAAAAAAAGTGATTCCCACGATGTCGTAAAAACACATGTGTATAATCGACTTTTTCTCGAAGACAAATTGTTCGCACGCAAACTTCGCGCATTGCACTCGTGTAGTTCGACAAGACGAAGCTATTGCATGCGGTTTCATCGGCCTACGACAATGTGTACTCAAGTTATATGCCATCATCTCGAACACGAATATCAACTTCAATGATTGAGTTTTTCGTGAGCTGTGGTCGCAAAGAAAACGATGTTGCATCAGTTTGCTTGGTTATTCGTCGTGCTGAAACCGAATATGATGCCAGATTTTGTCTACGTGCAGCCAAAAAAAAGTGATTCCCACGATGTCGTAAAAACACATGTGTATAATCGACTTTTTCTCGAAGACAAATTGTTCGCACGCAAACTTCGCGCATTGCACTCGTGTAGTTCGACAAGACGAAGCTATTGCACGCGGTTTCATCGGCCTACGACAATGTGTACTCAAGTTATATGCCATCATCTCGAACACGACTATCAACTTCAATGATTGAGTTTTTCGTGAGCTGTGGTCGCAAAGAAAACGATGTTGCATCAGTTTCCTTGGTTATTCGACGTGCTGAAACCGAATATGGTGCCAGATTTTGTCTACGTGCAGCCAAAAAAAAGTGATTCCCACGATGTCGTAAAAACGCATATGTATAATCGACTTTTTCTCGAAGACAAATTGTTCGCACGCAAACTTCGCGCATTGCACTCGTGTAGTTCGACAAGACGAAGCTATTGCACGCGGTTTCATCGGCCTACGACAATGTGTACTCAAGTTAGATGCCATCATATCGAACACGAATATCAACTTCAATGATGGAGTTTTTCGTGAGCTGTGGTCGCAAAGAAAACGATGTTGCATCAGTTTGCTTGGTTATTCGACGTGCTGAAACCGAATATGGTGCCAGATTTTGTCTACGTGCAGCCAAAAAAAAGTGATTCCCACGATGTCGTAAAAACGCATATGTATAATCGACTTTTTCTCGAAGACAAATTGTTCGCACGCAAACTTCGCGCATTGCACTCGTGTAGTTCGACAAGACGAAGCTATTGCACGCGGTTTCATCGGCCTACGACAATGTGTACTCAAGTTAGATGCCATCATATCGAACACGAATATCAACTTCTATGATTGAGTTTTTCGTGAGCTGTGGTCGCAAAGAAAACGATGTTGCATCAGTTTCCTTGGTTATTCGACGTGCTGAAACCGAATATAATGCCAGACTTTGTCTACGTGCAGCCAAAAAAAAGTGATTCCCACGATGTCGTAAAAACGCATATGTATAATCGACTTTTTCTCGAAGACAAATTGTTCGCACGCAAACTTCGCGCATTGCACTCGTGTAGTTCGACAAGACGAAGCTATTGCACGCGGTTTCATCGGCCTGCAACAATGTGTACTCAAGTTATATGCCATCATCTCGAACACGAATATCAACTTCAATGATGGAGTTTTTCGTGAGCTGTGGTCGCAAAGAAAACGATGTTGCATCAGTTTGCTTGGTTATTCGTCGTGCTGAAACCGAATATGATGCCAGATTTTGTCTACGTGCAGCCAAAAAAAAGTGATTCCCACGATGTCGTAAAAACACATGTGTATAATCGACTTTTTCTCGAAGACAAATTGTTCGCACGCAAACTTCGCGCATTGCACTCGTGTAGTTCGACAAGACGAAGCTATTGCACGCGGTTTCATCGGCCTACGACAATGTGTACTCAAGTTATATGCCATCATATCGAACACGAATATCAACTTCTATGATTGAGTTTTTCGTGAGCTGTGGTCGCAAAGAAAACGATGTTGCATCAGTTTCCTTGGTTATTCGACGTGCTGAAACCGAAAATAATGCCAGACTTTGTCTACGTGCAGCCAAAAAAAAGTGATTCCCACGATGTCGTAAAAACGCATATGTATAATCGACTTTTTCTCGAAGACAAATTGTTCGCACGCAAACTTCGCGCATTGCACTCGTGTAGTTCGACAAGACGAAGCTATTGCACGCGGTTTCATCGGCCTACGACAATGTGTACTCAAGTTAGATGCCATCATATCGAACACGAATATCAACTTCTATGATTGAGTTTTTCGTGAGCTGTGGTCGCAAAGAAAACGATGTTGCATCAGTTTCCTTGGTTATTCGACGTGCTGAAACCGAATATAATGCCAGACTTTGTCTACGTGCAGCCAAAAAAAAGTGATTCCCACGATGTCGTAAAAACGCATATGTATAATCGACTTTTTCTCGAAGACAAATTGTTCGCACGCAAACTTCGCGCATTGCACTCGTGTAGTTCGACAAGACGAAGCTATTGCACGCGGTTTCATCGGCCTACAACAATGTGTACTCAAGTTATATGCCATCATCTCGAACACGAATATCAACTTCAATGATGGAGTTTTTCGTGAGCTGTGGTCGCAAAGAAAACGATGTTGCATCAGTTTGCTTGGTTATTCGTCGTGCTGAAACCGAATATGATGCCAGATTTTGTCTACGTGCAGCCAAAAAAAAGTGATTCCCACGATGTCGTAAAAACACATGTGTATAATCGACTTTTTCTCGAAGACAAATTGTTCGCACGCAAACTTCGCGCATTGCACTCGTGTAGTTCGACAAGACGAAGCTATTGCACGCGGTTTCATCGGCCTACGACAATGTGTACTCAAGTTATATGCCATCATATCGAACACGAATATCAACTTCTATGATTGAGTTTTTCGTGAGCTGTGGTCGCAAAGAAAACGATGTTGCATCAGTTTCCTTGGTTATTCGACGTGCTGAAACCGAATATAATGCCAGACTTTGTCTACGTGCAGCCAAAAAAAAGTGATTCCCACGATGTCGTAAAAACGCATATGTATAATCGACTTTTTCTCGAAGACAAATTGTTCGCACGCAAACTTCGCGCATTGCACTCGTGTAGTTCGACAAGACGAAGCTATTGCACGCGGTTTCATCGGCCTACGACAATGTGTACTCAAGTTAGATGCCATCATATCGAACACGAATATCAACTTCTATGATTGAGTTTTTCGTGAGCTGTGGTCGCAAAGAAAACGATGTTGCATCAGTTTCCTTGGTTATTCGACGTGCTGAAACCGAATATAATGCCAGACTTTGTCTACGTGCAGCCAAAAAAAAGTGATTCCCACGATGTCGTAAAAACGCATATGTATAATCGACTTTTTCTCGAAGACAAATTGTTCGCACGCAAACTTCGCGCATTGCACTCGTGTAGTTCGACAAGACGAAGCTATTGCACGCGGTTTCATCGGCCTACGACAATGTGTACTCAAGTTAGATGCCATCATATCGAACACGAATATCAACTTCTATGATTGAGTTTTTCGTGAGCTGTGGTCGCAAAGAAAACGATGTTGCATCAGTTTCCTTGGTTATTCGACGTGCTGAAACCGAATATAATGCCAGACTTTGTGTACGTGCAGCCAAAAAAAAGTGATTCCCACGATGTCGTAAAAACGCATATGTATAATCGACTTTTTCTCGAAGACAAATTGTTCGCACGCAAACTTCGCGCATTGCACTCGTGTAGTTCGACAAGACGAAGCTATTGCACGCGGTTTCATCGGCCTACGACAATGTGTACTCAAGTTAGATGCCATCATATCGAACACGAATATCAACTTCTATGATTGAGTTTTTCGTGAGCTGTGGTCGCAAAGAAAACGATGTTGCATCAGTTTCCTTGGTTATTCGACGTGCTGAAACCGAATATAATGCCAGACTTTGTCTACGTGCAGCCAAAAAAAAGTGATTCCCACGATGTCGTAAAAACGCATATGTATAATCGACTTTTTCTCGAAGACAAATTGTTCGCACGCAAACTTCGCGCATTGCACTCGTGTAGTTCGACAAGACGAAGCTATTGCACGCGGTTTCATCGGCCTACGACAATGTGTACTCAAGTTAGATGCCATCATATCGAACACGAATATCAACTTCTATGATTGAGTTTTTCGTGAGCTGTGGTCGCAAAGAAAACGATGTTGCATCAGTTTCCTTGGTTATTCGACGTGCTGAAACCGAATATAATGCCAGACTTTGTGTACGTGCAGCCAAAAAAAAGTGATTCCCACGATGTCGTAAAAACGCATATGTATAATCGACTTTTTCTCGAAGACAAATTGTTCGCACGCAAACTTCGCGCATTGCACTCGTGTAGTTCGACAAGACGAAGCTATTGCACGCGGTTTCATCGGCCTACGACAATGTGTACTCAAGTTATATGCCATCATCTCGAACACGAATATCAACTTCAATGATTGAGTTTTTCGTGAGCTGTGGTCGCAAAGAAAACGATGTTGCATCAGTTTGCTTGGTTATTCGTCGTGCTGAAACCGAATATGATGCCAGATTTTGTCTACGTGCAGCCAAAAAAAAGTGATTCCCACGATGTCGTAAAAACACATGTGTATAATCGACTTTTTCTCGAAGACAAATTGTTCGCACGCAAACTTCGCGCATTGCACTCGTGTAGTTCGACAAGACGAAGCTATTGCATGCGGTTTCATCGGCCTACGACAATGTGTACTCAAGTTATATGCCATCATCTCGAACACGAATATCAACTTCAATGATTGAGTTTTTCGTGAGCTGTGGTCGCAAAGAAAACGATGTTGCATCAGTTTGCTTGGTTATTCGTCGTGCTGAAACCGAATATAATGCCAGACTTTGTCTACGTGCAGCCAAAAAAAAGTGATTCCCACGATGTCGTAAAAACGCATATGTATAATCGACTTTTTCTCGAAGACAAATTGTTCGCACGCAAACTTCGCGCATTGCACTCGTGTAGTTCGACAAGACGAAGCTATTGCACGCGGTTTCATCGGCCTACGACAATGTGTACTCAAGTTAGATGCCATCATATCGAACACGAATATCAACTTCTATGATTGAGTTTTTCGTGAGCTGTGGTCGCAAAGAAAACGATGTTGCATCAGTTTCCTTGGTTATTCGACGTGCTGAAACCGAATATAATGCCAGACTTTGTGTACGTGCAGCCAAAAAAAAGTGATTCCCACGATGTCGTAAAAACGCATATGTATAATCGACTTTTTCTCGAAGACAAATTGTTCGCACGCAAACTTCGCGCATTGCACTCGTGTAGTTCGACAAGACGAAGCTATTGCACGCGGTTTCATCGGCCTACGACAATGTGTACTCAAGTTATATGCCATCATCTCGAACACGAATATCAACTTCAATGATTGTGTTTTTCGTGAGCTGTGGTCGCAAAGAAAACGATGTTGCATCAGTTTGCTTGGTTATTCGTCGTGCTGAAACCGAATATGATGCCAGATTTTGTCTACGTGCAGCCAAAAAAAAGTGATTCCCACGATGTCGTAAAAACACATGTGTATAATCGACTTTTTCTCGAAGACAAATTGTTCGCACGCAAACTTCGCGCATTGCACTCGTGTAGTTCGACAAGACGAAGCTATTGCATGCGGTTTCATCGGCCTACGACAATGTGTACTCAAGTTATATGCCATCATCTCGAACACGAATATCAACTTCAATGATTGAGTTTTTCGTGAGCTGTGGTCGCAAAGAAAACGATGTTGCATCAGTTTGCTTGGTTATTCGTCGTGCTGAAACCGAATATGATGCCAGATTTTGTCTACGTGCAGCCAAAAAAAAGTGATTCCCACGATGTCGTAAAAACACATGTGTATAATCGACTTTTTCTCGAAGACAAATTGTTCGCACGCAAACTTCGCGCATTGCACTCGTGTAGTTCGACAAGACGAAGCTATTGCATGCGGTTTCATCGGCCTACGACAATGTGTACTCAAGTTATATGCCATCATCTCGAACACGAATATCAACTTCAATGATTGAGTTTTTCGTGAGCTGTGGTCGCAAAGAAAACGATGTTGCATCAGTTTGCTTGGTTATTCGTCGTGCTGAAACCGAATATGATGCCAGATTTTGTCTACGTGCAGCCAAAAAAAAGTGATTCCCACGATGTCGTAAAAACACATGTGTATAATCGACTTTTTCTCGAAGACAAATTGTTCGCACGCAAACTTCGCGCATTGCACTCGTGTAGTTCGACAAGACGAAGCTATTGCACGCGGTTTCATCGGCCTACGACAATGTGTACTCAAGTTATATGCCATCATCTCGAACACGACTATCAACTTCAATGATTGAGTTTTTCGTGAGCTGTGGTCGCAAAGAAAACGATGTTGCATCAGTTTCCTTGGTTATTCGACGTGCTGAAACCGAATATGGTGCCAGATTTTGTCTACGTGCAGCCAAAAAAAAGTGATTCCCACGATGTCGTAAAAACGCATATGTATAATCGACTTTTTCTCGAAGACAAATTGTTCGCACGCAAACTTCGCGCATTGCACTCGTGTAGTTCGACAAGACGAAGCTATTGCACGCGGTTTCATCGGCCTACGACAATGTGTACTCAAGTTATATGCCATCATATCGAACACGAATATCAACTTATATGATTGAGTTTTTCGTGAGCTGTTGTCGCAAAGAAAACGATGTTGCATCAGTTTCCTTGGTTATTCGTCGTGCTGAAACCGAATATGATGCCAGATTTTGTCTACGTGCAGCCAAAAAAAAGTGATTCCCACGATGTCGTAAAAACACATGTGTATAATCGACTTTTTCTCGAAGACAAATTGTTCGCACGCAAACTTCGCGCATTGCACTCGTGTAGTTCGACAAGACGAAGCTATTGCATGCGGTTTCATCGGCCTACGACAATGTGTACTCAAGTTATATGCCATCATCTCGAACACGAATATCAACTTCAATGATTGAGTTTTTCGTGAGCTGTGGTCGCAAAGAAAACGATGTTGCATCAGTTTCCTTGGTTATTCGACGTGCTGAAACCGAATATAATGCCAGACTTTGTGTACGTGCAGCCAAAAAAAAGTGATTCCCACGATGTCGTAAAAACGCATATGTATAATCGACTTTTTCTCGAAGACAAATTGTTCGCACGCAAACTTCGCGCATTGCACTCGTGTAGTTCGACAAGACGAAGCTATTGCACGCGGTTTCATCGGCCTACGACAATGTGTACTCAAGTTATATGCCATCATCTCGAACACGAATATCAACTTCAATGATTGTGTTTTTCGTGAGCTGTGGTCGCAAAGAAAACGATGTTGCATCAGTTTGCTTGGTTATTCGTCGTGCTGAAACCGAATATGATGCCAGATTTTGTCTACGTGCAGCCAAAAAAAAGTGATTCCCACGATGTCGTAAAAACACATGTGTATAATCGACTTTTTCTCGAAGACAAATTGTTCGCACGCAAACTTCGCGCATTGCACTCGTGTAGTTCGACAAGACGAAGCTATTGCATGCGGTTTCATCGGCCTACGACAATGTGTACTCAAGTTATATGCCATCATCTCGAACACGAATATCAACTTCAATGATTGAGTTTTTCGTGAGCTGTGGTCGCAAAGAAAACGATGTTGCATCAGTTTGCTTGGTTATTCGTCGTGCTGAAACCGAATATGATGCCAGATTTTGTCTACGTGCAGCCAAAAAAAAGTGATTCCCACGATGTCGTAAAAACACATGTGTATAATCGACTTTTTCTCGAAGACAAATTGTTCGCACGCAAACTTCGCGCATTGCACTCGTGTAGTTCGACAAGACGAAGCTATTGCATGCGGTTTCATCGGCCTACGACAATGTGTACTCAAGTTATATGCCATCTTCTCGAACACGAATATCAACTTCAATGATTGAGTTTTTCGTGAGCTGTGGTCGCAAAGAAAACGATGTTGCATCAGTTTGCTTGGTTATTCGTCGTGCTGAAACCGAATATGATGCCAGATTTTGTCTACGTGCAGCCAAAAAAAAGTGATTCCCACGATGTCGTAAAAACACATGTGTATAATCGACTTTTTCTCGAAGACAAATTGTTCGCACGCAAACTTCGCGCATTGCACTCGTGTAGTTCGACAAGACGAAGCTATTGCACGCGGTTTCATCGGCCTACGACAATGTGTACTCAAGTTATATGCCATCATCTCGAACACGACTATCAACTTCAATGATTGAGTTTTTCGTGAGCTGTGGTCGCAAAGAAAACGATGTTGCATCAGTTTCCTTGGTTATTCGACGTGCTGAAACCGAATATGGTGCCAGATTTTGTCTACGTGCAGCCAAAAAAAAGTGATTCCCACGATGTCGTAAAAACGCATATGTATAATCGACTTTTTCTCGAAGACAAATTGTTCGCACGCAAACTTCGCGCATTGCACTCGTGTAGTTCGACAAGACGAAGCTATTGCACGCGGTTTCATCGGCCTACGACAATGTGTACTCAAGTTATATGCCATCATATCGAACACGAATATCAACTTATATGATTGAGTTTTTCGTGAGCTGTTGTCGCAAAGAAAACGATGTTGCATCAGTTTCCTTGGTTATTCGTCGTGCTGAAACCGAATATGATGCCAGATTTTGTCTACGTGCAGCCAAAAAAAAGTGATTCCCACGATGTCGTAAAAACACATGTGTATAATCGACTTTTTCTCGAAGACAAATTGTTCGCACGCAAACTTCGCGCATTGCACTCGTGTAGTTCGACAAGACGAAGCTATTGCATGCGGTTTCATCGGCCTACGACAATGTGTACTCAAGTTATATGCCATCATCTCGAACACGAATATCAACTTCAATGATTGAGTTTTTCGTGAGCTGTGGTCGCAAAGAAAACGATGTTGCATCAGTTTGCTTGGTTATTCGTCGTGCTGAAACCGAATATGATGCCAGATTTTGTCTACGTGCAGCCAAAAAAAAGTGATTCCCACGATGTCGTAAAAACACATGTGTATAATCGACTTTTTCTCGAAGACAAATTGTTCGCACGCAAACTTCGCGCATTGCACTCGTGTAGTTCGACAAGACGAAGCTATTGCACGCGGTTTCATCGGCCTGCGACAATGTGTACTCAAGTTATATGCCATCATATCGAACGCGAATATCAACTTCTATGATTGAGTTTTTCGTGAGCTGTGGTCGCAAAGAAAACGATGTTGCATCAGTTTCCTTGGTTATTCGACGTGCTGAAACCGAATATAATGCCAGACTTTGTCTACGTGCAGCCAAAAAAAAGTGATTCCCACGATGTCGTAAAAACGCATATGTATAATCGACTTTTTCTCGAAGACAAATTGTTCGCACGCAAACTTCGCGCATTGCACTCGTGTAGTTCGACAAGACGAAGCTATTGCACGCGGTTTCATCGGCCTACGACAATGTGTACTCAAGTTAGATGCCATCATATCGAACACGAATATCAACTTCTATGATTGAGTTTTTCGTGAGCTGTGGTCGCAAAGAAAACGATGTTGCATCAGTTTCCTTGGTTATTCGACATGCTGAAACCGAATATAATGCCAGACTTTGTGTACGTGCAGCCAAAAAAAAGTGATTCCCACGATGTCGTAAAAACGCATATGTATAATCGACTTTTTCTCGAAGACAAATTGTTCGCACGCAAACTTCGCGCATTGCACTCGTGTAGTTCGACAAGACGAAGCTATTGCACGCGGTTTCATCGGCCTACGACAATGTGTACTCAAGTTATATGCCATCATCTCGAACACGAATATCAACTTCAATGATTGAGTTTTTCGTGAGCTGTGGTCGCAAAGAAAACGATGTTGCATCAGTTTGCTTGGTTATTCGTCGTGCTGAAACCGAATATGATGCCAGATTTTGTCTACGTGCAGCCAAAAAAAAGTGATTCCCACGATGTCGTAAAAACACATGTGTATAATCGACTTTTTCTCGAAGACAAATTGTTCGCACGCAAACTTCGCGCATTGCACTCGTGTAGTTCGACAAGACGAAGCTATTGCACGCGGTTTCATCGGCCTACGACAATGTGTACTCAAGTTATATGCCATCATATCGAACACGAATATCAACTTCTATGATTGAGTTTTTCGTGAGCTGTGGTCGCAAAGAGAACGATGTTGCATCAGTTTCCTTGGTTATTCGACGTGCTGAAACCGAATATAATGCCAGACTTTGTCTACGTGCAGCCAAAAAAAAGTGATTCCCACGATGTCGTAAAAACGCATATGTATAATCGACTTTTTCTCGAAGACAAATTGTTCGCACGCAAACTTCGCGCATTGCACTCGTGTAGTTCGACAAGACGAAGCTATTGCACGCGGTTTCATCGGCCTACGACAATGTGTACTCAAGTTAGATGCCATCATATCGAACACGAATATCAACTTCTATGATTGAGTTTTTCGTGAGCTGTGGTCGCAAAGAAAACGATGTTGCATCAGTTTCCTTGGTTATTCGTAGTGCTGAAACCGAATATGATGCCAGATTTTGTCTACGTGCAGCCAAAAAAAAGTGATTCCCACGATGTCGTAAAAACACATGTGTATAATCGACTTTTTCTCGAAGAAAAATTGTTCGCACGCAAACTTCGCGCATTGCACTCGTGTAGTTCGACAAGACGAAGCTATTGCATGCGGTTTCATCGGCCTACGACAATGTGTACTCAAGTTATATGCCATCATCTCGAACACGAATATCAACTTCAATGATGGAGTTTTTCGTGAGCTGTGGTCGCAAAGAAAACGATGTTGCATCAGTTTGCTTGGTTATTCGTCGTGCTGAAACCGAATATGATGCCAGATTTTGTCTACGTGCAGCCAAAAAAAAGTGATTCCCACGATGTCGTAAAAACACATGTGTATAATCGACTTTTTCTCGAAGACAAATTGTTCGCACGCAAACTTCGCGCATTGCACTCGTGTAGTTCGACAAGACGAAGCTATTGCACGCGGTTTCATCGGCCTACGACAATGTGTACTCAAGTTATATGCCATCATATCGAACACGAATATCAACTTCTATGATTGAGTTTTTCGTGAGCTGTGGTCGCAAAGAAAACGATGTTGCATCAGTTTCCTTGGTTATTCGACGTGCTGAAACCGAATATAATGCCAGACTTTGTCTACGTGCAGCCAAAAAAAAGTGATTCCCACGATGTCGTAAAAACACATGTGTATAATCGACTTTTTCTCGAAGACAAATTGTTCGCACGCAAACTTCGCGCATTGCACTCGTGTAGTTCGACAAGACGAAGCTATTGCACGCGGTTTCATCGGCCTACGACAATGTGTACTCAAGTTATATGCCATCATATCGAACACGAATATCAACTTCTATGATTGAGTTTTTCGTGAGCTGTGGTCGCAAAGAAAACGATGTTGCATCAGTTTCCTTGGTTATTCGACGTGCTGAAACCGAATATAATGCCAGACTTTGTCTACGTGCAGCCAGAAAAAAGTGATTCCCACGATGTCGTAAAAACGCATATGTATAATCGACTTTTTCTCGAAGACAAATTGTTCGCACGCAAACTTCGCGCATTGCACTCGTGTAGTTCGACAAGACGAAGCTATTGCACGCGGTTTCATCGGCCTACGACAATGTGTACTCAAGTTAGATGCCATCATATCGAACACGAATATCAACTTCTATGATTGAGTTTTTCGTGAGCTGTGGTCGCAAAGAAAACGATGTTGCATCAGTTTCCTTGGTTATTCGACGTGCTGAAACCGAATATAATGCCAGACTTTGTCTACGTGCAGCCAAAAAAAAGTGATTCCCACGATGTCGTAAAAACGCATATGTATAATCGACTTTTTCTCGAAGACAAATTGTTCGCACGCAAACTTCGCGCATTGCACTCGTGTAGTTCGACAAGACGAAGCTATTGCACGCGGTTTCATCGGCCTGCGACAATGTGTACTCAAGTTATATGCCATCATCTCGAACACGAATATCAACTTCAATGATTGAGTTTTTCGTGAGCTGTGGTCGCAAAGAAAACGATGTTGCATCAGTTTGCTTGGTTATTCGACGTGCTGAAACCGAATATAATGCCAGACTTTGTCTACGTGCAGCCAAAAAAAAGTGATTCCCACGATGTCGTAAAAACGCATATGTATAATCGACTTTTTCTCGAAGACAAATTGTTCGCACGCAAACTTCGCGCATTGCACTCGTGTAGTTCGACAAGACGAAGCTATTGCACGCGGTTTCATCGGCCTACGACAATGTGTACTCAAGTTAGATGCCATCATATCGAACACGAATATCAACTTCTATGATTGAGTTTTTCGTGAGCTGTGGTCGCAAAGAAAACGATGTTGCATCAGTTTCCTTGGTTATTCGACATGCTGAAACCGAATATAATGCCAGACTTTGTGTACGTGCAGCCAAAAAAAAGTGATTCCCACGATGTCGTAAAAACGCATATGTATAATCGACTTTTTCTCGAAGACAAATTGTTCGCACGCAAACTTCGCGCATTGCACTCGTGTAGTTCGACAAGACGAAGCTATTGCACGCGGTTTCATCGGCCTACGACAATGTGTACTCAAGTTATATGCCATCATCTCGAACACGAATATCAACTTCAATGATTGAGTTTTTCGTGAGCTGTGGTCGCAAAGAAAACGATGTTGCATCAGTTTGCTTGGTTATTCGTCGTGCTGAAACCGAATATGATGCCAGATTTTGTCTACGTGCAGCCAAAAAAAAGTGATTCCCACGATGTCGTAAAAACACATGTGTATAATCGACTTTTTCTCGAAGACAAATTGTTCGCACGCAAACTTCGCGCATTGCACTCGTGTAGTTCGACAAGACGAAGCTATTGCACGCGGTTTCATCGGCCTACGACAATGTGTACTCAAGTTATATGCCATCATATCGAACACGAATATCAACTTCTATGATTGAGTTTTTCGTGAGCTGTGGTCGCAAAGAGAACGATGTTGCATCAGTTTCCTTGGTTATTCGACGTGCTGAAACCGAATATAATGCCAGACTTTGTCTACGTGCAGCCAAAAAAAAGTGATTCCCACGATGTCGTAAAAACGCATATGTATAATCGACTTTTTCTCGAAGACAAATTGTTCGCACGCAAACTTCGCGCATTGCACTCGTGTAGTTCGACAAGACGAAGCTATTGCACGCGGTTTCATCGGCCTACGACAATGTGTACTCAAGTTAGATGCCATCATATCGAACACGAATATCAACTTCTATGATTGAGTTTTTCGTGAGCTGTGGTCGCAAAGAAAACGATGTTGCATCAGTTTCCTTGGTTATTCGTAGTGCTGAAACCGAATATGATGCCAGATTTTGTCTACGTGCAGCCAAAAAAAAGTGATTCCCACGATGTCGTAAAAACACATGTGTATAATCGACTTTTTCTCGAAGAAAAATTGTTCGCACGCAAACTTCGCGCATTGCACTCGTGTAGTTCGACAAGACGAAGCTATTGCATGCGGTTTCATCGGCCTACGACAATGTGTACTCAAGTTATATGCCATCATCTCGAACACGAATATCAACTTCAATGATGGAGTTTTTCGTGAGCTGTGGTCGCAAAGAAAACGATGTTGCATCAGTTTGCTTGGTTATTCGTCGTGCTGAAACCGAATATGATGCCAGATTTTGTCTACGTGCAGCCAAAAAAAAGTGATTCCCACGATGTCGTAAAAACACATGTGTATAATCGACTTTTTCTCGAAGACAAATTGTTCGCACGCAAACTTCGCGCATTGCACTCGTGTAGTTCGACAAGACGAAGCTATTGCACGCGGTTTCATCGGCCTACGACAATGTGTACTCAAGTTATATGCCATCATATCGAACACGAATATCAACTTCTATGATTGAGTTTTTCGTGAGCTGTGGTCGCAAAGAAAACGATGTTGCATCAGTTTCCTTGGTTATTCGACGTGCTGAAACCGAATATAATGCCAGACTTTGTCTACGTGCAGCCAAAAAAAAGTGATTCCCACGATGTCGTAAAAACACATGTGTATAATCGACTTTTTCTCGAAGACAAATTGTTCGCACGCAAACTTCGCGCATTGCACTCGTGTAGTTCGACAAGACGAAGCTATTGCACGCGGTTTCATCGGCCTACGACAATGTGTACTCAAGTTATATGCCATCATATCGAACACGAATATCAACTTCTATGATTGAGTTTTTCGTGAGCTGTGGTCGCAAAGAAAACGATGTTGCATCAGTTTCCTTGGTTATTCGACGTGCTGAAACCGAATATAATGCCAGACTTTGTCTACGTGCAGCCAGAAAAAAGTGATTCCCACGATGTCGTAAAAACGCATATGTATAATCGACTTTTTCTCGAAGACAAATTGTTCGCACGCAAACTTCGCGCATTGCACTCGTGTAGTTCGACAAGACGAAGCTATTGCACGCGGTTTCATCGGCCTACGACAATGTGTACTCAAGTTAGATGCCATCATATCGAACACGAATATCAACTTCTATGATTGAGTTTTTCGTGAGCTGTGGTCGCAAAGAAAACGATGTTGCATCAGTTTCCTTGGTTATTCGACGTGCTGAAACCGAATATAATGCCAGACTTTGTCTACGTGCAGCCAAAAAAAAGTGATTCCCACGATGTCGTAAAAACGCATATGTATAATCGACTTTTTCTCGAAGACAAATTGTTCGCACGCAAACTTCGCGCATTGCACTCGTGTAGTTCGACAAGACGAAGCTATTGCACGCGGTTTCATCGGCCTACGACAATGTGTACTCAAGTTATATGCCATCATCTCGAACACGAATATCAACTTCAATGATTGAGTTTTTCGTGAGCTGTGGTCGCAAAGAAAACGATGTTGCATCAGTTTGCTTGGTTATTCGTCGTGCTGAAACCGAATATGATGCCAGATTTTGTCTACGTGCAGCCAAAAAAAAGTGATTCCCACGATGTCGTAAAAACACATGTGTATAATCGACTTTTTCTCGAAGACAAATTGTTCGCACGCAAACTTCGCGCATTGCACTCGTGTAGTTCGACAAGACGAAGCTATTGCATGCGGTCTCATCGGCCTACGACAATGTGTACTCAAGTTATATGCCATCATATCGAACACGAATATCAACTTCTATGATTGAGTTTTTCGTGAGCTGTGGTCGCAAAGAAAACGATGTTGCATCAGTTTCCTTGGTTATTCGACGTGCTGAAACCGAATATAATGCCAGACTTTGTCTACGTGCAGCCAAAAAAAAGTGATTCCCACGATGTCGTAAAAACGCATATGTATAATCGACTTTTTCTCGAAGACAAATTGTTCGCACGCAAACTTCGCGCATTGCACTCGTGTAGTTCGACAAGACGAAGCTATTGCACGCGGTTTCATCGGCCTACGACAATGTGTACTCAAGTTATATGCCTTCATATCGAACACGAATATCAACTTCTATGATTGAGTTTTTCGTGAGCTGTGGTCGCAAAGAAAACGATGTTGCATCAGTTTCCTTGGTTATTCGACGTGCTGAAACCGAATATAATGCCAGACTTTGTCTACGTGCAGCCAAAAAAAAGTGATTCCCACGATGTCGTAAAAACGCATATGTATAATCGACTTTTTCTCGAAGACAAATTGTTCGCACGCAAACTTCGCGCATTGCACTCGTGTAGTTCGACAAGACGAAGCTATTGCACGCGGTTTCATCGGCCTACGACAATGTGTACTCAAGTTAGATGCCATCATCTCGAACACGAATATCAACTTCAATGATTGAGTTTTTCGTGAGCTGTGGTCGCAAAGAAAACGATGTTGCATCAGTTTGCTTGGTTATTCGTCGTGATGAAACCGAATATGATGCCAGATTTTGTCTACGTGCAGCCAAAAAAAAGTGATTCCCACGATGTCGTAAAAACACATGTGTATAATCGACTTTTTCTCGAAGACAAATTGTTCGCACGCAAACTTCGCGCATTGCACTCGTGTAGTTGGACAAGACGAAGCTATTGCATGCGGTTTCATCGGCCTACGACAATGTGTACTCAAGTTATATGCCATCATCTCGAACACGAATATCAACTTCTATGATTGAGTTTTTCGTGAGCTGTGGTCGCAAAGAAAACGATGTTGCATCAGTTTGCTTGGTTATTCGACGTGCTGAAACCGAATATGGTGCCAGATTTTGTCTACGTGCAGCCAAAAAAAAGTGATTCCCACGATGTCGTAAAAACGCATATGTATAATCGACTTTTTCTCGAAGACAAATTGTTCGCACGCAAACTTCGCGCATTGCACTCGTGTAGTTCGACAAGACGAAGCTATTGCACGCGGTTTCATCGGCCTACGACAATGTGTACTCAAGTTAGATGCCATCATATCGAACACGAATATCAACTTCTATGATTGAGTTTTTCGTGAGCTGTGGTCGCAAAGAAAACGATGTTGCATCAGTTTCCTTGGTTATTCGACGTGCTGAAACCGAATATAATGCCAGACTTTGTCTACGTGCAGCCAAAAAAAAGTGATTCCCACGATGTCGTAAAAACGCATATGTATAATCGACTTTTTCTCGAAGACAAATTGTTCGCACGCAAACTTCGCGCATTGCACTCGTGTAGTTCGACAAGACGAAGCTATTGCACGCGGTTTCATCGGCCTACGACAATGTGTACTCAAGTTATATGCCATCATCTCGAACACGAATATCAACTTCAATGATGGAGTTTTTCGTGAGCTGTGGTCGCAAAGAAAACGATGTTGCATCAGTTTGCTTGGTTATTCGACGTGCTGAAACCGAATATGGTGCCAGATTTTGTCTACGTGCAGCCAAAAAAAAGTGATTCCCACGATGTCGTAAAAACGCATATGTATAATCGACTTTTTCTCGAAGACAAATTGTTCGCACGCAAACTTCGCGCATTGCACTCGTGTAGTTCGACAAGACGAAGCTATTGCACGCGGTTTCATCGGCCTACGACAATGTGTACTCAAGTTAGATGCCATCATATCGAACACGAATATCAACTTCTATGATTGAGTTTTTCGTGAGCTGTGGTCGCAAAGAAAACGATGTTGCATCAGTTTCCTTGGTTATTCGACGTGCTGAAACCGAATATAATGCCAGACTTTGTCTACGTGCAGCCAAAAAAAAGTGATTCCCACGATGTCGTAAAAACGCATATGTATAATCGACTTTTTCTCGAAGACAAATTGTTCGCACGCAAACTTCGCGCATTGCACTCGTGTAGTTCGACAAGACGAAGCTATTGCACGCGGTTTCATCGGCCTACGACAATGTGTACTCAAGTTATATGCCATCATCTCGAACACGAATATCAACTTCAATGATGGAGTTTTTCGTGAGCTGTGGTCGCAAAGAAAACGATGTTGCATCAGTTTGCTTGGTTATTCGACGTGCTGAAACCGAATATGGTGCCAGATTTTGTCTACGTGCAGCCAAAAAAAAGTGATTCCCACGATGTCGTAAAAACGCATATGTATAATCGACTTTTTCTCGAAGACAAATTGTTCGCACGCAAACTTCGCGCATTGCACTCGTGTAGTTCGACAAGACGAAGCTATTGCACGCGGTTTCATCGGCCTACGACAATGTGTACTCAAGTTAGATGCCATCATATCGAACACGAATATCAACTTCTATGATTGAGTTTTTCGTGAGCTGTGGTCGCAAAGAAAACGATGTTGCATCAGTTTCCTTGGTTATTCGACGTGCTGAAACCGAATATAATGCCAGACTTTGTCTACGTGCAGCCAAAAAAAAGTGATTCCCACGATGTCGTAAAAACGCATATGTATAATCGACTTTTTCTCGAAGACAAATTGTTCGCACGCAAACTTCGCGCATTGCACTCGTGTAGTTCGACAAGACGAAGCTATTGCACGCGGTTTCATCGGCCTGCAACAATGTGTACTCAAGTTATATGCCATCATCTCGAACACGAATATCAACTTCAATGATGGAGTTTTTCGTGAGCTGTGGTCGCAAAGAAAACGATGTTGCATCAGTTTGCTTGGTTATTCGTCGTGCTGAAACCGAATATGATGCCAGATTTTGTCTACGTGCAGCCAAAAAAAAGTGATTCCCACGATGTCGTAAAAACACATGTGTATAATCGACTTTTTCTCGAAGACAAATTGTTCGCACGCAAACTTCGCGCATTGCACTCGTGTAGTTCGACAAGACGAAGCTATTGCACGCGGTTTCATCGGCCTACGACAATGTGTACTCAAGTTATATGCCATCATATCGAACACGAATATCAACTTCTATGATTGAGTTTTTCGTGAGCTGTGGTCGCAAAGAAAACGATGTTGCATCAGTTTCCTTGGTTATTCGACGTGCTGAAACCGAAAATAATGCCAGACTTTGTCTACGTGCAGCCAAAAAAAAGTGATTCCCACGATGTCGTAAAAACGCATATGTATAATCGACTTTTTCTCGAAGACAAATTGTTCGCACGCAAACTTCGCGCATTGCACTCGTGTAGTTCGACAAGACGAAGCTATTGCACGCGGTTTCATCGGCCTACGACAATGTGTACTCAAGTTAGATGCCATCATATCGAACACGAATATCAACTTCTATGATTGAGTTTTTCGTGAGCTGTGGTCGCAAAGAAAACGATGTTGCATCAGTTTCCTTGGTTATTCGACGTGCTGAAACCGAATATAATGCCAGACTTTGTCTACGTGCAGCCAAAAAAAAGTGATTCCCACGATGTCGTAAAAACGCATATGCATAATCGACTTTTTCTCGAAGACAAATTGTTCGCACGCAAACTTCGCGCATTGCACTCGTGTAGTTCGACAAGACGAAGCTATTGCACGCGGTTTCATCGGCCTACAACAATGTGTACTCAAGTTATATGCCATCATCTCGAACACGAATATCAACTTCAATGATGGAGTTTTTCGTGAGCTGTGGTCGCAAAGAAAACGATGTTGCATCAGTTTGCTTGGTTATTCGTCGTGCTGAAACCGAATATGATGCCAGATTTTGTCTACGTGCAGCCAAAAAAAAGTGATTCCCACGATGTCGTAAAAACACATGTGTATAATCGACTTTTTCTCGAAGACAAATTGTTCGCACGCAAACTTCGCGCATTGCACTCGTGTAGTTCGACAAGACGAAGCTATTGCACGCGGTTTCATCGGCCTACGACAATGTGTACTCAAGTTATATGCCATCATATCGAACACGAATATCAACTTCTATGATTGAGTTTTTCGTGAGCTGTGGTCGCAAAGAAAACGATGTTGCATCAGTTTCCTTGGTTATTCGACGTGCTGAAACCGAATATAATGCCAGACTTTGTCTACGTGCAGCCAAAAAAAAGTGATTCCCACGATGTCGTAAAAACGCATATGTATAATCGACTTTTTCTCGAAGACAAATTGTTCGCACGCAAACTTCGCGCATTGCACTCGTGTAGTTCGACAAGACGAAGCTATTGCACGCGGTTTCATCGGCCTACGACAATGTGTACTCAAGTTATATGCCATCATATCGAACACGAATATCAACTTCTATGATTGAGTTTTTCGTGAGCTGTGGTCGCAAAGAAAACGATGTTGCATCAGTTTCCTTGGTTATTCGACGTGCTGAAACCGAAAATAATGCCAGACTTTGTCTACGTGCAGCCAAAAAAAAGTGATTCCCACGATGTCGTAAAAACGCATATGTATAATCGACTTTTTCTCGAAGACAAATTGTTCGCACGCAAACTTCGCGCATTGCACTCGTGTAGTTCGACAAGACGAAGCTATTGCACGCGGTTTCATCGGCCTACGACAATGTGTACTCAAGTTAGATGCCATCATATCGAACACGAATATCAACTTCTATGATTGAGTTTTTCGTGAGCTGTGGTCGCAAAGAAAACGATGTTGCATCAGTTTCCTTGGTTATTCGACGTGCTGAAACCGAATATAATGCCAGACTTTGTCTACGTGCAGCCAAAAAAAAGTGATTCCCACGATGTCGTAAAAACGCATATGCATAATCGACTTTTTCTCGAAGACAAATTGTTCGCACGCAAACTTCGCGCATTGCACTCGTGTAGTTCGACAAGACGAAGCTATTGCACGCGGTTTCATCGGCCTACAACAATGTGTACTCAAGTTATATGCCATCATCTCGAACACGAATATCAACTTCAATGATGGAGTTTTTCGTGAGCTGTGGTCGCAAAGAAAACGATGTTGCATCAGTTTGCTTGGTTATTCGTCGTGCTGAAACCGAATATGATGCCAGATTTTGTCTACGTGCAGCCAAAAAAAAGTGATTCCCACGATGTCGTAAAAACACATGTGTATAATCGACTTTTTCTCGAAGACAAATTGTTCGCACGCAAACTTCGCGCATTGCACTCGTGTAGTTCGACAAGACGAAGCTATTGCACGCGGTTTCATCGGCCTACGACAATGTGTACTCAAGTTATATGCCATCATATCGAACACGAATATCAACTTCTATGATTGAGTTTTTCGTGAGCTGTGGTCGCAAAGAAAACGATGTTGCATCAGTTTCCTTGGTTATTCGACGTGCTGAAACCGAATATAATGCCAGACTTTGTCTACGTGCAGCCAAAAAAAAGTGATTCCCACGATGTCGTAAAAACGCATATGTATAATCGACTTTTTCTCGAAGACAAATTGTTCGCACGCAAACTTCGCGCATTGCACTCGTGTAGTTCGACAAGACGAAGCTATTGCACGCGGTTTCATCGGCCTACGACAATGTGTACTCAAGTTAGATGCCATCATATCGAACACGAATATCAACTTCTATGATTGAGTTTTTCGTGAGCTGTGGTCGCAAAGAAAACGATGTTGCATCAGTTTCCTTGGTTATTCGACGTGCTGAAACCGAATATAATGCCAGACTTTGTCTACGTGCAGCCAAAAAAAAGTGATTCCCACGATGTCGTAAAAACGCATATGTATAATCGACTTTTTCTCGAAGACAAATTGTTCGCACGCAAACTTCGCGCATTGCACTCGTGTAGTTCGACAAGACGAAGCTATTGCACGCGGTTTCATCGGCCTACGACAATGTGTACTCAAGTTAGATGCCATCATATCGAACACGAATATCAACTTCTATGATTGAGTTTTTCGTGAGCTGTGGTCGCAAAGAAAACGATGTTGCATCAGTTTCCTTGGTTATTCGACGTGCTGAAACCGAATATAATGCCAGACTTTGTGTACGTGCAGCCAAAAAAAAGTGATTCCCACGATGTCGTAAAAACGCATATGTATAATCGACTTTTTCTCGAAGACAAATTGTTCGCACGCAAACTTCGCGCATTGCACTCGTGTAGTTCGACAAGACGAAGCTATTGCACGCGGTTTCATCGGCCTACGACAATGTGTACTCAAGTTAGATGCCATCATATCGAACACGAATATCAACTTCTATGATTGAGTTTTTCGTGAGCTGTGGTCGCAAAGAAAACGATGTTGCATCAGTTTCCTTGGTTATTCGACGTGCTGAAACCGAATATAATGCCAGACTTTGTCTACGTGCAGCCAAAAAAAAGTGATTCCCACGATGTCGTAAAAACGCATATGTATAATCGACTTTTTCTCGAAGACAAATTGTTCGCACGCAAACTTCGCGCATTGCACTCGTGTAGTTCGACAAGACGAAGCTATTGCACGCGGTTTCATCGGCCTACGACAATGTGTACTCAAGTTAGATGCCATCATATCGAACACGAATATCAACTTCTATGATTGAGTTTTTCGTGAGCTGTGGTCGCAAAGAAAACGATGTTGCATCAGTTTCCTTGGTTATTCGACGTGCTGAAACCGAATATAATGCCAGACTTTGTGTACGTGCAGCCAAAAAAAAGTGATTCCCACGATGTCGTAAAAACGCATATGTATAATCGACTTTTTCTCGAAGACAAATTGTTCGCACGCAAACTTCGCGCATTGCACTCGTGTAGTTCGACAAGACGAAGCTATTGCACGCGGTTTCATCGGCCTACGACAATGTGTACTCAAGTTATATGCCATCATCTCGAACACGAATATCAACTTCAATGATTGAGTTTTTCGTGAGCTGTGGTCGCAAAGAAAACGATGTTGCATCAGTTTGCTTGGTTATTCGTCGTGCTGAAACCGAATATGATGCCAGATTTTGTCTACGTGCAGCCAAAAAAAAGTGATTCCCACGATGTCGTAAAAACACATGTGTATAATCGACTTTTTCTCGAAGACAAATTGTTCGCACGCAAACTTCGCGCATTGCACTCGTGTAGTTCGACAAGACGAAGCTATTGCATGCGGTTTCATCGGCCTACGACAATGTGTACTCAAGTTATATGCCATCATCTCGAACACGAATATCAACCTCAATGATTGAGTTTTTCGTGAGCTGTGGTCGCAAAGAAAACGATGTTGCATCAGTTTGCTTGGTTATTCGTCGTGCTGAAACCGAATATAATGCCAGACTTTGTCTACGTGCAGCCAAAAAAAAGTGATTCCCACGATGTCGTAAAAACGCATATGTATAATCGACTTTTTCTCGAAGACAAATTGTTCGCACGCAAACTTCGCGCATTGCACTCGTGTAGTTCGACAAGACGAAGCTATTGCACGCGGTTTCATCGGCCTACGACAATGTGTACTCAAGTTAGATGCCATCATATCGAACACGAATATCAACTTCTATGATTGAGTTTTTCGTGAGCTGTGGTCGCAAAGAAAACGATGTTGCATCAGTTTCCTTGGTTATTCGACGTGCTGAAACCGAATATAATGCCAGACTTTGTGTACGTGCAGCCAAAAAAAAGTGATTCCCACGATGTCGTAAAAACGCATATGTATAATCGACTTTTTCTCGAAGACAAATTGTTCGCACGCAAACTTCGCGCATTGCACTCGTGTAGTTCGACAAGACGAAGCTATTGCACGCGGTTTCATCGGCCTACGACAATGTGTACTCAAGTTATATGCCATCATCTCGAACACGAATATCAACTTCAATGATTGTGTTTTTCGTGAGCTGTGGTCGCAAAGAAAACGATGTTGCATCAGTTTGCTTGGTTATTCGTCGTGCTGAAACCGAATATGATGCCAGATTTTGTCTACGTGCAGCCAAAAAAAAGTGATTCCCACGATGTCGTAAAAACACATGTGTATAATCGACTTTTTCTCGAAGACAAATTGTTCGCACGCAAACTTCGCGCATTGCACTCGTGTAGTTCGACAAGACGAAGCTATTGCATGCGGTTTCATCGGCCTACGACAATGTGTACTCAAGTTATATGCCATCATCTCGAACACGAATATCAACTTCAATGATTGAGTTTTTCGTGAGCTGTGGTCGCAAAGAAAACGATGTTGCATCAGTTTGCTTGGTTATTCGTCGTGCTGAAACCGAATATGATGCCAGATTTTGTCTACGTGCAGCCAAAAAAAAGTGATTCCCACGATGTCGTAAAAACACATGTGTATAATCGACTTTTTCTCGAAGACAAATTGTTCGCACGCAAACTTCGCGCATTGCACTCGTGTAGTTCGACAAGACGAAGCTATTGCACGCGGTTTCATCGGCCTGCGACAATGTGTACTCAAGTTATATGCCATCATATCGAACGCGAATATCAACTTCTATGATTGAGTTTTTCGTGAGCTGTGGTCGCAAAGAAAACGATGTTGCATCAGTTTCCTTGGTTATTCGACGTGCTGAAACCGAATATAATGCCAGACTTTGTCTACGTGCAGCCAAAAAAAAGTGATTCCCACGATGTCGTAAAAACGCATATGTATAATCGACTTTTTCTCGAAGACAAATTGTTCGCACGCAAACTTCGCGCATTGCACTCGTGTAGTTCGACAAGACGAAGCTATTGCACGCGGTTTCATCGGCCTACGACAATGTGTACTCAAGTTAGATGCCATCATATCGAACACGAATATCAACTTCTATGATTGAGTTTTTCGTGAGCTGTGGTCGCAAAGAAAACGATGTTGCATCAGTTTCCTTGGTTATTCGACATGCTGAAACCGAATATAATGCCAGACTTTGTGTACGTGCAGCCAAAAAAAAGTGATTCCCACGATGTCGTAAAAACGCATATGTATAATCGACTTTTTCTCGAAGACAAATTGTTCGCACGCAAACTTCGCGCATTGCACTCGTGTAGTTCGACAAGACGAAGCTATTGCACGCGGTTTCATCGGCCTACGACAATGTGTACTCAAGTTATATGCCATCATCTCGAACACGAATATCAACTTCAATGATTGAGTTTTTCGTGAGCTGTGGTCGCAAAGAAAACGATGTTGCATCAGTTTGCTTGGTTATTCGTCGTGCTGAAACCGAATATGATGCCAGATTTTGTCTACGTGCAGCCAAAAAAAAGTGATTCCCACGATGTCGTAAAAACACATGTGTATAATCGACTTTTTCTCGAAGACAAATTGTTCGCACGCAAACTTCGCGCATTGCACTCGTGTAGTTCGACAAGACGAAGCTATTGCACGCGGTTTCATCGGCCTACGACAATGTGTACTCAAGTTATATGCCATCATATCGAACACGAATATCAACTTCTATGATTGAGTTTTTCGTGAGCTGTGGTCGCAAAGAGAACGATGTTGCATCAGTTTCCTTGGTTATTCGACGTGCTGAAACCGAATATAATGCCAGACTTTGTCTACGTGCAGCCAAAAAAAAGTGATTCCCACGATGTCGTAAAAACGCATATGTATAATCGACTTTTTCTCGAAGACAAATTGTTCGCACGCAAACTTCGCGCATTGCACTCGTGTAGTTCGACAAGACGAAGCTATTGCACGCGGTTTCATCGGCCTACGACAATGTGTACTCAAGTTAGATGCCATCATATCGAACACGAATATCAACTTCTATGATTGAGTTTTTCGTGAGCTGTGGTCGCAAAGAAAACGATGTTGCATCAGTTTCCTTGGTTATTCGTAGTGCTGAAACCGAATATGATGCCAGATTTTGTCTACGTGCAGCCAAAAAAAAGTGATTCCCACGATGTCGTAAAAACACATGTGTATAATCGACTTTTTCTCGAAGAAAAATTGTTCGCACGCAAACTTCGCGCATTGCACTCGTGTAGTTCGACAAGACGAAGCTATTGCATGCGGTTTCATCGGCCTACGACAATGTGTACTCAAGTTATATGCCATCATCTCGAACACGAATAGCAACTTCTATGATTGAGTTTTTCGTGAGCTGTGGTCGCAAAGAAAACGATGTTGCATCAGTTTGCTTGGTTATTCGACGTGCTGAAACCGAATATGGTGCCAGATTTTGTCTACGTGCAGCCAAAAAAAAGTGATTCCCACGATGTCGTAAAAACACATGTGTATAATCGACTTTTTCTCGAAGACAAATTGTTCGCACGCAAACTTCGCGCATTGCACTCGTGTAGTTCGACAAGACGAAGCTATTGCATGCGGTTTCATCGGCCTACGACAATGTGTACTCAAGTTATATGCCATCATCTCGAACACGAATATCAACTTCAATGATTGAGTTTTTCGTGAGCTGTGGTCGCAAAGAAAACGATGTTGCATCAGTTTGCTTGGTTATTCGTCGTGCTGAAACCGAATATGATGCCAGATTTTGTCTACGTGCAGCCAAAAAAAAGTGATTCCCACGATGTCGTAAAAACACATGTGTATAATCGACTTTTTCTCGAAGACAAATTGTTCGCACGCAAACTTCGCGCATTGCACTCGTGTAGTTCGACAAGACGAAGCTATTGCACGCGGTTTCATCGGCCTACGACAATGTGTACTCAAGTTAGATGCCATCATATCGAACACGAATATCAACTTCTATGATTGAGTTTTTCGTGAGCTGTGGTCGCAAAGAAAACGATGTTGCATCAGTTTCCTTGGTTATTCGACATGCTGAAACCGAATATAATGCCAGACTTTGTGTACGTGCAGCCAAAAAAAAGTGATTCCCACGATGTCGTAAAAACGCATATGTATAATCGACTTTTTCTCGAAGACAAATTGTTCGCACGCAAACTTCGCGCATTGCACTCGTGTAGTTCGACAAGACGAAGCTATTGCACGCGGTTTCATCGGCCTACGACAATGTGTACTCAAGTTATATGCCATCATCTCGAACACGAATATCAACTTCAATGATTGAGTTTTTCGTGAGCTGTGGTCGCAAAGAAAACGATGTTGCATCAGTTTGCTTGGTTATTCGTCGTGCTGAAACCGAATATGATGCCAGATTTTGTCTACGTGCAGCCAAAAAAAAGTGATTCCCACGATGTCGTAAAAACACATGTGTATAATCGACTTTTTCTCGAAGACAAATTGTTCGCACGCAAACTTCGCGCATTGCACTCGTGTAGTTCGACAAGACGAAGCTATTGCACGCGGTTTCATCGGCCTACGACAATGTGTACTCAAGTTATATGCCATCATATCGAACACGAATATCAACTTCTATGATTGAGTTTTTCGTGAGCTGTGGTCGCAAAGAGAACGATGTTGCATCAGTTTCCTTGGTCATTCGACGTGCTGAAACCGAATATAATGCCAGACTTTGTCTACGTGCAGCCAAAAAAAAGTGATTCCCACGATGTCGTAAAAACGCATATGTATAATCGACTTTTTCTCGAAGACAAATTGTTCGCACGCAAACTTCGCGCATTGCACTCGTGTAGTTCGACAAGACGAAGCTATTGCACGCGGTTTCATCGGCCTACGACAATGTGTACTCAAGTTAGATGCCATCATATCGAACACGAATATCAACTTCTATGATTGAGTTTTTCGTGAGCTGTGGTCGCAAAGAAAACGATGTTGCATCAGTTTCCTTGGTTATTCGTAGTGCTGAAACCGAATATGATGCCAGATTTTGTCTACGTGCAGCCAAAAAAAAGTGATTCCCACGATGTCGTAAAAACACATGTGTATAATCGACTTTTTCTCGAAGAAAAATTGTTCGCACGCAAACTTCGCGCATTGCACTCGTGTAGTTCGACAAGACGAAGCTATTGCATGCGGTTTCATCGGCCTACGACAATGTGTACTCAAGTTATATGCCATCATCTCGAACACGAATATCAACTTCTATGATTGAGTTTTTCGTGAGCTGTGGTCGCAAAGAAAACGATGTTGCATCAGTTTGCTTGGTTATTCGACGTGCTGAAACCGAATATGGTGCCAGATTTTGTCTACGTGCAGCCAAAAAAAAGTGATTCCCACGATGTCGTAAAAACGCATATGTATAATCGACTTTTTCTCGAAGACAAATTGTTCGCACGCAAACTTCGCGCATTGCACTCGTGTAGTTCGACAAGACGAAGCTATTGCACGCGGTTTCATCGGCCTACGACAATGTGTACTCAAGTTAGATGCCATCATATCGAACACGAATATCAACTTCTATGATTGAGTTTTTCGTGAGCTGTGGTCGCAAAGAAATCGATGTTGCATCAGTTTCCTTGGTTATTCGACGTGCTGAAACCGAATATAATGCCAGACTTTGTCTACGTGCAGCCAAAAAAAAGTGATTCCCACGATGTCGTAAAAACGCATATGTATAATCGACTTTTTCTCGAAGACAAATTGTTCGCACGCAAACTTCGCGCATTGCACTCGTGTAGTTCGACAAGACGTAGCTATTGCACGCGGTTTCATCGGCCTACGACAATGTGTACTCAAGTTATATGCCATCATCTCGAACACGAATATCAACTTCAATGATTGAGTTTTTCGTGAGCTGTGGTCGCAAAGAAAACGATGTTGCATCAGTTTGCTTGGTTATTCGTCGTGCTGAAACCGAATATGATGCCAGATTTTGTCTACGTGCAGCCAAAAAAAAGTGATTCCCACGATGTCGTAAAAACGCATATGTATAATCGACTTTTTCTCGAAGACAAATTGTTCGCACGCAAACTTCGCGCATTGCACTCGTGTAGTTCGACAAGACGAAGCTATTGCACGCGGTTTCATCGGCCTACGACAATGTGTACTCAAGTTATATGCCATCATCTCGAACACGAATATCAACTTCAATGATTGAGTTTTTCGTGAGCTGTGGTCGCAAAGAAAACGATGTTGCATCAGTTTGCTTGGTTATTCGTCGTGCTGAAACCGAATATGATGCCAGATTTTGTCTACGTGCAGCCAAAAAAAAGTGATTCCCACGATGTCGTAAAAACACATGTGTATAATCGACTTTTTCTCGAAGACAAATTGTTCGCACGCAAACTTCGCGCATTGCACTCGTGTAGTTCGACAAGACGAAGCTATTGCACGCGGTTTCATCGGCCTACGACAATGTGTACTCAAGTTATATGCCATCATATCGAACACGAATATCAACTTCTATGATTGAGTTTTTCGTGAGCTGTGGTCGCAAAGAGAACGATGTTGCATCAGTTTCCTTGGTTATTCGACGTGCTGAAACCGAATATAATGCCAGACTTTGTCTACGTGCAGCCAAAAAAAAGTGATTCCCACGATGTCGTAAAAACGCATATGTATAATCGACTTTTTCTCGAAGACAAATTGTTCGCACGCAAACTTCGCGCATTGCACTCGTGTAGTTCGACAAGACGAAGCTATTGCACGCGGTTTCATCGGCCTACGACAATGTGTACTCAAGTTAGATGCCATCATATCGAACACGAATATCAACTTCTATGATTGAGTTTTTCGTGAGCTGTGGTCGCAAAGAAAACGATGTTGCATCAGTTTCCTTGGTTATTCGTAGTGCTGAAACCGAATATGATGCCAGATTTTGTCTACGTGCAGCCAAAAAAAAGTGATTCCCACGATGTCGTAAAAACACATGTGTATAATCGACTTTTTCTCGAAGACAAATTGTTCGCACGCAAACTTCGCGCATTGCACTCGTGTAGTTCGACAAGACGAAGCTATTGCATGCGGTTTCATCGGCCTACGACAATGTGTACTCAAGTTATATGCCATCATCTCGAACACGAATATCAACTTCTATGATTGAGTTTTTCGTGAGCTGTGGTCGCAAAGAAAACGATGTTGCATCAGTTTGCTTGGTTATTCGACGTGCTGAAACCGAATATGGTGCCAGATTTTGTCTACGTGCAGCCAAAAAAAAGTGATTCCCACGATGTCGTAAAAACGCATATGTATAATCGACTTTTTCTCGAAGACAAATTGTTCGCACGCAAACTTCGCGCATTGCACTCGTGTAGTTCGACAAGACGAAGCTATTGCACGCGGTTTCATCGGCCTACGACAATGTGTACTCAAGTTAGATGCCATCATATCGAACACGAATATCAACTTCTATGATTGAGTTTTTCGTGAGCTGTGGTCGCAAAGAAATCGATGTTGCATCAGTTTCCTTGGTTATTCGACGTGCTGAAACCGAATATAATGCCAGACTTTGTCTACGTGCAGCCAAAAAAAAGTGATTCCCACGATGTCGTAAAAACGCATATGTATAATCGACTTTTTCTCGAAGACAAATTGTTCGCACGCAAACTTCGCGCATTGCACTCGTGTAGTTCGACAAGACGAAGCTATTGCACGCGGTTTCATCGGCCTACGACAATGTGTACTCAAGTTAGATGCCATCATATCGAACACGAATATCAACTTCTATGATTGAGTTTTTCGTGAGCTGTGGTCGCAAAGAAAACGATGTTGCATCAGTTTCCTTGGTTATTCGACATGCTGAAACCGAATATAATGCCAGACTTTGTGTACGTGCAGCCAAAAAAAAGTGATTCCCACGATGTCGTAAAAACGCATATGTATAATCGACTTTTTCTCGAAGACAAATTGTTCGCACGCAAACTTCGCGCATTGCACTCGTGTAGTTCGACAAGACGAAGCTATTGCACGCGGTTTCATCGGCCTACGACAATGTGTACTCAAGTTATATGCCATCATCTCGAACACGAATATCAACTTCAATGATTGAGTTTTTCGTGAGCTGTGGTCGCAAAGAAAACGATGTTGCATCAGTTTGCTTGGTTATTCGTCGTGCTGAAACCGAATATGATGCCAGATTTTGTCTACGTGCAGCCAAAAAAAAGTGATTCCCACGATGTCGTAAAAACACATGTGTATAATCGACTTTTTCTCGAAGACAAATTGTTCGCACGCAAACTTCGCGCATTGCACTCGTGTAGTTCGACAAGACGAAGCTATTGCACGCGGTTTCATCGGCCTACGACAATGTGTACTCAAGTTATATGCCATCATATCGAACACGAATATCAACTTCTATGATTGAGTTTTTCGTGAGCTGTGGTCGCAAAGAGAACGATGTTGCATCAGTTTCCTTGGTTATTCGACGTGCTGAAACCGAATATAATGCCAGACTTTGTCTACGTGCAGCCAAAAAAAAGTGATTCCCACGATGTCGTAAAAACGCATATGTATAATCGACTTTTTCTCGAAGACAAATTGTTCGCACGCAAACTTCGCGCATTGCACTCGTGTAGTTCGACAAGACGAAGCTATTGCACGCGGTTTCATCGGCCTACGACAATGTGTACTCAAGTTAGATGCCATCATATCGAACACGAATATCAACTTCTATGATTGAGTTTTTCGTGAGCTGTGGTCGCAAAGAAAACGATGTTGCATCAGTTTGCTTGGTTATTCGACGTGCTGAAACCGAATATGGTGCCAGATTTTGTCTACGTGCAGCCAAAAAAAAGTGATTCCCACGATGTCGTAAAAACGCATATGTATAATCGACTTTTTCTCGAAGACAAATTGTTCGCACGCAAACTTCGCGCATTGCACTCGTGTAGTTCGACAAGACGAAGCTATTGCATGCGGTTTCATCGGCCTACGACAATGTGTACTCAAGTTATATGCCATCATCTCGAACACGAATATCAACTTCTATGATTGAGTTTTTCGTGAGCTGTGGTCGCAAAGAAAACGATGTTGCATCAGTTTGCTTGGTTATTCGACGTGCTGAAACCGAATATGGTGCCAGATTTTGTCTACGTGCAGCCAAAAAAAAGTGATTCCCACGATGTCGTAAAAACACATGTGTATAATCGACTTTTTCTCGAAGACAAATTGTTCGCACGCAAACTTCGCGCATTGCACTCGTGTAGTTCGACAAGACGAAGCTATTGCATGCGGTTTCATCGGCCTACGACAATGTGTACTCAAGTTATATGCCATCATCTCGAACACGAATATCAACTTCAATGATTGAGTTTTTCGTGAGCTGTGGTCGCAAAGAAAACGATGTTGCATCAGTTTGCTTGGTTATTCGTCGTGCTGAAACCGAATATGATGCCAGATTTTGTCTACGTGCAGCCAAAAAAAAGTGATTCCCACGATGTCGTAAAAACACATGTGTATAATCGACTTTTTCTCGAAGACAAATTGTTCGCACGCAAACTTCGCGCATTGCACTCGTGTAGTTCGACAAGACGAAGCTATTGCACGCGGTTTCATCGGCCTACGACAATGTGTACTCAAGTTATATGCCATCATATCGAACACGAATATCAACTTCTATGATTGAGTTTTTCGTGAGCTGTGGTCGCAAAGAGAACGATGTTGCATCAGTTTCCTTGGTTATTCGACGTGCTGAAACCGAATATAATGCCAGACTTTGTCTACGTGCAGCCAAAAAAAAGTGATTCCCACGATGTCGTAAAAACGCATATGTATAATCGACTTTTTCTCGAAGACAAATTGTTCGCACGCAAACTTCGCGCATTGCACTCGTGTAGTTCGACAAGACGAAGCTATTGCACGCGGTTTCATCGGCCTACGACAATGTGTACTCAAGTTAGATGCCATCATATCGAACACGAATATCAACTTCTATGATTGAGTTTTTCGTGAGCTGTGGTCGCAAAGAAAACGATGTTGCATCAGTTTCCTTGGTTATTCGTAGTGCTGAAACCGAATATGATGCCAGATTTTGTCTACGTGCAGCCAAAAAAAAGTGATTCCCACGATGTCGTAAAAACACATGTGTATAATCGACTTTTTCTCGAAGAAAAATTGTTCGCACGCAAACTTCGCGCATTGCACTCGTGTAGTTCGACAAGACGAAGCTATTGCATGCGGTTTCATCGGCCTACGACAATGTGTACTCAAGTTATATGCCATCATCTCGAACACGAATATCAACTTCTATGATTGAGTTTTTCGTGAGCTGTGGTCGCAAAGAAAACGATGTTGCATCAGTTTGCTTGGTTATTCGACGTGCTGAAACCGAATATGGTGCCAGATTTTGTCTACGTGCAGCCAAAAAAAAGTGATTCCCACGATGTCGTAAAAACACATGTGTATAATCGACTTTTTCTCGAAGACAAATTGTTCGCACGCAAACTTCGCGCATTGCACTCGTGTAGTTCGACAAGACGAAGCTATTGCATGCGGTTTCATCGGCCTACGACAATGTGTACTCAAGTTATATGCCATCATCTCGAACACGAATATCAACTTCAATGATTGAGTTTTTCGTGAGCTGTGGTCGCAAAGAAAACGATGTTGCATCAGTTTGCTTGGTTATTCGTCGTGCTGAAACCGAATATGATGCCAGATTTTGTCTACGTGCAGCCAAAAAAAAGTGATTCCCACGATGTCGTAAAAACACATGTGTATAATCGACTTTTTCTCGAAGACAAATTGTTCGCACGCAAATTTCGCGCATTGCACTCGTGTAGTTCGACAAGACGAAGCTATTGCACGCGGTTTCATCGGCCTACGACAATGTGTACTCAAGTTAGATGCCATCATATCGAACACGAATATCAACTTCTATGATTGAGTTTTTCGTGAGCTGTGGTCGCAAAGAAAACGATGTTGCATCAGTTTCCTTGGTTATTCGACATGCTGAAACCGAATATAATGCCAGACTTTGTGTACGTGCAGCCAAAAAAAAGTGATTCCCACGATGTCGTAAAAACGCATATGTATAATCGACTTTTTCTCGAAGACAAATTGTTCGCACGCAAACTTCGCGCATTGCACTCGTGTAGTTCGACAAGACGAAGCTATTGCACGCGGTTTCATCGGCCTACGACAATGTGTACTCAAGTTATATGCCATCATCTCGAACACGAATATCAACTTCAATGATTGAGTTTTTCGTGAGCTGTGGTCGCAAAGAAAACGATGTTGCATCAGTTTGCTTGGTTATTCGTCGTGCTGAAACCGAATATGATGCCAGATTTTGTCTACGTGCAGCCAAAAAAAAGTGATTCCCACGATGTCGTAAAAACACATGTGTATAATCGACTTTTTCTCGAAGACAAATTGTTCGCACGCAAACTTCGCGCATTGCACTCGTGTAGTTCGACAAGACGAAGCTATTGCACGCGGTTTCATCGGCCTACGACAATGTGTACTCAAGTTATATGCCATCATATCGAACACGAATATCAACTTCTATGATTGAGTTTTTCGTGAGCTGTGGTCGCAAAGAGAACGATGTTGCATCAGTTTCCTTGGTTATTCGACGTGCTGAAACCGAATATAATGCCAGACTTTGTCTACGTGCAGCCAAAAAAAAGTGATTCCCACGATGTCGTAAAAACGCATATGTATAATCGACTTTTTCTCGAAGACAAATTGTTCGCACGCAAACTTCGCGCATTGCACTCGTGTAGTTCGACAAGACGAAGCTATTGCACGCGGTTTCATCGGCCTACGACAATGTGTACTCAAGTTAGATGCCATCATATCGAACACGAATATCAACTTCTATGATTGAGTTTTTCGTGAGCTGTGGTCGCAAAGAAAACGATGTTGCATCAGTTTCCTTGGTTATTCGTAGTGCTGAAACCGAATATGATGCCAGATTTTGTCTACGTGCAGCCAAAAAAAAGTGATTCCCACGATGTCGTAAAAACACATGTGTATAATCGACTTTTTCTCGAAGAAAAATTGTTCGCACGCAAACTTCGCGCATTGCACTCGTGTAGTTCGACAAGACGAAGCTATTGCATGCGGTTTCATCGGCCTACGACAATGTGTACTCAAGTTATATGCCATCATCTCGAACACGAATATCAACTTCTATGATTGAGTTTTTCGTGAGCTGTGGTCGCAAAGAAAACGATGTTGCATCAGTTTGCTTGGTTATTCGACGTGCTGAAACCGAATATGGTGCCAGATTTTGTCTACGTGCAGCCAAAAAAAAGTGATTCCCACGATGTCGTAAAAACGCATATGTATAATCGACTTTTTCTCGAAGACAAATTGTTCGCACGCAAACTTCGCGCATTGCACTCGTGTAGTTCGACAAGACGAAGCTATTGCACGCGGTTTCATCGGCCTACGACAATGTGTACTCAAGTTAGATGCCATCATATCGAACACGAATATCAACTTCTATGATTGAGTTTTTCGTGAGCTGTGGTCGCAAAGAAATCGATGTTGCATCAGTTTCCTTGGTTATTCGACGTGCTGAAACCGAATATAATGCCAGACTTTGTCTACGTGCAGCCAAAAAAAAGTGATTCCCACGATGTCGTAAAAACGCATATGTATAATCGACTTTTTCTCGAAGACAAATTGTTCGCACGCAAACTTCGCGCATTGCACTCGTGTAGTTCGACAAGACGTAGCTATTGCACGCGGTTTCATCGGCCTACGACAATGTGTACTCAAGTTATATGCCATCATCTCGAACACGAATATCGACTTCAATGATTGAGTTTTTCGTGAGCTGTGGTCGCAAAGAAAACGATGTTGCATCAGTTTGCTTGGTTATTCGTCGTGCTGAAACCGAATATGATGCCAGATTTTGTCTACGTGCAGCCAAAAAAAAGTGATTCCCACGATGTCGTAAAAACGCATATGTATAATCGACTTTTTCTCGAAGACAAATTGTTCGCACGCAAACTTCGCGCATTGCACTCGTGTAGTTCGACAAGACGAAGCTATTGCACGCGGTTTCATCGGCCTACGACAATGTGTACTCAAGTTATATGCCATCATCTCGAACACGAATATCAACTTCTATGATTGAGTTTTTCGTGAGCTGTGGTCGCAAAGAGAACGATGTTGCATCAGTTTCCTTGGTTATTCGACGTGCTGAAACCGAATATAATGCCAGACTTTGTCTACGTGCAGCCAAAAAAAAGTGATTCCCACGATGTCGTAAAAACGCATATGTATAATCGACTTTTTCTCGAAGACAAATTGTTCGCACGCAAACTTCGCGCATTGCACTCGTGTAGTTCGACAAGACGAAGCTATTGCACGCGGTTTCATCGGCCTACGACAATGTGTACTCAAGTTAGATGCCATCATATCGAACACGAATATCAACTTCTATGATTGAGTTTTTCGTGAGCTGTGGTCGCAAAGAAAACGATGTTGCATCAGTTTCCTTGGTTATTCGTAGTGCTGAAACCGAATATGATGCCAGATTTTGTCTACGTGCAGCCAAAAAAAAGTGATTCCCACGATGTCGTAAAAACACATGTGTATAATCGACTTTTTCTCGAAGACAAATTGTTCGCACGCAAACTTCGCGCATTGCACTCGTGTAGTTCGACAAGACGAAGCTATTGCATGCGGTTTCATCGGCCTACGACAATGTGTACTCAAGTTATATGCCATCATCTCGAACACGAATATCAACTTCTATGATTGAGTTTTTCGTGAGCTGTGGTCGCAAAGAAAACGATGTTGCATCAGTTTGCTTGGTTATTCGACGTGCTGAAACCGAATATGGTGCCAGATTTTGTCTACGTGCAGCCAAAAAAAAGTGATTCCCACGATGTCGTAAAAACGCATATGTATAATCGACTTTTTCTCGAAGACAAATTGTTCGCACGCAAACTTCGCGCATTGCACTCGTGTAGTTCGACAAGACGAAGCTATTGCACGCGGTTTCATCGGCCTACGACAATGTGTACTCAAGTTAGATGCCATCATATCGAACACGAATATCAACTTCTATGATTGAGTTTTTCGTGAGCTGTGGTCGCAAAGAAATCGATGTTGCATCAGTTTCCTTGGTTATTCGACGTGCTGAAACCGAATATAATGCCAGACTTTGTCTACGTGCAGCCAAAAAAAAGTGATTCCCACGATGTCGTAAAAACGCATATGTATAATCGACTTTTTCTCGAAGACAAATTGTTCGCACGCAAACTTCGCGCATTGCACTCGTGTAGTTCGACAAGACGAAGCTATTGCACGCGGTTTCATCGGCCTACGACAATGTGTACTCAAGTTAGATGCCATCATATCGAACACGAATATCAACTTCTATGATTGAGTTTTTCGTGAGCTGTGGTCGCAAAGAAAACGATGTTGCATCAGTTTCCTTGGTTATTCGACATGCTGAAACCGAATATAATGCCAGACTTTGTGTACGTGCAGCCAAAAAAAAGTGATTCCCACGATGTCGTAAAAACGCATATGTATAATCGACTTTTTCTCGAAGACAAATTGTTCGCACGCAAACTTCGCGCATTGCACTCGTGTAGTTCGACAAGACGAAGCTATTGCACGCGGTTTCATCGGCCTACGACAATGTGTACTCAAGTTATATGCCATCATCTCGAACACGAATATCAACTTCAATGATTGAGTTTTTCGTGAGCTGTGGTCGCAAAGAAAACGATGTTGCATCAGTTTGCTTGGTTATTCGTCGTGCTGAAACCGAATATGATGCCAGATTTTGTCTACGTGCAGCCAAAAAAAAGTGATTCCCACGATGTCGTAAAAACACATGTGTATAATCGACTTTTTCTCGAAGACAAATTGTTCGCACGCAAACTTCGCGCATTGCACTCGTGTAGTTCGACAAGACGAAGCTATTGCACGCGGTTTCATCGGCCTACGACAATGTGTACTCAAGTTATATGCCATCATATCGAACACGAATATCAACTTCTATGATTGAGTTTTTCGTGAGCTGTGGTCGCAAAGAGAACGATGTTGCATCAGTTTCCTTGGTTATTCGACGTGCTGAAACCGAATATAATGCCAGACTTTGTCTACGTGCAGCCAAAAAAAAGTGATTCCCACGATGTCGTAAAAACGCATATGTATAATCGACTTTTTCTCGAAGACAAATTGTTCGCACGCAAACTTCGCGCATTGCACTCGTGTAGTTCGACAAGACGAAGCTATTGCACGCGGTTTCATCGGCCTACGACAATGTGTACTCAAGTTAGATGCCATCATATCGAACACGAATATCAACTTCTATGATTGAGTTTTTCGTGAGCTGTGGTCGCAAAGAAAACGATGTTGCATCAGTTTGCTTGGTTATTCGACGTGCTGAAACCGAATATGGTGCCAGATTTTGTCTACGTGCAGCCAAAAAAAAGTGATTCCCACGATGTCGTAAAAACGCATATGTATAATCGACTTTTTCTCGAAGACAAATTGTTCGCACGCAAACTTCGCGCATTGCACTCGTGTAGTTCGACAAGACGAAGCTATTGCATGCGGTTTCATCGGCCTACGACAATGTGTACTCAAGTTATATGCCATCATCTCGAACACGAATATCAACTTCTATGATTGAGTTTTTCGTGAGCTGTGGTCGCAAAGAAAACGATGTTGCATCAGTTTGCTTGGTTATTCGACGTGCTGAAACCGAATATGGTGCCAGATTTTGTCTACGTGCAGCCAAAAAAAAGTGATTCCCACGATGTCGTAAAAACACATGTGTATAATCGACTTTTTCTCGAAGACAAATTGTTCGCACGCAAACTTCGCGCATTGCACTCGTGTAGTTCGACAAGACGAAGCTATTGCATGCGGTTTCATCGGCCTACGACAATGTGTACTCAAGTTATATGCCATCATCTCGAACACGAATATCAACTTCAATGATTGAGTTTTTCGTGAGCTGTGGTCGCAAAGAAAACGATGTTGCATCAGTTTGCTTGGTTATTCGTCGTGCTGAAACCGAATATGATGCCAGATTTTGTCTACGTGCAGCCAAAAAAAAGTGATTCCCACGATGTCGTAAAAACACATGTGTATAATCGACTTTTTCTCGAAGACAAATTGTTCGCACGCAAACTTCGCGCATTGCACTCGTGTAGTTCGACAAGACGAAGCTATTGCACGCGGTTTCATCGGCCTACGACAATGTGTACTCAAGTTATATGCCATCATATCGAACACGAATATCAACTTCTATGATTGAGTTTTTCGTGAGCTGTGGTCGCAAAGAGAACGATGTTGCATCAGTTTCCTTGGTTATTCGACGTGCTGAAACCGAATATAATGCCAGACTTTGTCTACGTGCAGCCAAAAAAAAGTGATTCCCACGATGTCGTAAAAACGCATATGTATAATCGACTTTTTCTCGAAGACAAATTGTTCGCACGCAAACTTCGCGCATTGCACTCGTGTAGTTCGACAAGACGAAGCTATTGCACGCGGTTTCATCGGCCTACGACAATGTGTACTCAAGTTAGATGCCATCATATCGAACACGAATATCAACTTCTATGATTGAGTTTTTCGTGAGCTGTGGTCGCAAAGAAAACGATGTTGCATCAGTTTCCTTGGTTATTCGTAGTGCTGAAACCGAATATGATGCCAGATTTTGTCTACGTGCAGCCAAAAAAAAGTGATTCCCACGATGTCGTAAAAACACATGTGTATAATCGACTTTTTCTCGAAGAAAAATTGTTCGCACGCAAACTTCGCGCATTGCACTCGTGTAGTTCGACAAGACGAAGCTATTGCATGCGGTTTCATCGGCCTACGACAATGTGTACTCAAGTTATATGCCATCATCTCGAACACGAATATCAACTTCTATGATTGAGTTTTTCGTGAGCTGTGGTCGCAAAGAAAACGATGTTGCATCAGTTTGCTTGGTTATTCGACGTGCTGAAACCGAATATGGTGCCAGATTTTGTCTACGTGCAGCCAAAAAAAAGTGATTCCCACGATGTCGTAAAAACACATGTGTATAATCGACTTTTTCTCGAAGACAAATTGTTCGCACGCAAACTTCGCGCATTGCACTCGTGTAGTTCGACAAGACGAAGCTATTGCATGCGGTTTCATCGGCCTACGACAATGTGTACTCAAGTTATATGCCATCATCTCGAACACGAATATCAACTTCAATGATTGAGTTTTTCGTGAGCTGTGGTCGCAAAGAAAACGATGTTGCATCAGTTTGCTTGGTTATTCGTCGTGCTGAAACCGAATATGATGCCAGATTTTGTCTACGTGCAGCCAAAAAAAAGTGATTCCCACGATGTCGTAAAAACACATGTGTATAATCGACTTTTTCTCGAAGACAAATTGTTCGCACGCAAATTTCGCGCATTGCACTCGTGTAGTTCGACAAGACGAAGCTATTGCACGCGGTTTCATCGGCCTACGACAATGTGTACTCAAGTTAGATGCCATCATATCGAACACGAATATCAACTTCTATGATTGAGTTTTTCGTGAGCTGTGGTCGCAAAGAAAACGATGTTGCATCAGTTTCCTTGGTTATTCGACATGCTGAAACCGAATATAATGCCAGACTTTGTGTACGTGCAGCCAAAAAAAAGTGATTCCCACGATGTCGTAAAAACGCATATGTATAATCGACTTTTTCTCGAAGACAAATTGTTCGCACGCAAACTTCGCGCATTGCACTCGTGTAGTTCGACAAGACGAAGCTATTGCACGCGGTTTCATCGGCCTACGACAATGTGTACTCAAGTTATATGCCATCATCTCGAACACGAATATCAACTTCAATGATTGAGTTTTTCGTGAGCTGTGGTCGCAAAGAAAACGATGTTGCATCAGTTTGCTTGGTTATTCGTCGTGCTGAAACCGAATATGATGCCAGATTTTGTCTACGTGCAGCCAAAAAAAAGTGATTCCCACGATGTCGTAAAAACACATGTGTATAATCGACTTTTTCTCGAAGACAAATTGTTCGCACGCAAACTTCGCGCATTGCACTCGTGTAGTTCGACAAGACGAAGCTATTGCACGCGGTTTCATCGGCCTACGACAATGTGTACTCAAGTTATATGCCATCATATCGAACACGAATATCAACTTCTATGATTGAGTTTTTCGTGAGCTGTGGTCGCAAAGAGAACGATGTTGCATCAGTTTCCTTGGTTATTCGACGTGCTGAAACCGAATATAATGCCAGACTTTGTCTACGTGCAGCCAAAAAAAAGTGATTCCCACGATGTCGTAAAAACGCATATGTATAATCGACTTTTTCTCGAAGACAAATTGTTCGCACGCAAACTTCGCGCATTGCACTCGTGTAGTTCGACAAGACGAAGCTATTGCACGCGGTTTCATCGGCCTACGACAATGTGTACTCAAGTTAGATGCCATCATATCGAACACGAATATCAACTTCTATGATTGAGTTTTTCGTGAGCTGTGGTCGCAAAGAAAACGATGTTGCATCAGTTTCCTTGGTTATTCGTAGTGCTGAAACCGAATATGATGCCAGATTTTGTCTACGTGCAGCCAAAAAAAAGTGATTCCCACGATGTCGTAAAAACACATGTGTATAATCGACTTTTTCTCGAAGAAAAATTGTTCGCACGCAAACTTCGCGCATTGCACTCGTGTAGTTCGACAAGACGAAGCTATTGCATGCGGTTTCATCGGCCTACGACAATGTGTACTCAAGTTATATGCCATCATCTCGAACACGAATATCAACTTCTATGATTGAGTTTTTCGTGAGCTGTGGTCGCAAAGAAAACGATGTTGCATCAGTTTGCTTGGTTATTCGACGTGCTGAAACCGAATATGGTGCCAGATTTTGTCTACGTGCAGCCAAAAAAAAGTGATTCCCACGATGTCGTAAAAACGCATATGTATAATCGACTTTTTCTCGAAGACAAATTGTTCGCATGCAAACTTCGCGCATTGCACTCGTGTAGTTCGACAAGACGAAGCTATTGCACGCGGTTTCATCGGCCTACGACAATGTGTACTCAAGTTAGATGCCATCATATCGAACACGAATATCAACTTCTATGATTGAGTTTTTCGTGAGCTGTGGTCGCAAAGAAATCGATGTTGCATCAGTTTCCTTGGTTATTCGACGTGCTGAAACCGAATATAATGCCAGACTTTGTCTACGTGCAGCCAAAAAAAAGTGATTCCCACGATGTCGTAAAAACGCATATGTATAATCGACTTTTTCTCGAAGACAAATTGTTCGCACGCAAACTTCGCGCATTGCACTCGTGTAGTTCGACAAGACGTAGCTATTGCACGCGGTTTCATCGGCCTACGACAATGTGTACTCAAGTTATATGCCATCATCTCGAACACGAATATCGACTTCAATGATTGAGTTTTTCGTGAGCTGTGGTCGCAAAGAAAACGATGTTGCATCAGTTTGCTTGGTTATTCGTCGTGCTGAAACCGAATATGATGCCAGATTTTGTCTACGTGCAGCCAAAAAAAAGTGATTCCCACGATGTCGTAAAAACGCATATGTATAATCGACTTTTTCTCGAAGACAAATTGTTCGCACGCAAACTTCGCGCATTGCACTCGTGTAGTTCGACAAGACGAAGCTATTGCACGCGGTTTCATCGGCCTACGACAATGTGTACTCAAGTTATATGCCATCATCTCGAACACGAATATCAACTTCTATGATTGAGTTTTTCGTGAGCTGTGGTCGCAAAGAAATCGATGTTGCATCAGTTTCCTTGGTTATTCGACGTGCTGAAACCGAATATAATGCCAGACTTTGTCTACGTGCAGCCAAAAAAAAGTGATTCCCACGATGTCGTAAAAACGCATATGTATAATCGACTTTTTCTCGAAGACAAATTGTTCGCACGCAAACTTCGCGCATTGCACTCGTGTAGTTCGACAAGACGAAGCTATTGCATGCGGTTTCATCGGCCTACGACAATGTGTACTCAAGTTATATGCCATCATCTCGAACACGAATATCAACTTCAATGATTGAGTTTTTCGTGAGCTGTGGTCGCAAAGAAATCGATGTTGCATCAGTTTGCTTGGTTATTCGTCGTGCTGAAACCGAATATGATGCCAGATTTTGTCTACGTGCAGCCAAAAAAAAGTGATTCCCACGATGTCGTAAAAACACATGTGTATAATCGACTTTTTCTCGAAGACAAATTGTTCGCACGCAAACTTCGCGCATTGCACTCGTGTAGTTCGACAAGACGAAGCTATTGCATGCGGTTTCATCGGCCTACGACAATGTGTACTCAAGTTATATGCCATCATCTCGAACACGAATATCAACTTCAATGATTGAGTTTTTCGTGAGCTGTGGTCGCAAAGAAAACGATGTTGCATCAGTTTGCTTGGTTATTCGTCGTGCTGAAACCGAATATGATGCCAGATTTTGTCTACGTGCAGCCAAAAAAAAGTGATTCCCACGATGTCGTAAAAACACATGTGTATAATCGACTTTTTCTCGAAGACAAATTGTTCGCACGCAAACTTCGCGCATTGCACTCGTGTAGTTCGACAAGACGAAGCTATTGCACGCGGTTTCATCGGCCTACGACAATGTGTACTCAAGTTATATGCCATCATATCGAACACGAATATCAACTTATATGATTGAGTTTTTCGTGAGCTGTTGTCGCAAAGAAAACGATGTTGCATCAGTTTCCTTGGTTATTCGTCGTGCTGAAACCGAATATGATGCCAGATTTTGTCTACGTGCAGCCAAAAAAAAGTGATTCCCACGATGTCGTAAAAACACATGTGTATAATCGACTTTTTCTCGAAGACAAATTGTTCGCACGCAAACTTCGCGCATTGCACTCGTGTAGTTCGACAAGACGAAGCTATTGCATGCGGTTTCATCGGCCTACGACAATGTGTACTCAAGTTATATGCCATCATCTCGAACACGAATATCAACTTCAATGATTGAGTTTTTCGTGAGCTGTGGTCGCAAAGAAAACGATGTTGCATCAGTTTGCTTGGTTATTCGTCGTGCTGAAACCGAATATGATGCCAGATTTTGTCTACGTGCAGCCAAAAAAAAGTGATTCCCACGATGTCGTAAAAACACATGTGTATAATCGACTTTTTCTCGAAGACAAATTGTTCGCACGCAAACTTCGCGCATTGCACTCGTGTAGTTCGACAAGACGAAGCTATTGCACGCGGTTTCATCGGCCTACGACAATGTGTACTCAAGTTATATGCCATCATATCGAACGCGAATATCAACTTCTATGATTGAGTTTTTCGTGAGCTGTGGTCGCAAAGAAAACGATGTTGCATCAGTTTCCTTGGTTATTCGACGTGCTGAAACCGAATATAATGCCAGACTTTGTCTACGTGCAGCAAAAAAAAGTGATTCCCACGATGTCGTAAAAACGCATATGTATAATCGACTTTTTCTCGAAGACAAATTGTTCGCACGCAAACTTCGCGCATTGCACTCGTGTAGTTCGACAAGACGAAGCTATTGCACGCGGTTTCATCGGCCTACGACAATGTGTACTCAAGTTAGATGCCATCATATCGAACACGAATATCAACTTCTATGATTGAGTTTTTCGTGAGCTGTGGTCGCAAAGAAAACGATGTTGCATCAGTTTCCTTGGTTATTCGACATGCTGAAACCGAATATAATGCCAGACTTTGTGTACGTGCAGCCAAAAAAAAGTGATTCCCACGATGTCGTAAAAACGCATATGTATAATCGACTTTTTCTCGAAGACAAATTGTTCGCACGCAAACTTCGCGCATTGCACTCGTGTAGTTCGACAAGACGAAGCTATTGCACGCGGTTTCATCGGCCTACGACAATGTGTACTCAAGTTATATGCCATCATCTCGAACACGAATATCAACTTCAATGATTGAGTTTTTCGTGAGCTGTGGTCGCAAAGAAAACGATGTTGCATCAGTTTGCTTGGTTATTCGTCGTGCTGAAACCGAATATGATGCCAGATTTTGTCTACGTGCAGCCAAAAAAAAGTGATTCCCACGATGTCGTAAAAACACATGTGTATAATCGACTTTTTCTCGAAGACAAATTGTTCGCACGCAAACTTCGCGCATTGCACTCGTGTAGTTCGACAAGACGAAGCTATTGCACGCGGTTTCATCGGCCTACGACAATGTGTACTCAAGTTAGATGCCATCATATCGAACACGAATATCAACTTCTATGATTGAGTTTTTCGTGAGCTGTGGTCGCAAAGAAAACGATGTTGCATCAGTTTCCTTGGTTATTCGTAGTGCTGAAACCGAATATGATGCCAGATTTTGTCTACGTGCAGCCAAAAAAAAGTGATTCCCACGATGTCGTAAAAACACATGTGTATAATCGACTTTTTCTCGAAGACAAATTGTTCGCACGCAAACTTCGCGCATTGCACTCGTGTAGTTCGACAAGACGAAGCTATTGCATGCGGTTTCATCGGCCTACGACAATGTGTACTCAAGTTATATGCCATCATCTCGAACACGAATATCAACTTCTATGATTGAGTTTTTCGTGAGCTGTGGTCGCAAAGAAAACGATGTTGCATCAGTTTGCTTGGTTATTCGACGTGCTGAAACCGAATATGGTGCCAGATTTTGTCTACGTGCAGCCAAAAAAAAGTGATTCCCACGATGTCGTAAAAACGCATATGTATAATCGACTTTTTCTCGAAGACAAATTGTTCGCACGCAAACTTCGCGCATTGCACTCGTGTAGTTCGACAAGACGAAGCTATTGCACGCGGTTTCATCGGCCTACGACAATGTGTACTCAAGTTAGATGCCATCATATCGAACACGAATATCAACTTCTATGATTGAGTTTTTCGTGAGCTGTGGTCGCAAAGAAATCGATGTTGCATCAGTTTCCTTGGTTATTCGACGTGCTGAAACCGAATATAATGCCAGACTTTGTCTACGTGCAGCCAAAAAAAAGTGATTCCCACGATGTCGTAAAAACGCATATGTATAATCGACTTTTTCTCGAAGACAAATTGTTCGCACGCAAACTTGCGCGCATTGCACTCGTGTAGTTCGACAAGACGTAGCTATTGCACGCGGTTTCATCGGCCTACGACAATGTGTACTCAAGTTATATGCCATCATCTCGAACACGAATATCAACTTCAATGATTGAGTTTTTCGTGAGCTGTGGTCGCAAAGAAAACGATGTTGCATCAGTTTGCTTGGTTATTCGTCGTGCTGAAACCGAATATGATGCCAGATTTTGTCTACGTGCAGCCAAAAAAAAGTGATTCCCACGATGTCGTAAAAACACATGTGTATAATCGACTTTTTCTCGAAGACAAATTGTTCGCACGCAAACTTCGCGCATTGCACTCGTGTAGTTCGACAAGACGAAGCTATTGCATGCGGTTTCATCGGCCTACGACAATGTGTACTCAAGTTATATGCCATCATATCGAACACGAATATCAACTTCTATGATTGAGTTTTTCGTGAGCTGTGGTCGCAAAGAAAACGATGTTGCATCAGTTTCCTTGGTTATTCGACGTGCTGAAACCGAATATAATGCCAGACTTTGTCTACGTGCAGCCAAAAAAAAGTGATTCCCACGATGTCGTAAAAACGCATATGTATAATCGACTTTTTCTCGAAGACAAATTGTTCGCACGCAAACTTCGCGCATTGCACTCGTGTAGTTCGACAAGACGAAGCTATTGCACGCGGTTTCATCGGCCTACGACAATGTGTACTCAAGTTATATGCCATCATCTCGAACACGAATATCAACTTCAATGATTGAGTTTTTCGTGAGCTGTGGTCGCAAAGAAAACGATGTTGCATCAGTTTCCTTGGTTATTCGACGTGCTGAAACCGAATATAATGCCAGACTTTGTCTACGTGCAGCCAAAAAAAAGTGATTCCCACGATGTCGTAAAAACGCATATGTATAATCGACTTTTTCTCGAAGACAAATTGTTCGCACGCAAACTTCGCGCATTGCACTCGTGTAGTTCGACAAGACGAAGCTATTGCACGCGGTTTCATCGGCCTACGACAATGTGTACTCAAGTTATATGCCATCATCTCGAACACGAATATCAACTTCAATGATTGAGTTTTTCGTGAGCTGTGGTCGCAAAGAAAACGATGTTGCATCAGTTTCCTTGGTTATTCGACGTGCTGAAACCGAATATGGTGCCAGATTTTGTCTACGTGCAGCCAAAAAAAAGTGATTCCCACGATGTCGTAAAAACGGATATGTATAATCGACTTTTTCTCGAAGACAAATTGTTCGCACGCAAACTTCGCGCATTGCACTCGTGTAGTTCGACAAGACGAAGCTATTGCACGCGGTTTCATCGGCCTACGACAATGTGTACTCAAGTTATATGCTATCATATCGAACACGAATATCAACTTCTATGATTGAGTTTTTCGTGAGCTGTGGTCGCAAAGAAAACGATGTTGCATCAGTTTCCTTGGTTATTCGACGTGCTGAAACCGAATATGATGCCAGACTTTGTCTACGTGCAGCCAAAAAAAAGTGATTCCCACGATGTCCTAAAAACGAATATGTATAATCGACTTTTTCTCGAAGACAAATTGTTCGCACGCAAACTTCGCGCATTGCACTCGTGTAGTTCGACAAGACGAAGCTATTGCATGCGATTTCATCGGCCTACGACAATGTGTACTCAAGTTATATGCCATCATCTCGAACACGAATATCAACTTCTATGATTGAGTTTTTCGTGAGCTGTGGTCGCAAAGAAAACGATGTTGCATCAGTTTGCTTGGTTATTCGACGTGCTGAAACCGAATATGGTGCCAGATTTTGTCTACGTGCAGCCAAAAAAAAGTGATTCCCACGATGTCGTAAAAACGCATATGTATAATCGACTTTTTCTCGAAGACAAATTGTTCGCACGCAAACTTCGCGCATTGCACTCGTGTAGTTCGACAAGACGAAGCTATTGCACGCGGTTTCATCGGCCTACGACAATGTGTACTCAAGTTAGATGCCATCATATCGAACACGAATATCAACTTCTATGATTGAGTTTTTCGTGAGCTGTGGTCGCAAAGAAAACGATGTTGCATCAGTTTCCTTGGTTATTCGACGTGCTGAAACCGAATATAATGCCAGACTTTGTCTACGTGCAGCCAAAAAAAAGTGATTCCCACGATGTCGTAAAAACGCATATGTATAATCGACTTTTTCTCGAAGACAAATTGTTCGCACGCAAACTTCGCGCATTGCACTCGTGTAGTTCGACAAGACGAAGCTATTGCACGCGGTTTCATCGGCCTACGACAATGTGTACTCAAGTTATATGCCATCATCTCGAACACGACTATCAACTTCAATGATTGAGTTTTTCGTGAGCTGTGGTCGCAAAGAAAACGATGTTGCATCAGTTTCCTTGGTTATTCGACGTGCTGAAACCGAATATGGTGCCAGATTTTGTCTACGTGCAGCCAAAAAAAAGTGATTCCCACGATGTCGTAAAAACACATGTGTATAATCGACTTTTTCTCGAAGACAAATTGTTCGCACGCAAACTTCGCGCATTGCACTCGTGTAGTTCGACAAGACGAAGCTATTGCATGCGGTTTCATCGGCCTACGACAATGTGTACTCAAGTTATATGCCATCATCTCGAACACGAATATCAACTTCTATGATTGAGTTTTTCGTGAGCTGTGGTCGCAAAGAAAACGATGTTGCATCAGTTTGCTTGGTTATTCGACGTGCTGAAACCGAATATGGTGCCAGATTTTGTCTACGTGCAGCCAAAAAAAAGTGATTCCCACGATGTCGTAAAAACGCATATGTATAATCGACTTTTTCTCGAAGACAAATTGTTCGCACGCAAACTTCGCGCATTGCACTCGTGTAGTTCGACAAGACGAAGCTATTGCACGCGGTTTCATCGGCCTACGACAATGTGTACTCAAGTTAGATGCCATCATATCGAACACGAATATCAACTTCTATGATTGAGTTTTTCGTGAGCTGTGGTCGCAAAGAAAACGATGTTGCATCAGTTTCCTTGGTTATTCGTCGTGCTGAAACCGAATATGATGCCAGATTTTGTCTACGTGCAGCCAAAAAAAAGTGATTCCCACGATGTCGTAAAAACGCATATGTATAATCGACTTTTTCTCGAAGACAAATTGTTCGCACGCAAACTTCGCGCATTGCACTCGTGTAGTTCGACAAGACGAAGCTATTGCACGCGGTTTCATCGGCCTACAACAATGTGTACTCAAGTTATATGCCATCATCTCGAACACGAATATCAACTTCAATGATGGAGTTTTTCGTGAGCTGTGGTCGCAAAGAAAACAATGTTGCATCAGTTTGCTTGGTTATTCGTCGTGCTGAAACCGAATATGATGCCAGATTTTGTCTACGTGCAGCCAAAAAAAAGTGATTCCCACGATGTCGTAAAAACGGATATGTATAATCGACTTTTTCTCGAAGACAAATTGTTCGCACGCAAACTTCGCGCATTGCACTCGTGTAGTTCGACAAGACGAAGCTATTGCACGCGGTTTCATCGGCCTACGACAATGTGTACTCAAGTTATATGCTATCATATCGAACACGAATATCAACTTCTATGATTGAGTTTTTCGTGAGCTGTGGTCGCAAAGAAAACGATGTTGCATCAGTTTCCTTGGTTATTCGACGTGCTGAAACCGAATATGATGCCAGACTTTGTCTACGTGCAGCCAAAAAAAAGTGATTCCCACGATGTCCTAAAAACGAATATGTATAATCGACTTTTTCTCGAAGACAAATTGTTCGCACGCAAACTTCGCGCATTGCACTCGTGTAGTTCGACAAGACGAAGCTATTGCATGCGGTTTCATCGGCCTACGAGTAGGTGTACTCAAGTTATATGCCATCATCTCGAACACGAATATCAACTTCTATGATTGAGTTTTTCGTGAGCTGTGGTCGCAAAGAAAACGATGTTGCATCAGTTTGCTTGGTTATTCGACGTGCTGAAACCGAATATGGTGCCAGATTTTGTCTACGTGCAGCCAAAAAAAAGTGATTCCCACGATGTCGTAAAAACGCATATGTATAATCGACTTTTTCTCGAAGACAAATTGTTCGCACGCAAACTTCGCGCATTGCACTCGTGTAGTTCGACAAGACGAAGCTATTGCACGCGGTTTCATCGGCCTACGACAATGTGTACTCAAGTTAGATGCCATCATATCGAACACGAATATCAACTTCTATGATTGAGTTTTTCGTGAGCTGTGGTCGCAAAGAAAATGATGTTGCATCAGTTTCCTTGGTTATTCGACGTGCTGAAACCGAATATAATGCCAGACTTTGTCTACGTGCAGCCAAAAAAAAGTGATTCCCACGATGTCGTAAAAACGCATATGTATAATCGACTTTTTCTCGAAGACAAATTGTTCGCACGCAAACTTCGCGCATTGCACTCGTGTAGTTCGACAAGACGAAGCTATTGCACGCGGTTTCATCGGCCTACGACAATGTGTACTCAAGTTATATGCCATCATCGCGAACACGAATATCAACTTCAATGATTGAGTTTTTCGTGAGCTGTGGTCGCAAAGAAAACGATGTTGCATCAGTTTCCTTGGTTATTCGACGTGCTGAAACCGAATATGATGCCAGACTTTGTCTACGTGCAGCCAAAAAAAAGTGATTCCCACGATGTCCTAAAAACGAATATGTATAATCGACTTTTTCTCGAAGACAAATTGTTCGCACGCAAACTTCGCGCATTGCACTCGTGTAGTTCGACAAGACGAAGCTATTGCACGCGGTTTCATCGGCCTACGACAATGTGTACTCAAGTTATATGCCATCATCTCGAACACGACTATCAACTTCAATGATTGAGTTTTTCGTGAGCTGTGGTCGCAAAGAAAACGATGTTGCATCAGTTTCCTTGGTTATTCGACGTGCTGAAACCGAATATGGTGCCAGATTTTGTCTACGTGCAGCCAAAAAAAAGTGATTCCCACGATGTCGTAAAAACGCATATGTATAATCGACTTTTTCTCGAAGACAAATTGTTCGCACGCAAACTTCGCGCATTGCACTCGTGTAGTTCGACAAGACGAAGCTATTGCACGCGGTTTCATCGGCCTACGACAATGTGTACTCAAGTTATATGCCATCATATCGAACACGAATATCAACTTATATGATTGAGTTTTTCGTGAGCTGTTGTCGCAAAGAAAACGATGTTGCATCAGTTTCCTTGGTTATTCGTCGTGCTGAAACCGAATATGATGCCAGATTTTGTCTACGTGCAGCCAAAAAAAAGTGATTCCCACGATGTCGTAAAAACGCATATGTATAATCGACTTTTTCTCGAAGACAAATTGTTCGCACGCAAACTTCGCGCATTGCACTCGTGTAGTTCGACAAGACGAAGCTATTGCACGCGGTTTCATCGGCCTACAACAATGTGTACTCAAGTTATATGCCATCATCTCGAACACGAATATCAACTTCAATGATGGAGTTTTTCGTGAGCTGTGGTCGCAAAGAAAACAATGTTGCATCAGTTTGCTTGGTTATTCGTCGTGCTGAAACCGAATATGATGCCAGATTTTGTCTACGTGCAGCCAAAAAAAAGTGATTCCCACGATGTCGTAAAAACGGATATGTATAATCGACTTTTTCTCGAAGACAAATTGTTCGCACGCAAACTTCGCGCATTGCACTCGTGTAGTTCGACAAGACGAAGCTATTGCACGCGGTTTCATCGGCCTACGACAATGTGTACTCAAGTTATATGCTATCATATCGAACACGAATATCAACTTCTATGATTGAGTTTTTCGTGAGCTGTGGTCGCAAAGAAAACGATGTTGCATCAGTTTCCTTGGTTATTCGACGTGCTGAAACCGAATATGATGCCAGACTTTGTCTACGTGCAGCCAAAAAAAAGTGATTCCCACGATGTCCTAAAAACGAATATGTATAATCGACTTTTTCTCGAAGACAAATTGTTCGCACGCAAACTTCGCGCATTGCACTCGTGTAGTTCGACAAGACGAAGCTATTGCATGCGGTTTCATCGGCCTACGAGTAGGTGTACTCAAGTTATATGCCATCATCTCGAACACGAATATCAACTTCTATGATTGAGTTTTTCGTGAGCTGTGGTCGCAAAGAAAACGATGTTGCATCAGTTTGCTTGGTTATTCGACGTGCTGAAACCGAATATGGTGCCAGATTTTGTCTACGTGCAGCCAAAAAAAAGTGATTCCCACGATGTCGTAAAAACGCATATGTATAATCGACTTTTTCTCGAAGACAAATTGTTCGCACGCAAACTTCGCGCATTGCACTCGTGTAGTTCGACAAGACGAAGCTATTGCACGCGGTTTCATCGGCCTACGACAATGTGTACTCAAGTTAGATGCCATCATATCGAACACGAATATCAACTTCTATGATTGAGTTTTTCGTGAGCTGTGGTCGCAAAGAAAATGATGTTGCATCAGTTTCCTTGGTTATTCGACGTGCTGAAACCGAATATAATGCCAGACTTTGTCTACGTGCAGCCAAAAAAAAGTGATTCCCACGATGTCGTAAAAACGCATATGTATAATCGACTTTTTCTCGAAGACAAATTGTTCGCACGCAAACTTCGCGCATTGCACTCGTGTAGTTCGACAAGACGAAGCTATTGCACGCGGTTTCATCGGCCTACGACAATGTGTACTCAAGTTATATGCCATCATCTCGAACACGAATATCAACTTCAATGATTGAGTTTTTCGTGAGCTGTGGTCGCAAAGAAAACGATGTTGCATCAGTTTCCTTGGTTATTCGACGTGCTGAAACCGAATATGATGCCAGACTTTGTCTACGTGCAGCCAAAAAAAAGTGATTCCCACGATGTCCTAAAAACGAATATGTATAATCGACTTTTTCTCGAAGACAAATTGTTCGCACGCAAACTTCGCGCATTGCACTCGTGTAGTTCGACAAGACGAAGCTATTGCACGCGGTTTCATCGGCCTACGACAATGTGTACTCAAGTTATATGCCATCATCTCGAACACGACTATCAACTTCAATGATTGAGTTTTTCGTGAGCTGTGGTCGCAAAGAAAACGATGTTGCATCAGTTTCCTTGGTTATTCGACGTGCTGAAACCGAATATGGTGCCAGATTTTGTCTACGTGCAGCCAAAAAAAAGTGATTCCCACGATGTCGTAAAAACGCATATGTATAATCGACTTTTTCTCGAAGACAAATTGTTCGCACGCAAACTTCGCGCATTGCACTCGTGTAGTTCGACAAGACGAAGCTATTGCACGCGGTTTCATCGGCCTACGACAATGTGTACTCAAGTTATATGCCATCATATCGAACACGAATATCAACTTATATGATTGAGTTTTTCGTGAGCTGTTGTCGCAAAGAAAACGATGTTGCATCAGTTTCCTTGGTTATTCGTCGTGCTGAAACCGAATATGATGCCAGATTTTGTCTACGTGCAGCCAAAAAAAAGTGATTCCCACGATGTCGTAAAAACGCATATGTATAATCGACTTTTTCTCGAAGACAAATTGTTCGCACGCAAACTTCGCGCATTGCACTCGTGTAGTTCGACAAGACGAAGCTATTGCACGCGGTTTCATCGGCCTACAACAATGTGTACTCAAGTTATATGCCATCATCTCGAACACGAATATCAACTTCAATGATGGAGTTTTTCGTGAGCTGTGGTCGCAAAGAAAACGATGTTGCATCAGTTTGCTTGGTTATTCGTCGTGCTGAAACCGAATATGATGCCAGATTTTGTCTACGTGCAGCCAAAAAAAAGTGATTCCCACGATGTCGTAAAAACGGATATGTATAATCGACTTTTTCTCGAAGACAAATTGTTCGCACGCAAACTTCGCGCATTGCACTCGTGTAGTTCGACAAGACGAAGCTATTGCACGCGGTTTCATCGGCCTACGACAATGTGTACTCAAGTTATATGCTATCATATCGAACACGAATATCAACTTCTATGATTGAGTTTTTCGTGAGCTGTGGTCGCAAAGAAAACGATGTTGCATCAGTTTCCTTGGTTATTCGACGTGCTGAAACCGAATATGATGCCAGACTTTGTCTACGTGCAGCCAAAAAAAAGTGATTCCCACGATGTCCTAAAAACGAATATGTATAATCGACTTTTTCTCGAAGACAAATTGTTCGCACGCAAACTTCGCGCATTGCACTCGTGTAGTTCGACAAGACGAAGCTATTGCATGCGGTTTCATCGGCCTACGACAATGTGTACTCAAGTTATATGCCATCATCTCGAACACGAATATCAACTTCTATGATTGAGTTTTTCGTGAGCTGTGGTCGCAAAGAAAACGATGTTGCATCAGTTTGCTTGGTTATTCGACGTGCTGAAACCGAATATGGTGCCAGATTTTGTCTACGTGCAGCCAAAAAAAAGTGATTCCCACGATGTCGTAAAAACGCATATGTATAATCGACTTTTTCTCGAAGACAAATTGTTCGCACGCAAACTTCGCGCATTGCACTCGTGTAGTTCGACAAGACGAAGCTATTGCACGCGGTTTCATCGGCCTACGACAATGTGTACTCAAGTTAGATGCCATCATATCGAACACGAATATCAACTTCTATGATTGAGTTTTTCGTGAGCTGTGGTCGCAAAGAAAATGATGTTGCATCAGTTTCCTTGGTTATTCGACGTGCTGAAACCGAATATAATGCCAGACTTTGTCTACGTGCAGCCAAAAAAAAGTGATTCCCACGATGTCGTAAAAACGCATATGTATAATCGACTTTTTCTCGAAGACAAATTGTTCGCACGCAAACTTCGCGCATTGCACTCGTGTAGTTCGACAAGACGAAGCTATTGCACGCGGTTTCATCGGCCTACGACAATGTGTACTCAAGTTATATGCCATCATCTCGAACACGAATATCAACTTCAATGATTGAGTTTTTCGTGAGCTGTGGTCGCAAAGAAAACGATGTTGCATCAGTTTCCTTGGTTATTCGACGTGCTGAAACCGAATATGATGCCAGACTTTGTCTACGTGCAGCCAAAAAAAAGTGATTCCCACGATGTCCTAAAAACGAATATGTATAATCGACTTTTTCTCGAAGACAAATTGTTCGCACGCAAACTTCGCGCATTGCACTCGTGTAGTTCGACAAGACGAAGCTATTGCACGCGGTTTCATCGGCCTACGACAATGTGTACTCAAGTTATATGCCATCATCTCGAACACGACTATCAACTTCAATGATTGAGTTTTTCGTGAGCTGTGGTCGCAAAGAAAACGATGTTGCATCAGTTTCCTTGGTTATTCGACGTGCTGAAACCGAATATGGTGCCAGATTTTGTCTACGTGCAGCCAAAAAAAAGTGATTCCCACGATGTCGTAAAAACGCATATGTATAATCGACTTTTTCTCGAAGACAAATTGTTCGCACGCAAACTTCGCGCATTGCACTCGTGTAGTTCGACAAGACGAAGCTATTGCACGCGGTTTCATCGGCCTACGACAATGTGTACTCAAGTTATATGCCATCATATCGAACACGAATATCAACTTATATGATTGAGTTTTTCGTGAGCTGTTGTCGCAAAGAAAACGATGTTGCATCAGTTTCCTTGGTTATTCGTCGTGCTGAAACCGAATATGATGCCAGATTTTGTCTACGTGCAGCCAAAAAAAAGTGATTCCCACGATGTCGTAAAAACACATGTGTATAATCGACTTTTTCTCGAAGACAAATTGTTCGCACGCAAACTTCGCGCATTGCACTCGTGTAGTTCGACAAGACGAAGCTATTGCATGCGGTTTCATCGGCCTACGACAATGTGTACTCAAGTTATATGTCATCATCTCGAACACGAATATCAACTTCTATGATTGAGTTTTTCGTGAGCTGTGGTCGCAAAGAAAACGATGTTGCATCAGTTTGCTTGGTTATTCGACGTGCTGAAACCGAATATAATGCCAGACTTTGTCTACGTGCAGCCAAAAAAAAGTGATTCCCACGATGTCGTAAAAACGCATATGTATAATCGACTTTTTCTCGAAGACAAATTGTTCGCACGCAAACTTCGCGCATTGCACTCGTGTAGTTCGACAAGACGAAGCTATTGCACGCGGTTTCATCGGCCTACGACAATGTGTACTCAAGTTATATGCCATCATCTCGAACACGAATATGAACTTCAATGATTGAGTTTTTCGTGAGCTGTGGTCGCAAAGAAAACGATGTTGCATCAGTTTGCTTGGTTATTCGTCGTGCTGAAACCGAATATGATGCCAGATTTTGTCTACGTGCAGCCAAAAAAAAGTGATTCCCACGATGTCGTAAAAACGCATATGTATAATCGACTTTTTCTCGAAGACAAATTGTTCGCACGCAAACTTCGCGCATTGCACTCGTGTAGTTCGACAAGACGAAGCTATTGCACGCGGTTTCATCGGCCTACAACAATGTGTACTCAAGTTATATGCCATCATCTCGAACACGAATATCAACTTCAATGATGGAGTTTTTCGTGAGCTGTGGTCGCAAAGAAAACGATGTTGCATCAGTTTGCTTGGTTATTCGTCGTGCTGAAACCGAATATGATGCCAGATTTTGTCTACGTGCAGCCAAAAAAAAGTGATTCCCACGATGTCGTAAAAACGGATATGTATAATCGACTTTTTCTCGAAGACAAATTGTTCGCACGCAAACTTCGCGCATTGCACTCGTGTAGTTCGACAAGACGAAGCTATTGCACGCGGTTTCATCGGCCTACGACAATGTGTACTCAAGTTATATGCTATCATATCGAACACGAATATCAACTTCTATGATTGAGTTTTTCGTGAGCTGTGGTCGCAAAGAAAACGATGTTGCATCAGTTTCCTTGGTTATTCGACGTGCTGAAACCGAATATGGTGCCAGATTTTGTCTACGTGCAGCCAAAAAAAAGTGATTCCCACGATGTCGTAAAAACGCATATGTATAATCGACTTTTTCTCGAAGACAAATTGTTCGCACGCAAACTTCGCGCATTGCACTCGTGTAGTTCGACAAGACGAAGCTATTGCACGCGGTTTCATCGGCCTACGACAATGTGTACTCAAGTTATATGCCATCATATCGAACACGAATATCAACTTATATGATTGAGTTTTTCGTGAGCTGTTGTCGCAAAGAAAACGATGTTGCATCAGTTTCCTTGGTTATTCGTCGTGCTGAAACCGAATATGATGCCAGATTTTGTCTACGTGCAGCCAAAAAAAAGTGATTCCCACGATGTCGTAAAAACACATGTGTATAATCGACTTTTTCTCGAAGACAAATTGTTCGCACGCAAACTTCGCGCATTGCACTCGTGTAGTTCGACAAGACGAAGCTATTGCATGCGGTTTCATCGGCCTACGACAATGTGTACTCAAGTTATATGTCATCATCTCGAACACGAATATCAACTTCTATGATTGAGTTTTTCGTGAGCTGTGGTCGCAAAGAAAACGATGTTGCATCAGTTTGCTTGGTTATTCGACGTGCTGAAACCGAATATAATGCCAGACTTTGTCTACGTGCAGCCAAAAAAAAGTGATTCCCACGATGTCGTAAAAACGCATATGTATAATCGACTTTTTCTCGAAGACAAATTGTTCGCACGCAAACTTCGCGCATTGCACTCGTGTAGTTCGACAAGACGAAGCTATTGCACGCGGTTTCATCGGCCTACGACAATGTGTACTCAAGTTATATGCCATCATCTCGAACACGAATATCAACTTCAATGATTGAGTTTTTCGTGAGCTGTGGTCGCAAAGAAAACGATGTTGCATCAGTTTGCTTGGTTATTCGTCGTGCTGAAACCGAATATGATGCCAGATTTTGTCTACGTGCAGCCAAAAAAAAGTGATTCCCACGATGTCGTAAAAACGCATATGTATAATCGATTTTTTCTCGAAGACAAATTGTTCGCACGCAAACTTCGCGCATTGCACTCGTGTAGTTCGACAAGACGAAGCTATTGCACGCGGTTTCATCGGCCTACGACAATGTGTACTCAAGTTAGATGCCATCATATCGAACACGAATATCAACTTCTATGATTGAGTTTTTCGTGAGCTGTGGTCGCAAAGAAAACGATGTTGCATCAGTTTCCTTGGTTATTCGTCGTGCTGAAACCGAATATGATGCCAGATTTTGTCTACGTGCAGCCAAAAAAAAGTGATTCCCACGATGTCGTAAAAACGCATATGTATAATCGACTTTTTCTCGAAGACAAATTGTTCGCACGCAAACTTCGCGCATTGCACTCGTGTAGTTCGACAAGACGAAGCTATTGCACGCGGTTTCATCGGCCTACGACAATGTGTACTCAAGTTATATGCCATCATCTCGAACACGAATATCAACTTCAATGATTGAGTTTTTCGTGAGCTGTGGTCGCAAAGAAAACGATGTTGCATCAGTTTGCTTGGTTATTCGTCGTGCTGAAACCGAATATGATGCCAGATTTTGTCTACGTGCAGCCAAAAAAAAGTGATTCCCACGATGTCGTAAAAACGCATATGTATAATCGACTTTTTCTCGAAGACAAATTGTTCGCACGCAAACTTCGCGCATTGCACTCGTGTAGTTCGACAAGACGAAGCTATTGCACGCGGTTTCATCGGCCTACGACAATGTGTACTCAAGTTAGATGCCATCATATCGAACACGAATATCAACTTCTATGATTGAGTTTTTCGTGAGCTGTGGTCGCAAAGAAAACGATGTTGCATCAGTTTCCTTGGTTATTCGACGTGCTGAAACCGAATATAATGCCAGACTTTGTCTACGTGCAGCCAAAAAAAAGTGATTCCCACGATGTCGTAAAAACGCATATGTATAATCGACTTTTTCTCGAAGACAAATTGTTCGCACGCAAACTTCGCGCATTGCACTCGTGTAGTTCGACAAGACGAAGCTATTGCACGCGGTTTCATCGGCCTACAACAATGTGTACTCAAGTTATATGCCATCATCTCGAACACGAATATCAACTTCAATGATGGAGTTTTTCGTGAGCTGTGGTCGCAAAGAAAACGATGTTGCATCAGTTTGCTTGGTTATTCGTCGTGCTGAAACCGAATATGATGCCAGATTTTGTCTACGTGCAGCCAAAAAAAAGTGATTCCCACGATGTCGTAAAAACGGATATGTATAATCGACTTTTTCTCGAAGACAAATTGTTCGCACGCAAACTTCGCGCATTGCACTCGTGTAGTTCGACAAGACGAAGCTATTGCAGGCGGTTTCATCGGCCTACGACAATGTGTACTCAAGTTATATGCTATCATATCGAACACGAATATCAACTTCTATGATTGAGTTTTTCGTGAGCTGTGGTCGCAAAGAAAACGATGTTGCATCAGTTTCCTTGGTTATTCGACGTGCTGAAACCGAATATGATGCCAGACTTTGTCTACGTGCAGCCAAAAAAAAGTGATTCCCACGATGTCCTAAAAACGAATATGTATAATCGACTTTTTCTCGAAGACAAATTGTTCGCACGCAAACTTCGCGCATTGCACTCGTGTAGTTCGACAAGACGAAGCTATTGCATGCGGTTTCATCGGCCTACGACAATGTGTACTCAAGTTATATGCCATCATCTCGAACACGAATATCAACTTCTATGATTGAGTTTTTCGTGAGCTGTGGTCGCAAAGAAAACGATGTTGCATCAGTTTGCTTGGTTATTCGACGTGCTGAAACCGAATATGGTGCCAGATTTTGTCTACGTGCAGCCAAAAAAAAGTGATTCCCACGATGTCGTAAAAACGCATATGTATAATCGACTTTTTCTCGAAGACAAATTGTTCGCACGCAAACTTCGCGCATTGCACTCGTGTAGTTCGACAAGACGAAGCTATTGCACGCGGTTTCATCGGCCTACGACAATGTGTACTCAAGTTAGATGCCATCATATCGAACACGAATATCAACTTCTATGATTGAGTTTTTCGTGAGCTGTGGTCGCAAAGAAAACGATGTTGCATCAGTTTGCTTGGTTATTCGACGTGCTGAAACCGAATATGGTGCCAGATTTTGTCTACGTGCAGCCAAAAAAAAGTGATTCCCACGATGTCGTAAAAACGCATATGTATAATCGACTTTTTCTCGAAGACAAATTGTTCGCACGCAAACTTCGCGCATTGCACTCGTGTAGTTCGACAAGACGAAGCTATTGCACGCGGTTTCATCGGCCTACGACAATGTGTACTCAAGTTAGATGCCATCATATCGAACACGAATATCAACTTCTATGATTGAGTTTTTCGTGAGCTGTGGTCGCAAAGAAAACGATGTTGCATCAGTTTCCTTGGTTATTCGACGTGCTGAAACCGAATATAATGCCAGACTTTGTCTACGTGCAGCCAAAAAAAAGTGATTCCCACGATGTCGTAAAAACGCATATGTATAATCGACTTTTTCTCGAAGACAAATTGTTCGCACGCAAACTTCGCGCATTGCACTCGTGTAGTTCGACAAGACGAAGCTATTGCACGCGGTTTCATCGGCCTACGACAATGTGTACTCAAGTTATATGCCATCATCTCGAACACGACTATCAACTTCAATGATTGAGTTTTTCGTGAGCTGTGGTCGCAAAGAAAACGATGTTGCATCAGTTTCCTTGGTTATTCGACGTGCTGAAACCGAATATGGTGCCAGATTTTGTCTACGTGCAGCCAAAAAAAAGTGATTCCCACGATGTCGTAAAAACACATGTGTATAATCGACTTTTTCTCGAAGACAAATTGTTCGCACGCAAACTTCGCGCATTGCACTCGTGTAGTTCGACAAGACGAAGCTATTGCATGCGGTTTCATCGGCCTACGACAATGTGTACTCAAGTTATATGCCATCATCTCGAACACGAATATCAACTTCTATGATTGAGTTTTTCGTGAGCTGTGGTCGCAAAGAAAACGATGTTGCATCAGTTTGCTTGGTTATTCGACGTGCTGAAACCGAATATGGTGCCAGATTTTGTCTACGTGCAGCCAAAAAAAAGTGATTCCCACGATGTCGTAAAAACGCATATGTATAATCGACTTTTTCTCGAAGACAAATTGTTCGCACGCAAACTTCGCGCATTGCACTCGTGTAGTTCGACAAGACGAAGCTATTGCACGCGGTTTCATCGGCCTACGACAATGTGTACTCAAGTTAGATGCCATCATATCGAACACGAATATCAACTTCTATGATTGAGTTTTTCGTGAGCTGTGGTCGCAAAGAAAACGATGTTGCATCAGTTTCCTTGGTTATTCGTCGTGCTGAAACCGAATATGATGCCAGATTTTGTCTACGTGCAGCCAAAAAAAAGTGATTCCCACGATGTCGTAAAAACGCATATGTATAATCGACTTTTTCTCGAAGACAAATTGTTCGCACGCAAACTTCGCGCATTGCACTCGTGTAGTTCGACAAGACGAAGCTATTGCACGCGGTTTCATCGGCCTACAACAATGTGTACTCAAGTTATATGCCATCATCTCGAACACGAATATCAACTTCAATGATGGAGTTTTTCGTGAGCTGTGGTCGCAAAGAAAACAATGTTGCATCAGTTTGCTTGGTTATTCGTCGTGCTGAAACCGAATATGATGCCAGATTTTGTCTACGTGCAGCCAAAAAAAAGTGATTCCCACGATGTCGTAAAAACGGATATGTATAATCGACTTTTTCTCGAAGACAAATTGTTCGCACGCAAACTTCGCGCATTGCACTCGTGTAGTTCGACAAGACGAAGCTATTGCACGCGGTTTCATCGGCCTACGACAATGTGTACTCAAGTTATATGCTATCATATCGAACACGAATATCAACTTCTATGATTGAGTTTTTCGTGAGCTGTGGTCGCAAAGAAAACGATGTTGCATCAGTTTCCTTGGTTATTCGACGTGCTGAAACCGAATATGATGCCAGACTTTGTCTACGTGCAGCCAAAAAAAAGTGATTCCCACGATGTCCTAAAAACGAATATGTATAATCGACTTTTTCTCGAAGACAAATTGTTCGCACGCAAACTTCGCGCATTGCACTCGTGTAGTTCGACAAGACGAAGCTATTGCATGCGGTTTCATCGGCCTACGAGTAGGTGTACTCAAGTTATATGCCATCATCTCGAACACGAATATCAACTTCTATGATTGAGTTTTTCGTGAGCTGTGGTCGCAAAGAAAACGATGTTGCATCAGTTTGCTTGGTTATTCGACGTGCTGAAACCGAATATGGTGCCAGATTTTGTCTACGTGCAGCCAAAAAAAAGTGATTCCCACGATGTCGTAAAAACGCATATGTATAATCGACTTTTTCTCGAAGACAAATTGTTCGCACGCAAACTTCGCGCATTGCACTCGTGTAGTTCGACAAGACGAAGCTATTGCACGCGGTTTCATCGGCCTACGACAATGTGTACTCAAGTTAGATGCCATCATATCGAACACGAATATCAACTTCTATGATTGAGTTTTTCGTGAGCTGTGGTCGCAAAGAAAATGATGTTGCATCAGTTTCCTTGGTTATTCGACGTGCTGAAACCGAATATAATGCCAGACTTTGTCTACGTGCAGCCAAAAAAAAGTGATTCCCACGATGTCGTAAAAACGCATATGTATAATCGACTTTTTCTCGAAGACAAATTGTTCGCACGCAAACTTCGCGCATTGCACTCGTGTAGTTCGACAAGACGAAGCTATTGCACGCGGTTTCATCGGCCTACGACAATGTGTACTCAAGTTATATGCCATCATCTCGAACACGAATATCAACTTCAATGATTGAGTTTTTCGTGAGCTGTGGTCGCAAAGAAAACGATGTTGCATCAGTTTCCTTGGTTATTCGACGTGCTGAAACCGAATATGATGCCAGACTTTGTCTACGTGCAGCCAAAAAAAAGTGATTCCCACGATGTCCTAAAAACGAATATGTATAATCGACTTTTTCTCGAAGACAAATTGTTCGCACGCAAACTTCGCGCATTGCACTCGTGTAGTTCGACAAGACGAAGCTATTGCACGCGGTTTCATCGGCCTACGACAATGTGTACTCAAGTTATATGCCATCATCTCGAACACGACTATCAACTTCAATGATTGAGTTTTTCGTGAGCTGTGGTCGCAAAGAAAACGATGTTGCATCAGTTTCCTTGGTTATTCGACGTGCTGAAACCGAATATGGTGCCAGATTTTGTCTACGTGCAGCCAAAAAAAAGTGATTCCCACGATGTCGTAAAAACGCATATGTATAATCGACTTTTTCTCGAAGACAAATTGTTCGCACGCAAACTTCGCGCATTGCACTCGTGTAGTTCGACAAGACGAAGCTATTGCACGCGGTTTCATCGGCCTACGACAATGTGTACTCAAGTTATATGCCATCATATCGAACACGAATATCAACTTATATGATTGAGTTTTTCGTGAGCTGTTGTCGCAAAGAAAACGATGTTGCATCAGTTTCCTTGGTTATTCGTCGTGCTGAAACCGAATATGATGCCAGATTTTGTCTACGTGCAGCCAAAAAAAAGTGATTCCCACGATGTCGTAAAAACGCATATGTATAATCGACTTTTTCTCGAAGACAAATTGTTCGCACGCAAACTTCGCGCATTGCACTCGTGTAGTTCGACAAGACGAAGCTATTGCACGCGGTTTCATCGGCCTACGACAATGTGTACTCAAGTTATATGCCATCATCTCGAACACGAATATCAACTTCAATGATTGAGTTTTTCGTGAGCTGTGGTCGCAAAGAAAACGATGTTGCATCAGTTTGCTTGGTTATTCGTCGTGCTGAAACCGAATATGATGCCAGATTTTGTCTACGTGCAGCCAAAAAAAAGTGATTCCCACGATGTCGTAAAAACGCATATGTATAATCGACTTTTTCTCGAAGACAAATTGTTCGCACGCAAACTTCGCGCATTGCACTCGTGTAGTTCGACAAGACGAAGCTATTGCACGCGGTTTCATCGGCCTACGACAATGTGTACTCAAGTTAGATGCCATCATATCGAACACGAATATCAACTTCTATGATTGAGTTTTTCGTGAGCTGTGGTCGCAAAGAAAACGATGTTGCATCAGTTTCCTTGGTTATTCGTCGTGCTGAAACCGAATATGATGCCAGATTTTGTCTACGTGCAGCCAAAAAAAAGTGATTCCCACGATGTCGTAAAAACGCATATGTATAATCGACTTTTTCTCGAAGACAAATTGTTCGCACGCAAACTTCGCGCATTGCACTCGTGTAGTTCGACAAGACGAAGCTATTGCACGCGGTTTCATCGGCCTACGACAATGTGTACTCAAGTTATATGCCATCATCTCGAACACGAATATCAACTTCAATGATTGAGTTTTTCGTGAGCTGTGGTCGCAAAGAAAACGATGTTGCATCAGTTTGCTTGGTTATTCGTCGTGCTGAAACCGAATATGATGCCAGATTTTGTATACGTGCAGCCAAAAAAAAGTGATTCCCACGATGTCGTAAAAACGCATATGTATAATCGACTTTTTCTCGAAGACAAATTGTTCGCACGCAAACTTCGCGCATTGCACTCGTGTAGTTCGACAAGACGAAGCTATTGCACGCGGTTTCATCGGCCTACGACAATGTGTACTCAAGTTAGATGCCATCATATCGAACACGAATATCAACTTCTATGATTGAGTTTTTCGTGAGCTGTGGTCGCAAAGAAAACGATGTTGCATCAGTTTCCTTGGTTATTCGACGTGCTGAAACCGAATATAATGCCAGACTTTGTCTACGTGCAGCCAAAAAAAAGTGATTCCCACGATGTCGTAAAAAAATTGTTGCCTGTAAAGTCGGTTTTACGGGCGAAGATTTTACGTGACAACGTCTTTTTCTCGGTAGAATATTTATTGATATGAATATAATTAAATTGCACAATAGGAACAAGGAATTGAATGAAAATAAGAATTGCACAAATTTTAACTATAGAAATATATTTTGTTTACTAAAACATTGTACATGTAAACTTAAACTTAACTAACTCCTATTTGAGACCGATCATAGTTGAGTGGGAGAGAGACGCAAGGCATTCGGCGGGCCTCTCTCTCGTTCGGTGACTCATCGTAACGTTACCGGGCGTTACACTTTTTCATAAGTGACTCCCAGCCGCAACCTAATTTAAGACGTTGTCACGTCAAAAACGCATATGTATAATCGACTTTTTCTCGAAGACAAATTGTTCGCACGCAAACTTCGCGCATTGCACTCGTGTAGTTCGACAAGACGAAGCTATTGCACGCGGTTTCATCGGCCTACAACAATGTGTACTCAAGTTATATGCCATCATCTCGAACACGAATATCAACTTCAATGATGGAGTTTTTCGTGAGCTGTGGTCGCAAAGAAAACGATGTTGCATCAGTTTGCTTGGTTATTCGTCGTGCTGAAACCGAATATGATGCCAGATTTTGTCTACGTGCAGCCAAAAAAAAGTGATTCCCACGATGTCGTAAAAACGGATATGTATAATCGACTTTTTCTCGAAGACAAATTGTTCGCACGCAAACTTCGCGCATTGCACTCGTGTAGTTCGACAAGACGAAGCTATTGCACGCGGTTTCATCGGCCTACGACAATGTGTACTCAAGTTATATGCTATCATATCGAACACGAATATCAACTTCTATGATTGAGTTTTTCGTGAGCTGTGGTCGCAAAGAAAACGATGTTGCATCAGTTTCCTTGGTTATTCGACGTGCTGAAACCGAATATGATGCCAGACTTTGTCTACGTGCAGCCAAAAAAAAGTGATTCCCACGATGTCCTAAAAACGAATATGTATAATCGACTTTTTCTCGAAGACAAATTGTTCGCACGCAAACTTCGCGCATTGCACTCGTGTAGTTCGACAAGACGAAGCTATTGCATGCGGTTTCATCGGCCTACGACAATGTGTACTCAAGTTATATGCCATCATCTCGAACACGAATATCAACTTCTATGATTGAGTTTTTCGTGAGCTGTGGTCGCAAAGAAAACGATGTTGCATCAGTTTGCTTGGTTATTCGACGTGCTGAAACCGAATATGGTGCCAGATTTTGTCTACGTGCAGCCAAAAAAAAGTGATTCCCACGATGTCGTAAAAACGCATATGTATAATCGACTTTTTCTCGAAGACAAATTGTTCGCACGCAAACTTCGCGCATTGCACTCGTGTAGTTCGACAAGACGAAGCTATTGCACGCGGTTTCATCGGCCTACGACAATGTGTACTCAAGTTATATGCCATCATATCGAACACGAATATCAACTTATATGATTGAGTTTTTCGTGAGCTGTTGTCGCAAAGAAAACGATGTTGCATCAGTTTCCTTGGTTATTCGTCGTGCTGAAACCGAATATGATGCCAGATTTTGTCTACGTGCAGCCAAAAAAAAGTGATTCCCACGATGTCGTAAAAACACATGTGTATAATCGACTTTTTCTCGAAGACAAATTGTTCGCACGCAAACTTCGCGCATTGCACTCGTGTAGTTCGACAAGACGAAGCTATTGCATGCGGTTTCATCGGCCTACGACAATGTGTACTCAAGTTATATGTCATCATCTCGAACACGAATATCAACTTCTATGATTGAGTTTTTCGTGAGCTGTGGTCGCAAAGAAAACGATGTTGCATCAGTTTGCTTGGTTATTCGACGTGCTGAAACCGAATATAATGCCAGACTTTGTCTACGTGCAGCCAAAAAAAAGTGATTCCCACGATGTCGTAAAAACGCATATGTATAATCGACTTTTTCTCGAAGACAAATTGTTCGCACGCAAACTTCGCGCATTGCACTCGTGTAGTTCGACAAGACGAAGCTATTGCACGCGGTTTCATCGGCCTACGACAATGTGTACTCAAGTTATATGCCATCATCTCGAACACGAATATGAACTTCAATGATTGAGTTTTTCGTGAGCTGTGGTCGCAAAGAAAACGATGTTGCATCAGTTTGCTTGGTTATTCGTCGTGCTGAAACCGAATATGATGCCAGATTTTGTCTACGTGCAGCCAAAAAAAAGTGATTCCCACGATGTCGTAAAAACGCATATGTATAATCGACTTTTTCTCGAAGACAAATTGTTCGCACGCAAACTTCGCGCATTGCACTCGTGTAGTTCGACAAGACGAAGCTATTGCACGCGGTTTCATCGGCCTACAACAATGTGTACTCAAGTTATATGCCATCATCTCGAACACGAATATCAACTTCAATGATGGAGTTTTTCGTGAGCTGTGGTCGCAAAGAAAACGATGTTGCATCAGTTTGCTTGGTTATTCGTCGTGCTGAAACCGAATATGATGCCAGATTTTGTCTACGTGCAGCCAAAAAAAAGTGATTCCCACGATGTCGTAAAAACGGATATGTATAATCGACTTTTTCTCGAAGACAAATTGTTCGCACGCAAACTTCGCGCATTGCACTCGTGTAGTTCGACAAGACGAAGCTATTGCACGCGGTTTCATCGGCCTACGACAATGTGTACTCAAGTTATATGCTATCATATCGAACACGAATATCAACTTCTATGATTGAGTTTTTCGTGAGCTGTGGTCGCAAAGAAAACGATGTTGCATCAGTTTCCTTGGTTATTCGACGTGCTGAAACCGAATATGGTGCCAGATTTTGTCTACGTGCAGCCAAAAAAAAGTGATTCCCACGATGTCGTAAAAACGCATATGTATAATCGACTTTTTCTCGAAGACAAATTGTTCGCACGCAAACTTCGCGCATTGCACTCGTGTAGTTCGACAAGACGAAGCTATTGCACGCGGTTTCATCGGCCTACGACAATGTGTACTCAAGTTATATGCCATCATATCGAACACGAATATCAACTTATATGATTGAGTTTTTCGTGAGCTGTTGTCGCAAAGAAAACGATGTTGCATCAGTTTCCTTGGTTATTCGTCGTGCTGAAACCGAATATGATGCCAGATTTTGTCTACGTGCAGCCAAAAAAAAGTGATTCCCACGATGTCGTAAAAACACATGTGTATAATCGACTTTTTCTCGAAGACAAATTGTTCGCACGCAAACTTCGCGCATTGCACTCGTGTAGTTCGACAAGACGAAGCTATTGCATGCGGTTTCATCGGCCTACGACAATGTGTACTCAAGTTATATGTCATCATCTCGAACACGAATATCAACTTCTATGATTGAGTTTTTCGTGAGCTGTGGTCGCAAAGAAAACGATGTTGCATCAGTTTGCTTGGTTATTCGACGTGCTGAAACCGAATATAATGCCAGACTTTGTCTACGTGCAGCCAAAAAAAAGTGATTCCCACGATGTCGTAAAAACGCATATGTATAATCGACTTTTTCTCGAAGACAAATTGTTCGCACGCAAACTTCGCGCATTGCACTCGTGTAGTTCGACAAGACGAAGCTATTGCACGCGGTTTCATCGGCCTACGACAATGTGTACTCAAGTTATATGCCATCATCTCGAACACGAATATCAACTTCAATGATTGAGTTTTTCGTGAGCTGTGGTCGCAAAGAAAACGATGTTGCATCAGTTTGCTTGGTTATTCGTCGTGCTGAAACCGAATATGATGCCAGATTTTGTCTACGTGCAGCCAAAAAAAAGTGATTCCCACGATGTCGTAAAAACGCATATGTATAATCGATTTTTTCTCGAAGACAAATTGTTCGCACGCAAACTTCGCGCATTGCACTCGTGTAGTTCGACAAGACGAAGCTATTGCACGCGGTTTCATCGGCCTACGACAATGTGTACTCAAGTTAGATGCCATCATATCGAACACGAATATCAACTTCTATGATTGAGTTTTTCGTGAGCTGTGGTCGCAAAGAAAACGATGTTGCATCAGTTTCCTTGGTTATTCGTCGTGCTGAAACCGAATATGATGCCAGATTTTGTCTACGTGCAGCCAAAAAAAAGTGATTCCCACGATGTCGTAAAAACGCATATGTATAATCGACTTTTTCTCGAAGACAAATTGTTCGCACGCAAACTTCGCGCATTGCACTCGTGTAGTTCGACAAGACGAAGCTATTGCACGCGGTTTCATCGGCCTACGACAATGTGTACTCAAGTTATATGCCATCATCTCGAACACGAATATCAACTTCAATGATTGAGTTTTTCGTGAGCTGTGGTCGCAAAGAAAACGATGTTGCATCAGTTTGCTTGGTTATTCGTCGTGCTGAAACCGAATATGATGCCAGATTTTGTCTACGTGCAGCCAAAAAAAAGTGATTCCCACGATGTCGTAAAAACGCATATGTATAATCGACTTTTTCTCGAAGACAAATTGTTCGCACGCAAACTTCGCGCATTGCACTCGTGTAGTTCGACAAGACGAAGCTATTGCACGCGGTTTCATCGGCCTACGACAATGTGTACTCAAGTTAGATGCCATCATATCGAACACGAATATCAACTTCTATGATTGAGTTTTTCGTGAGCTGTGGTCGCAAAGAAAACGATGTTGCATCAGTTTCCTTGGTTATTCGACGTGCTGAAACCGAATATAATGCCAGACTTTGTCTACGTGCAGCCAAAAAAAAGTGATTCCCACGATGTCGTAAAAACGCATATGTATAATCGACTTTTTCTCGAAGACAAATTGTTCGCACGCAAACTTCGCGCATTGCACTCGTGTAGTTCGACAAGACGAAGCTATTGCACGCGGTTTCATCGGCCTACAACAATGTGTACTCAAGTTATATGCCATCATCTCGAACACGAATATCAACTTCAATGATGGAGTTTTTCGTGAGCTGTGGTCGCAAAGAAAACGATGTTGCATCAGTTTGCTTGGTTATTCGTCGTGCTGAAACCGAATATGATGCCAGATTTTGTCTACGTGCAGCCAAAAAAAAGTGATTCCCACGATGTCGTAAAAACGGATATGTATAATCGACTTTTTCTCGAAGACAAATTGTTCGCACGCAAACTTCGCGCATTGCACTCGTGTAGTTCGACAAGACGAAGCTATTGCAGGCGGTTTCATCGGCCTACGACAATGTGTACTCAAGTTATATGCTATCATATCGAACACGAATATCAACTTCTATGATTGAGTTTTTCGTGAGCTGTGGTCGCAAAGAAAACGATGTTGCATCAGTTTCCTTGGTTATTCGACGTGCTGAAACCGAATATGATGCCAGACTTTGTCTACGTGCAGCCAAAAAAAAGTGATTCCCACGATGTCCTAAAAACGAATATGTATAATCGACTTTTTCTCGAAGACAAATTGTTCGCACGCAAACTTCGCGCATTGCACTCGTGTAGTTCGACAAGACGAAGCTATTGCATGCGGTTTCATCGGCCTACGACAATGTGTACTCAAGTTATATGCCATCATCTCGAACACGAATATCAACTTCTATGATTGAGTTTTTCGTGAGCTGTGGTCGCAAAGAAAACGATGTTGCATCAGTTTGCTTGGTTATTCGACGTGCTGAAACCGAATATGGTGCCAGATTTTGTCTACGTGCAGCCAAAAAAAAGTGATTCCCACGATGTCGTAAAAACGCATATGTATAATCGACTTTTTCTCGAAGACAAATTGTTCGCACGCAAACTTCGCGCATTGCACTCGTGTAGTTCGACAAGACGAAGCTATTGCACGCGGTTTCATCGGCCTACGACAATGTGTACTCAAGTTAGATGCCATCATATCGAACACGAATATCAACTTCTATGATTGAGTTTTTCGTGAGCTGTGGTCGCAAAGAAAACGATGTTGCATCAGTTTCCTTGGTTATTCGTCGTGCTGAAACCGAATATGATGCCAGATTTTGTCTACGTGCAGCCAAAAAAAAGTGATTCCCACGATGTCGTAAAAACGCATATGTATAATCGACTTTTTCTCGAAGACAAATTGTTCGCACGCAAACTTCGCGCATTGCACTCGTGTAGTTCGACAAGACGAAGCTATTGCACGCGGTTTCATCGGCCTACGACAATGTGTACTCAAGTTATATGCCATCATCTCGAACACGAATATCAACTTCAATGATTGAGTTTTTCGTGAGCTGTGGTCGCAAAGAAAACGATGTTGCATCAGTTTGCTTGGTTATTCGTCGTGCTGAAACCGAATATGATGCCAGATTTTGTCTACGTGCAGCCAAAAAAAAGTGATTCCCACGATGTCGTAAAAACGCATATGTATAATCGACTTTTTCTCGAAGACAAATTGTTCGCACGCAAACTTCGCGCATTGCACTCGTGTAGTTCGACAAGACGAAGCTATTGCACGCGGTTTCATCGGCCTACGACAATGTGTACTCAAGTTAGATGCCATCATATCGAACACGAATATCAACTTCTATGATTGAGTTTTTCGTGAGCTGTGGTCGCAAAGAAAACGATGTTGCATCAGTTTCCTTGGTTATTCGACGTGCTGAAACCGAATATAATGCCAGACTTTGTCTACGTGCAGCCAAAAAAAAGTGATTCCCACGATGTCGTAAAAACGCATATGTATAATCGACTTTTTCTCGAAGACAAATTGTTCGCACGCAAACTTCGCGCATTGCACTCGTGTAGTTCGACAAGACGAAGCTATTGCACGCAGTTTCATCGGCCTACAACAATGTGTACTCAAGTTATATGCCATCATCTCGAACACGAATATCAACTTCAATGATGGAGTTTTTCGTGAGCTGTGGTCGCAAAGAAAACGATGTTGCATCAGTTTGCTTGGTTATTCGTCGTGCTGAAACCGAATATGATGCCAGATTTTGTCTACGTGCAGCCAAAAAAAAGTGATTCCCACGATGTCGTAAAAACGGATATGTATAATCGACTTTTTCTCGAAGACAAATTGTTCGCACGCAAACTTCGCGCATTGCACTCGTGTAGTTCGACAAGACGAAGCTATTGCACGCGGTTTCATCGGCCTACGACAATGTGTACTCAAGTTATATGCCATCATCTCGAACACGAATATCAACTTCAATGATTGAGTTTTTCGTGAGCTGTGGTCGCAAAGAAAACGATGTTGCATCAGTTTGCTTGGTTATTCGTCGTGCTGAAACCGAATATGATGCCAGATTTTGTCTACGTGCAGCCAAAAAAAAGTGATTCCCACGATGTCGTAAAAACGCATATGTATAATCGACTTTTTCTCGAAGACAAATTGTTCGCACGCAAACTTCGCGCATTGCACTCGTGTAGTTCGACAAGACGAAGCTATTGCACGCGGTTTCATCGGCCTACGACAATGTGTACTCAAGTTAGATGCCATCATATCGAACACGAATATCAACTTCTATGATTGAGTTTTTCGTGAGCTGTGGTCGCAAAGAAAACGATGTTGCATCAGTTTCCTTGGTTATTCGACGTGCTGAAACCGAATATAATGCCAGACTTTGTCTACGTGCAGCCAAAAAAAAGTGATTCCCACGATGTCGTAAAAACGCATATGTATAATCGACTTTTTCTCGAAGACAAATTGTTCGCACGCAAACTTCGCGCATTGCACTCGTGTAGTTCGACAAGACGAAGCTATTGCACGCGGTTTCATCGGCCTACAACAATGTGTACTCAAGTTATATGCCATCATCTCGAACACGAATATCAACTTCAATGATGGAGTTTTTCGTGAGCTGTGGTCGCAAAGAAAACGATGTTGCATCAGTTTGCTTGGTTATTCGTCGTGCTGAAACCGAATATGATGCCAGATTTTGTCTACGTGCAGCCAAAAAAAAGTGATTCCCACGATGTCGTAAAAACGGATATGTATAATCGACTTTTTCTCGAAGACAAATTGTTCGCACGCAAACTTCGCGCATTGCACTCGTGTAGTTCGACAAGACGAAGCTATTGCAGGCGGTTTCATCGGCCTACGACAATGTGTACTCAAGTTATATGCTATCATATCGAACACGAATATCAACTTCTATGATTGAGTTTTTCGTGAGCTGTGGTCGCAAAGAAAACGATGTTGCATCAGTTTCCTTGGTTATTCGACGTGCTGAAACCGAATATGATGCCAGACTTTGTCTACGTGCAGCCAAAAAAAAGTGATTCCCACGATGTCCTAAAAACGAATATGTATAATCGACTTTTTCTCGAAGACAAATTGTTCGCACGCAAACTTCGCGCATTGCACTCGTGTAGTTCGACAAGACGAAGCTATTGCATGCGGTTTCATCGGCCTACGACAATGTGTACTCAAGTTATATGCCATCATCTCGAACACGAATATCAACTTCTATGATTGAGTTTTTCGTGAGCTGTGGTCGCAAAGAAAACGATGTTGCATCAGTTTGCTTGGTTATTCGACGTGCTGAAACCGAATATGGTGCCAGATTTTGTCTACGTGCAGCCAAAAAAAAGTGATTCCCACGATGTCGTAAAAACGCATATGTATAATCGACTTTTTCTCGAAGACAAATTGTTCGCACGCAAACTTCGCGCATTGCACTCGTGTAGTTCGACAAGACGAAGCTATTGCACGCGGTTTCATCGGCCTACGACAATGTGTACTCAAGTTAGATGCCATCATATCGAACACGAATATCAACTTCTATGATTGAGTTTTTCGTGAGCTGTGGTCGCAAAGAAAACGATGTTGCATCAGTTTCCTTGGTTATTCGTCGTGCTGAAACCGAATATGATGCCAGATTTTGTCTACGTGCAGCCAAAAAAAAGTGATTCCCACGATGTCGTAAAAACGCATATGTATAATCGACTTTTTCTCGAAGACAAATTGTTCGCACGCAAACTTCGCGCATTGCACTCGTGTAGTTCGACAAGACGAAGCTATTGCACGCGGTTTCATCGGCCTACGACAATGTGTACTCAAGTTATATGCCATCATCTCGAACACGAATATCAACTTCAATGATTGAGTTTTTCGTGAGCTGTGGTCGCAAAGAAAACGATGTTGCATCAGTTTGCTTGGTTATTCGTCGTGCTGAAACCGAATATGATGCCAGATTTTGTCTACGTGCAGCCAAAAAAAAGTGATTCCCACGATGTCGTAAAAACGCATATGTATAATCGACTTTTTCTCGAAGACAAATTGTTCGCACGCAAACTTCGCGCATTGCACTCGTGTAGTTCGACAAGACGAAGCTATTGCACGCGGTTTCATCGGCCTACGACAATGTGTACTCAAGTTAGATGCCATCATATCGAACACGAATATCAACTTCTATGATTGAGTTTTTCGTGAGCTGTGGTCGCAAAGAAAACGATGTTGCATCAGTTTCCTTGGTTATTCGACGTGCTGAAACCGAATATAATGCCAGACTTTGTCTACGTGCAGCCAAAAAAAAGTGATTCCCACGATGTCGTAAAAACGCATATGTATAATCGACTTTTTCTCGAAGACAAATTGTTCGCACGCAAACTTCGCGCATTGCACTCGTGTAGTTCGACAAGACGAAGCTATTGCACGCGGTTTCATCGGCCTACAACAATGTGTACTCAAGTTATATGCCATCATCTCGAACACGAATATCAACTTCAATGATGGAGTTTTTCGTGAGCTGTGGTCGCAAAGAAAACGATGTTGCATCAGTTTGCTTGGTTATTCGTCGTGCTGAAACCGAATATGATGCCAGATTTTGTCTACGTGCAGCCAAAAAAAAGTGATTCCCACGATGTCGTAAAAACGGATATGTATAATCGACTTTTTCTCGAAGACAAATTGTTCGCACGCAAACTTCGCGCATTGCACTCGTGTAGTTCGACAAGACGAAGCTATTGCACGCGGTTTCATCGGCCTACGACAATGTGTACTCAAGTTATATGCTATCATATCGAACACGAATATCAACTTCTATGATTGAGTTTTTCGTGAGCTGTGGTCGCAAAGAAAACGATGTTGCATCAGTTTCCTTGGTTATTCGACGTGCTGAAACCGAATATGATGCCAGACTTTGTCTACGTGCAGCCAAAAAAAAGTGATTCCCACGATGTCCTAAAAACGAATATGTATAATCGACTTTTTCTCGAAGACAAATTGTTCGCACGCAAACTTCGCGCATTGCACTCGTGTAGTTCGACAAGACGAAGCTATTGCATGCGGTTTCATCGGCCTACGACAATGTGTACTCAAGTTATATGCCATCATCTCGAACACGAATATCAACTTCTATGATTGAGTTTTTCGTGAGCTGTGGTCGCAAAGAAAACGATGTTGCATCAGTTTGCTTGGTTATTCGACGTGCTGAAACCGAATATGGTGCCAGATTTTGTCTACGTGCAGCCAAAAAAAAGTGATTCCCACGATGTCGTAAAAACGCATATGTATAATCGACTTTTTCTCGAAGACAAATTGTTCGCACGCAAACTTCGCGCATTGCACTCGTGTAGTTCGACAAGACGAAGCTATTGCACGCGGTTTCATCGGCCTACGACAATGTGTACTCAAGTTAGATGCCATCATATCGAACACGAATATCAACTTCTATGATTGAGTTTTTCGTGAGCTGTGGTCGCAAAGAAAATGATGTTGCATCAGTTTCCTTGGTTATTCGACGTGCTGAAACCGAATATAATGCCAGACTTTGTCTACGTGCAGCCAAAAAAAAGTGATTCCCACGATGTCGTAAAAACGCATATGTATAATCGACTTTTTCTCGAAGACAAATTGTTCGCACGCAAACTTCGCGCATTGCACTCGTGTAGTTCGACAAGACGAAGCTATTGCACGCGGTTTCATCGGCCTACGACAATGTGTACTCAAGTTATATGCCATCATCTCGAACACGAATATCAACTTCAATGATTGAGTTTTTCGTGAGCTGTGGTCGCAAAGAAAACGATGTTGCATCAGTTTCCTTGGTTATTCGACGTGCTGAAACCGAATATGATGCCAGACTTTGTCTACGTGCAGCCAAAAAAAAGTGATTCCCACGATGTCCTAAAAACGAATATGTATAATCGACTTTTTCTCGAAGACAAATTGTTCGCACGCAAACTTCGCGCATTGCACTCGTGTAGTTCGACAAGACGAAGCTATTGCACGCGGTTTCATCGGCCTACGACAATGTGTACTCAAGTTATATGCCATCATCTCGAACACGACTATCAACTTCAATGATTGAGTTTTTCGTGAGCTGTGGTCGCAAAGAAAACGATGTTGCATCAGTTTCCTTGGTTATTCGTAGTGCTGAAACCGAATATGATGCCAGATTTTGTCTACGTGCAGCCAAAAAAAAGTGATTCCCACGATGTCGTAAAAACACATGTGTATAATCGACTTTTTCTCGAAGACAAATTGTTCGCACGCAAACTTCGCGCATTGCACTCGTGTAGTTCGACAAGACGAAGCTATTGCATGCGGTTTCATCGGCCTACGACAATGTGTACTCAAGTTATATGCCATCATCTCGAACACGAATATCAACTTCTATGATTGAGTTTTTCGTGAGCTGTGGTCGCAAAGAAAACGATGTTGCATCAGTTTGCTTGGTTATTCGACGTGCTGAAACCGAATATGGTGCCAGATTTTGTCTACGTGCAGCCAAAAAAAAGTGATTCCCACGATGTCGTAAAAACGCATATGTATAATCGACTTTTTCTCGAAGACAAATTGTTCGCACGCAAACTTCGCGCATTGCACTCGTGTAGTTCGACAAGACGAAGCTATTGCACGCGGTTTCATCGGCCTACGACAATGTGTACTCAAGTTAGATGCCATCATATCGAACACGAATATCAACTTCTATGATTGAGTTTTTCGTGAGCTGTGGTCGCAAAGAAATCGATGTTGCATCAGTTTCCTTGGTTATTCGACGTGCTGAAACCGAATATAATGCCAGACTTTGTCTACGTGCAGCCAAAAAAAAGTGATTCCCACGATGTCGTAAAAACGCATATGTATAATCGACTTTTTCTCGAAGACAAATTGTTCGCACGCAAACTTCGCGCATTGCACTCGTGTAGTTCGACAAGACGTAGCTATTGCACGCGGTTTCATCGGCCTACGACAATGTGTACTCAAGTTATATGCCATCATCTCGAACACGAATATCAACTTCAATGATTGAGTTTTTCGTGAGCTGTGGTCGCAAAGAAAACGATGTTGCATCAGTTTGCTTGGTTATTCGTCGTGCTGAAACCGAATATGATGCCAGATTTTGTCTACGTGCAGCCAAAAAAAAGTGATTCCCACGATGTCGTAAAAACACATGTGTATAATCGACTTTTTCTCGAAGACAAATTGTTCGCACGCAAACTTCGCGCATTGCACTCGTGTAGTTCGACAAGACGAAGCTATTGCATGCGGTTTCATCGGCCTACGACAATGTGTACTCAAGTTATATGCCATCATATCGAACACGAATATCAACTTCTATGATTGAGTTTTTCGTGAGCTGTGGTCGCAAAGAAAACGATGTTGCATCAGTTTCCTTGGTTATTCGACGTGCTGAAACCGAATATAATGCCAGACTTTGTCTACGTGCAGCCAAAAAAAAGTGATTCCCACGATGTCGTAAAAACGCATATGTATAATCGACTTTTTCTCGAAGACAAATTGTTCGCACGCAAACTTCGCGCATTGCACTCGTGTAGTTCGACAAGACGAAGCTATTGCACGCGGTTTCATCGGCCTACGACAATGTGTACTCAAGTTATATGCCATCATCTCGAACACGAATATCAACTTCAATGATTGAGTTTTTCGTGAGCTGTGGTCGCAAAGAAAACGATGTTGCATCAGTTTCCTTGGTTATTCGACGTGCTGAAACCGAATATAATGCCAGACTTTGTCTACGTGCAGCCAAAAAAAAGTGATTCCCACGATGTCGTAAAAACGCATATGTATAATCGACTTTTTCTCGAAGACAAATTGTTCGCACGCAAACTTCGCGCATTGCACTCGTGTAGTTCGACAAGACGAAGCTATTGCACGCGGTTTCATCGGCCTACGACAATGTGTACTCAAGTTATATGCCATCATCTCGAACACGAATATCAACTTCAATGATTGAGTTTTTCGTGAGCTGTGGTCGCAAAGAAAACGATGTTGCATCAGTTTCCTTGGTTATTCGACGTGCTGAAACCGAATATGGTGCCAGATTTTGTCTACGTGCAGCCAAAAAAAAGTGATTCCCACGATGTCGTAAAAACGGATATGTATAATCGACTTTTTCTCGAAGACAAATTGTTCGCACGCAAACTTCGCGCATTGCACTCGTGTAGTTCGACAAGACGAAGCTATTGCACGCGGTTTCATCGGCCTACGACAATGTGTACTCAAGTTATATGCTATCATATCGAACACGAATATCAACTTCTATGATTGAGTTTTTCGTGAGCTGTGGTCGCAAAGAAAACGATGTTGCATCAGTTTCCTTGGTTATTCGACGTGCTGAAACCGAATATGATGCCAGACTTTGTCTACGTGCAGCCAAAAAAAAGTGATTCCCACGATGTCCTAAAAACGAATATGTATAATCGACTTTTTCTCGAAGACAAATTGTTCGCACGCAAACTTCGCGCATTGCACTCGTGTAGTTCGACAAGACGAAGCTATTGCATGCGATTTCATCGGCCTACGACAATGTGTACTCAAGTTATATGCCATCATCTCGAACACGAATATCAACTTCTATGATTGAGTTTTTCGTGAGCTGTGGTCGCAAAGAAAACGATGTTGCATCAGTTTGCTTGGTTATTCGACGTGCTGAAACCGAATATGGTGCCAGATTTTGTCTACGTGCAGCCAAAAAAAAGTGATTCCCACGATGTCGTAAAAACGCATATGTATAATCGACTTTTTCTCGAAGACAAATTGTTCGCACGCAAACTTCGCGCATTGCACTCGTGTAGTTCGACAAGACGAAGCTATTGCACGCGGTTTCATCGGCCTACGACAATGTGTACTCAAGTTAGATGCCATCATATCGAACACGAATATCAACTTCTATGATTGAGTTTTTCGTGAGCTGTGGTCGCAAAGAAAACGATGTTGCATCAGTTTCCTTGGTTATTCGACGTGCTGAAACCGAATATAATGCCAGACTTTGTCTACGTGCAGCCAAAAAAAAGTGATTCCCACGATGTCGTAAAAACGCATATGTATAATCGACTTTTTCTCGAAGACAAATTGTTCGCACGCAAACTTCGCGCATTGCACTCGTGTAGTTCGACAAGACGAAGCTATTGCACGCGGTTTCATCGGCCTACGACAATGTGTACTCAAGTTATATGCCATCATCTCGAACACGACTATCAACTTCAATGATTGAGTTTTTCGTGAGCTGTGGTCGCAAAGAAAACGATGTTGCATCAGTTTCCTTGGTTATTCGACGTGCTGAAACCGAATATGGTGCCAGATTTTGTCTACGTGCAGCCAAAAAAAAGTGATTCCCACGATGTCGTAAAAACACATGTGTATAATCGACTTTTTCTCGAAGACAAATTGTTCGCACGCAAACTTCGCGCATTGCACTCGTGTAGTTCGACAAGACGAAGCTATTGCATGCGGTTTCATCGGCCTACGACAATGTGTACTCAAGTTATATGCCATCATCTCGAACACGAATATCAACTTCTATGATTGAGTTTTTCGTGAGCTGTGGTCGCAAAGAAAACGATGTTGCATCAGTTTGCTTGGTTATTCGACGTGCTGAAACCGAATATGGTGCCAGATTTTGTCTACGTGCAGCCAAAAAAAAGTGATTCCCACGATGTCGTAAAAACGGATATGTATAATCGACTTTTTCTCGAAGACAAATTGTTCGCACGCAAACTTCGCGCATTGCACTCGTGTAGTTCGACAAGACGAAGCTATTGCACGCGGTTTCATCGGCCTACGACAATGTGTACTCAAGTTATATGCTATCATATCGAACACGAATATCAACTTCTATGATTGAGTTTTTCGTGAGCTGTGGTCGCAAAGAAAACGATGTTGCATCAGTTTCCTTGGTTATTCGACGTGCTGAAACCGAATATGATGCCAGACTTTGTCTACGTGCAGCCAAAAAAAAGTGATTCCCACGATGTCCTAAAAACGAATATGTATAATCGACTTTTTCTCGAAGACAAATTGTTCGCACGCAAACTTCGCGCATTGCACTCGTGTAGTTCGACAAGACGAAGCTATTGCATGCGGTTTCATCGGCCTACGAGTAGGTGTACTCAAGTTATATGCCATCATCTCGAACACGAATATCAACTTCTATGATTGAGTTTTTCGTGAGCTGTGGTCGCAAAGAAAACGATGTTGCATCAGTTTGCTTGGTTATTCGACGTGCTGAAACCGAATATGGTGCCAGATTTTGTCTACGTGCAGCCAAAAAAAAGTGATTCCCACGATGTCGTAAAAACGCATATGTATAATCGACTTTTTCTCGAAGACAAATTGTTCGCACGCAAACTTCGCGCATTGCACTCGTGTAGTTCGACAAGACGAAGCTATTGCACGCGGTTTCATCGGCCTACGACAATGTGTACTCAAGTTAGATGCCATCATATCGAACACGAATATCAACTTCTATGATTGAGTTTTTCGTGAGCTGTGGTCGCAAAGAAAATGATGTTGCATCAGTTTCCTTGGTTATTCGACGTGCTGAAACCGAATATAATGCCAGACTTTGTCTACGTGCAGCCAAAAAAAAGTGATTCCCACGATGTCGTAAAAACGCATATGTATAATCGACTTTTTCTCGAAGACAAATTGTTCGCACGCAAACTTCGCGCATTGCACTCGTGTAGTTCGACAAGACGAAGCTATTGCACGCGGTTTCATCGGCCTACGACAATGTGTACTCAAGTTATATGCCATCATCTCGAACACGAATATCAACTTCAATGATTGAGTTTTTCGTGAGCTGTGGTCGCAAAGAAAACGATGTTGCATCAGTTTCCTTGGTTATTCGACGTGCTGAAACCGAATATGATGCCAGACTTTGTCTACGTGCAGCCAAAAAAAAGTGATTCCCACGATGTCCTAAAAACGAATATGTATAATCGACTTTTTCTCGAAGACAAATTGTTCGCACGCAAACTTCGCGCATTGCACTCGTGTAGTTCGACAAGACGAAGCTATTGCACGCGGTTTCATCGGCCTACGACAATGTGTACTCAAGTTATATGCCATCATCTCGAACACGACTATCAACTTCAATGATTGAGTTTTTCGTGAGCTGTGGTCGCAAAGAAAACGATGTTGCATCAGTTTCCTTGGTTATTCGACGTGCTGAAACCGAATATGGTGCCAGATTTTGTCTACGTGCAGCCAAAAAAAAGTGATTCCCACGATGTCGTAAAAACGCATATGTATAATCGACTTTTTCTCGAAGACAAATTGTTCGCACGCAAACTTCGCGCATTGCACTCGTGTAGTTCGACAAGACGAAGCTATTGCACGCGGTTTCATCGGCCTACGACAATGTGTACTCAAGTTATATGCCATCATATCGAACACGAATATCAACTTATATGATTGAGTTTTTCGTGAGCTGTTGTCGCAAAGAAAACGATGTTGCATCAGTTTCCTTGGTTATTCGTCGTGCTGAAACCGAATATGATGCCAGATTTTGTCTACGTGCAGCCAAAAAAAAGTGATTCCCACGATGTCGTAAAAACGCATATGTATAATCGACTTTTTCTCGAAGACAAATTGTTCGCACGCAAACTTCGCGCATTGCACTCGTGTAGTTCGACAAGACGAAGCTATTGCACGCGGTTTCATCGGCCTACGACAATGTGTACTCAAGTTATATGCCATCATCTCGAACACGAATATCAACTTCAATGATTGAGTTTTTCGTGAGCTGTGGTCGCAAAGAAAACGATGTTGCATCAGTTTGCTTGGTTATTCGTCGTGCTGAAACCGAATATGATGCCAGATTTTGTCTACGTGCAGCCAAAAAAAAGTGATTCCCACGATGTCGTAAAAACGCATATGTATAATCGACTTTTTCTCGAAGACAAATTGTTCGCACGCAAACTTCGCGCATTGCACTCGTGTAGTTCGACAAGACGAAGCTATTGCACGCGGTTTCATCGGCCTACGACAATGTGTACTCAAGTTAGATGCCATCATATCGAACACGAATATCAACTTCTATGATTGAGTTTTTCGTGAGCTGTGGTCGCAAAGAAAACGATGTTGCATCAGTTTCCTTGGTTATTCGTCGTGCTGAAACCGAATATGATGCCAGATTTTGTCTACGTGCAGCCAAAAAAAAGTGATTCCCACGATGTCGTAAAAACGCATATGTATAATCGACTTTTTCTCGAAGACAAATTGTTCGCACGCAAACTTCGCGCATTGCACTCGTGTAGTTCGACAAGACGAAGCTATTGCACGCGGTTTCATCGGCCTACGACAATGTGTACTCAAGTTATATGCCATCATCTCGAACACGAATATCAACTTCAATGATTGAGTTTTTCGTGAGCTGTGGTCGCAAAGAAAACGATGTTGCATCAGTTTGCTTGGTTATTCGTCGTGCTGAAACCGAATATGATGCCAGATTTTGTATACGTGCAGCCAAAAAAAAGTGATTCCCACGATGTCGTAAAAACGCATATGTATAATCGACTTTTTCTCGAAGACAAATTGTTCGCACGCAAACTTCGCGCATTGCACTCGTGTAGTTCGACAAGACGAAGCTATTGCACGCGGTTTCATCGGCCTACGACAATGTGTACTCAAGTTAGATGCCATCATATCGAACACGAATATCAACTTCTATGATTGAGTTTTTCGTGAGCTGTGGTCGCAAAGAAAACGATGTTGCATCAGTTTCCTTGGTTATTCGACGTGCTGAAACCGAATATAATGCCAGACTTTGTCTACGTGCAGCCAAAAAAAAGTGATTCCCACGATGTCGTAAAAACGCATATGTATAATCGACTTTTTCTCGAAGACAAATTGTTCGCACGCAAACTTCGCGCATTGCACTCGTGTAGTTCGACAAGACGAAGCTATTGCACGCGGTTTCATCGGCCTACAACAATGTGTACTCAAGTTATATGCCATCATCTCGAACACGAATATCAACTTCAATGATGGAGTTTTTCGTGAGCTGTGGTCGCAAAGAAAACGATGTTGCATCAGTTTGCTTGGTTATTCGTCGTGCTGAAACCGAATATGATGCCAGATTTTGTCTACGTGCAGCCAAAAAAAAGTGATTCCCACGATGTCGTAAAAACGGATATGTATAATCGACTTTTTCTCGAAGACAAATTGTTCGCACGCAAACTTCGCGCATTGCACTCGTGTAGTTCGACAAGACGAAGCTATTGCACGCGGTTTCATCGGCCTACGACAATGTGTACTCAAGTTATATGCTATCATATCGAACACGAATATCAACTTCTATGATTGAGTTTTTCGTGAGCTGTGGTCGCAAAGAAAACGATGTTGCATCAGTTTCCTTGGTTATTCGACGTGCTGAAACCGAATATGATGCCAGACTTTGTCTACGTGCAGCCAAAAAAAAGTGATTCCCACGATGTCCTAAAAACGAATATGTATAATCGACTTTTTCTCGAAGACAAATTGTTCGCACGCAAACTTCGCGCATTGCACTCGTGTAGTTCGACAAGACGAAGCTATTGCATGCGGTTTCATCGGCCTACGACAATGTGTACTCAAGTTATATGCCATCATCTCGAACACGAATATCAACTTCTATGATTGAGTTTTTCGTGAGCTGTGGTCGCAAAGAAAACGATGTTGCATCAGTTTGCTTGGTTATTCGACGTGCTGAAACCGAATATGGTGCCAGATTTTGTCTACGTGCAGCCAAAAAAAAGTGATTCCCACGATGTCGTAAAAACGCATATGTATAATCGACTTTTTCTCGAAGACAAATTGTTCGCACGCAAACTTCGCGCATTGCACTCGTGTAGTTCGACAAGACGAAGCTATTGCACGCGGTTTCATCGGCCTACGACAATGTGTACTCAAGTTAGATGCCATCATATCGAACACGAATATCAACTTCTATGATTGAGTTTTTCGTGAGCTGTGGTCGCAAAGAAAATGATGTTGCATCAGTTTCCTTGGTTATTCGACGTGCTGAAACCGAATATAATGCCAGACTTTGTCTACGTGCAGCCAAAAAAAAGTGATTCCCACGATGTCGTAAAAACGCATATGTATAATCGACTTTTTCTCGAAGACAAATTGTTCGCACGCAAACTTCGCGCATTGCACTCGTGTAGTTCGACAAGACGAAGCTATTGCACGCGGTTTCATCGGCCTACGACAATGTGTACTCAAGTTATATGCCATCATCTCGAACACGAATATCAACTTCAATGATTGAGTTTTTCGTGAGCTGTGGTCGCAAAGAAAACGATGTTGCATCAGTTTCCTTGGTTATTCGACGTGCTGAAACCGAATATGATGCCAGACTTTGTCTACGTGCAGCCAAAAAAAAGTGATTCCCACGATGTCCTAAAAACGAATATGTATAATCGACTTTTTCTCGAAGACAAATTGTTCGCACGCAAACTTCGCGCATTGCACTCGTGTAGTTCGACAAGACGAAGCTATTGCACGCGGTTTCATCGGCCTACGACAATGTGTACTCAAGTTATATGCCATCATCTCGAACACGACTATCAACTTCAATGATTGAGTTTTTCGTGAGCTGTGGTCGCAAAGAAAACGATGTTGCATCAGTTTCCTTGGTTATTCGACGTGCTGAAACCGAATATGGTGCCAGATTTTGTCTACGTGCAGCCAAAAAAAAGTGATTCCCACGATGTCGTAAAAACGCATATGTATAATCGACTTTTTCTCGAAGACAAATTGTTCGCACGCAAACTTCGCGCATTGCACTCGTGTAGTTCGACAAGACGAAGCTATTGCACGCGGTTTCATCGGCCTACGACAATGTGTACTCAAGTTATATGCCATCATATCGAACACGAATATCAACTTATATGATTGAGTTTTTCGTGAGCTGTTGTCGCAAAGAAAACGATGTTGCATCAGTTTCCTTGGTTATTCGTCGTGCTGAAACCGAATATGATGCCAGATTTTGTCTACGTGCAGCCAAAAAAAAGTGATTCCCACGATGTCGTAAAAACACATGTGTATAATCGACTTTTTCTCGAAGACAAATTGTTCGCACGCAAACTTCGCGCATTGCACTCGTGTAGTTCGACAAGACGAAGCTATTGCATGCGGTTTCATCGGCCTACGACAATGTGTACTCAAGTTATATGTCATCATCTCGAACACGAATATCAACTTCTATGATTGAGTTTTTCGTGAGCTGTGGTCGCAAAGAAAACGATGTTGCATCAGTTTGCTTGGTTATTCGACGTGCTGAAACCGAATATAATGCCAGACTTTGTCTACGTGCAGCCAAAAAAAAGTGATTCCCACGATGTCGTAAAAACGCATATGTATAATCGACTTTTTCTCGAAGACAAATTGTTCGCACGCAAACTTCGCGCATTGCACTCGTGTAGTTCGACAAGACGAAGCTATTGCACGCGGTTTCATCGGCCTACGACAATGTGTACTCAAGTTATATGCCATCATCTCGAACACGAATATGAACTTCAATGATTGAGTTTTTCGTGAGCTGTGGTCGCAAAGAAAACGATGTTGCATCAGTTTGCTTGGTTATTCGTCGTGCTGAAACCGAATATGATGCCAGATTTTGTCTACGTGCAGCCAAAAAAAAGTGATTCCCACGATGTCGTAAAAACGCATATGTATAATCGACTTTTTCTCGAAGACAAATTGTTCGCACGCAAACTTCGCGCATTGCACTCGTGTAGTTCGACAAGACGAAGCTATTGCACGCGGTTTCATCGGCCTACAACAATGTGTACTCAAGTTATATGCCATCATCTCGAACACGAATATCAACTTCAATGATGGAGTTTTTCGTGAGCTGTGGTCGCAAAGAAAACGATGTTGCATCAGTTTGCTTGGTTATTCGTCGTGCTGAAACCGAATATGATGCCAGATTTTGTCTACGTGCAGCCAAAAAAAAGTGATTCCCACGATGTCGTAAAAACGGATATGTATAATCGACTTTTTCTCGAAGACAAATTGTTCGCACGCAAACTTCGCGCATTGCACTCGTGTAGTTCGACAAGACGAAGCTATTGCACGCGGTTTCATCGGCCTACGACAATGTGTACTCAAGTTATATGCTATCATATCGAACACGAATATCAACTTCTATGATTGAGTTTTTCGTGAGCTGTGGTCGCAAAGAAAACGATGTTGCATCAGTTTCCTTGGTTATTCGACGTGCTGAAACCGAATATGGTGCCAGATTTTGTCTACGTGCAGCCAAAAAAAAGTGATTCCCACGATGTCGTAAAAACGCATATGTATAATCGACTTTTTCTCGAAGACAAATTGTTCGCACGCAAACTTCGCGCATTGCACTCGTGTAGTTCGACAAGACGAAGCTATTGCACGCGGTTTCATCGGCCTACGACAATGTGTACTCAAGTTATATGCCATCATATCGAACACGAATATCAACTTATATGATTGAGTTTTTCGTGAGCTGTTGTCGCAAAGAAAACGATGTTGCATCAGTTTCCTTGGTTATTCGTCGTGCTGAAACCGAATATGATGCCAGATTTTGTCTACGTGCAGCCAAAAAAAAGTGATTCCCACGATGTCGTAAAAACACATGTGTATAATCGACTTTTTCTCGAAGACAAATTGTTCGCACGCAAACTTCGCGCATTGCACTCGTGTAGTTCGACAAGACGAAGCTATTGCATGCGGTTTCATCGGCCTACGACAATGTGTACTCAAGTTATATGTCATCATCTCGAACACGAATATCAACTTCTATGATTGAGTTTTTCGTGAGCTGTGGTCGCAAAGAAAACGATGTTGCATCAGTTTGCTTGGTTATTCGACGTGCTGAAACCGAATATAATGCCAGACTTTGTCTACGTGCAGCCAAAAAAAAGTGATTCCCACGATGTCGTAAAAACGCATATGTATAATCGACTTTTTCTCGAAGACAAATTGTTCGCACGCAAACTTCGCGCATTGCACTCGTGTAGTTCGACAAGACGAAGCTATTGCACGCGGTTTCATCGGCCTACGACAATGTGTACTCAAGTTATATGCCATCATCTCGAACACGAATATCAACTTCAATGATTGAGTTTTTCGTGAGCTGTGGTCGCAAAGAAAACGATGTTGCATCAGTTTGCTTGGTTATTCGTCGTGCTGAAACCGAATATGATGCCAGATTTTGTCTACGTGCAGCCAAAAAAAAGTGATTCCCACGATGTCGTAAAAACGCATATGTATAATCGATTTTTTCTCGAAGACAAATTGTTCGCACGCAAACTTCGCGCATTGCACTCGTGTAGTTCGACAAGACGAAGCTATTGCACGCGGTTTCATCGGCCTACGACAATGTGTACTCAAGTTAGATGCCATCATATCGAACACGAATATCAACTTCTATGATTGAGTTTTTCGTGAGCTGTGGTCGCAAAGAAAACGATGTTGCATCAGTTTCCTTGGTTATTCGTCGTGCTGAAACCGAATATGATGCCAGATTTTGTCTACGTGCAGCCAAAAAAAAGTGATTCCCACGATGTCGTAAAAACGCATATGTATAATCGACTTTTTCTCGAAGACAAATTGTTCGCACGCAAACTTCGCGCATTGCACTCGTGTAGTTCGACAAGACGAAGCTATTGCACGCGGTTTCATCGGCCTACGACAATGTGTACTCAAGTTATATGCCATCATCTCGAACACGAATATCAACTTCAATGATTGAGTTTTTCGTGAGCTGTGGTCGCAAAGAAAACGATGTTGCATCAGTTTGCTTGGTTATTCGTCGTGCTGAAACCGAATATGATGCCAGATTTTGTCTACGTGCAGCCAAAAAAAAGTGATTCCCACGATGTCGTAAAAACGCATATGTATAATCGACTTTTTCTCGAAGACAAATTGTTCGCACGCAAACTTCGCGCATTGCACTCGTGTAGTTCGACAAGACGAAGCTATTGCACGCGGTTTCATCGGCCTACGACAATGTGTACTCAAGTTAGATGCCATCATATCGAACACGAATATCAACTTCTATGATTGAGTTTTTCGTGAGCTGTGGTCGCAAAGAAAACGATGTTGCATCAGTTTCCTTGGTTATTCGACGTGCTGAAACCGAATATAATGCCAGACTTTGTCTACGTGCAGCCAAAAAAAAGTGATTCCCACGATGTCGTAAAAACGCATATGTATAATCGACTTTTTCTCGAAGACAAATTGTTCGCACGCAAACTTCGCGCATTGCACTCGTGTAGTTCGACAAGACGAAGCTATTGCACGCGGTTTCATCGGCCTACAACAATGTGTACTCAAGTTATATGCCATCATCTCGAACACGAATATCAACTTCAATGATGGAGTTTTTCGTGAGCTGTGGTCGCAAAGAAAACGATGTTGCATCAGTTTGCTTGGTTATTCGTCGTGCTGAAACCGAATATGATGCCAGATTTTGTCTACGTGCAGCCAAAAAAAAGTGATTCCCACGATGTCGTAAAAACGGATATGTATAATCGACTTTTTCTCGAAGACAAATTGTTCGCACGCAAACTTCGCGCATTGCACTCGTGTAGTTCGACAAGACGAAGCTATTGCAGGCGGTTTCATCGGCCTACGACAATGTGTACTCAAGTTATATGCTATCATATCGAACACGAATATCAACTTCTATGATTGAGTTTTTCGTGAGCTGTGGTCGCAAAGAAAACGATGTTGCATCAGTTTCCTTGGTTATTCGACGTGCTGAAACCGAATATGATGCCAGACTTTGTCTACGTGCAGCCAAAAAAAAGTGATTCCCACGATGTCCTAAAAACGAATATGTATAATCGACTTTTTCTCGAAGACAAATTGTTCGCACGCAAACTTCGCGCATTGCACTCGTGTAGTTCGACAAGACGAAGCTATTGCATGCGGTTTCATCGGCCTACGACAATGTGTACTCAAGTTATATGCCATCATCTCGAACACGAATATCAACTTCTATGATTGAGTTTTTCGTGAGCTGTGGTCGCAAAGAAAACGATGTTGCATCAGTTTGCTTGGTTATTCGACGTGCTGAAACCGAATATGGTGCCAGATTTTGTCTACGTGCAGCCAAAAAAAAGTGATTCCCACGATGTCGTAAAAACGCATATGTATAATCGACTTTTTCTCGAAGACAAATTGTTCGCACGCAAACTTCGCGCATTGCACTCGTGTAGTTCGACAAGACGAAGCTATTGCACGCGGTTTCATCGGCCTACGACAATGTGTACTCAAGTTAGATGCCATCATATCGAACACGAATATCAACTTCTATGATTGAGTTTTTCGTGAGCTGTGGTCGCAAAGAAAACGATGTTGCATCAGTTTCCTTGGTTATTCGACGTGCTGAAACCGAATATAATGCCAGACTTTGTCTACGTGCAGCCAAAAAAAAGTGATTCCCACGATGTCGTAAAAACGCATATGTATAATCGACTTTTTCTCGAAGACAAATTGTTCGCACGCAAACTTCGCGCATTGCACTCGTGTAGTTCGACAAGACGAAGCTATTGCACGCGGTTTCATCGGCCTACAACAATGTGTACTCAAGTTATATGCCATCATCTCGAACACGAATATCAACTTCAATGATGGAGTTTTTCGTGAGCTGTGGTCGCAAAGAAAACGATGTTGCATCAGTTTGCTTGGTTATTCGTCGTGCTGAAACCGAATATGATGCCAGATTTTGTCTACGTGCAGCCAAAAAAAAGTGATTCCCACGATGTCGTAAAAACGGATATGTATAATCGACTTTTTCTCGAAGACAAATTGTTCGCACGCAAACTTCGCGCATTGCACTCGTGTAGTTCGACAAGACGAAGCTATTGCAGGCGGTTTCATCGGCCTACGACAATGTGTACTCAAGTTATATGCTATCATATCGAACACGAATATCAACTTCTATGATTGAGTTTTTCGTGAGCTGTGGTCGCAAAGAAAACGATGTTGCATCAGTTTCCTTGGTTATTCGACGTGCTGAAACCGAATATGATGCCAGACTTTGTCTACGTGCAGCCAAAAAAAAGTGATTCCCACGATGTCCTAAAAACGAATATGTATAATCGACTTTTTCTCGAAGACAAATTGTTCGCACGCAAACTTCGCGCATTGCACTCGTGTAGTTCGACAAGACGAAGCTATTGCATGCGGTTTCATCGGCCTACGACAATGTGTACTCAAGTTATATGCCATCATCTCGAACACGAATATCAACTTCTATGATTGAGTTTTTCGTGAGCTGTGGTCGCAAAGAAAACGATGTTGCATCAGTTTGCTTGGTTATTCGACGTGCTGAAACCGAATATGGTGCCAGATTTTGTCTACGTGCAGCCAAAAAAAAGTGATTCCCACGATGTCGTAAAAACGCATATGTATAATCGACTTTTTCTCGAAGACAAATTGTTCGCACGCAAACTTCGCGCATTGCACTCGTGTAGTTCGACAAGACGAAGCTATTGCACGCGGTTTCATCGGCCTACGACAATGTGTACTCAAGTTAGATGCCATCATATCGAACACGAATATCAACTTCTATGATTGAGTTTTTCGTGAGCTGTGGTCGCAAAGAAAACGATGTTGCATCAGTTTCCTTGGTTATTCGTCGTGCTGAAACCGAATATGATGCCAGATTTTGTCTACGTGCAGCCAAAAAAAAGTGATTCCCACGATGTCGTAAAAACGCATATGTATAATCGACTTTTTCTCGAAGACAAATTGTTCGCACGCAAACTTCGCGCATTGCACTCGTGTAGTTCGACAAGACGAAGCTATTGCACGCGGTTTCATCGGCCTACGACAATGTGTACTCAAGTTATATGCCATCATCTCGAACACGAATATCAACTTCAATGATTGAGTTTTTCGTGAGCTGTGGTCGCAAAGAAAACGATGTTGCATCAGTTTGCTTGGTTATTCGTCGTGCTGAAACCGAATATGATGCCAGATTTTGTCTACGTGCAGCCAAAAAAAAGTGATTCCCACGATGTCGTAAAAACGCATATGTATAATCGACTTTTTCTCGAAGACAAATTGTTCGCACGCAAACTTCGCGCATTGCACTCGTGTAGTTCGACAAGACGAAGCTATTGCACGCGGTTTCATCGGCCTACGACAATGTGTACTCAAGTTAGATGCCATCATATCGAACACGAATATCAACTTCTATGATTGAGTTTTTCGTGAGCTGTGGTCGCAAAGAAAACGATGTTGCATCAGTTTCCTTGGTTATTCGACGTGCTGAAACCGAATATAATGCCAGACTTTGTCTACGTGCAGCCAAAAAAAAGTGATTCCCACGATGTCGTAAAAACGCATATGTATAATCGACTTTTTCTCGAAGACAAATTGTTCGCACGCAAACTTCGCGCATTGCACTCGTGTAGTTCGACAAGACGAAGCTATTGCACGCGGTTTCATCGGCCTACAACAATGTGTACTCAAGTTATATGCCATCATCTCGAACACGAATATCAACTTCAATGATGGAGTTTTTCGTGAGCTGTGGTCGCAAAGAAAACGATGTTGCATCAGTTTGCTTGGTTATTCGTCGTGCTGAAACCGAATATGATGCCAGATTTTGTCTACGTGCAGCCAAAAAAAAGTGATTCCCACGATGTCGTAAAAACGGATATGTATAATCGACTTTTTCTCGAAGACAAATTGTTCGCACGCAAACTTCGCGCATTGCACTCGTGTAGTTCGACAAGACGAAGCTATTGCACGCGGTTTCATCGGCCTACGACAATGTGTACTCAAGTTATATGCCATCATCTCGAACACGAATATCAACTTCAATGATTGAGTTTTTCGTGAGCTGTGGTCGCAAAGAAAACGATGTTGCATCAGTTTGCTTGGTTATTCGTCGTGCTGAAACCGAATATGATGCCAGATTTTGTCTACGTGCAGCCAAAAAAAAGTGATTCCCACGATGTCGTAAAAACGCATATGTATAATCGACTTTTTCTCGAAGACAAATTGTTCGCACGCAAACTTCGCGCATTGCACTCGTGTAGTTCGACAAGACGAAGCTATTGCACGCGGTTTCATCGGCCTACGACAATGTGTACTCAAGTTAGATGCCATCATATCGAACACGAATATCAACTTCTATGATTGAGTTTTTCGTGAGCTGTGGTCGCAAAGAAAACGATGTTGCATCAGTTTCCTTGGTTATTCGACGTGCTGAAACCGAATATAATGCCAGACTTTGTCTACGTGCAGCCAAAAAAAAGTGATTCCCACGATGTCGTAAAAACGCATATGTATAATCGACTTTTTCTCGAAGACAAATTGTTCGCACGCAAACTTCGCGCATCGCACTCGTGTAGTTCGACAAGACGAAGCTATTGCACGCGGTTTCATCGGCCTACAACAATGTGTACTCAAGTTATATGCCATCATCTCGAACACGAATATCAACTTCAATGATGGAGTTTTTCGTGAGCTGTGGTCGCAAAGAAAACGATGTTGCATCAGTTTGCTTGGTTATTCGTCGTGCTGAAACCGAATATGATGCCAGATTTTGTCTACGTGCAGCCAAAAAAAAGTGATTCCCACGATGTCGTAAAAACGGATATGTATAATCGACTTTTTCTCGAAGACAAATTGTTCGCACGCAAACTTCGCGCATTGCACTCGTGTAGTTCGACAAGACGAAGCTATTGCAGGCGGTTTCATCGGCCTACGACAATGTGTACTCAAGTTATATGCTATCATATCGAACACGAATATCAACTTCTATGATTGAGTTTTTCGTGAGCTGTGGTCGCAAAGAAAACGATGTTGCATCAGTTTCCTTGGTTATTCGACGTGCTGAAACCGAATATGATGCCAGACTTTGTCTACGTGCAGCCAAAAAAAAGTGATTCCCACGATGTCCTAAAAACGAATATGTATAATCGACTTTTTCTCGAAGACAAATTGTTCGCACGCAAACTTCGCGCATTGCACTCGTGTAGTTCGACAAGACGAAGCTATTGCATGCGGTTTCATCGGCCTACGACAATGTGTACTCAAGTTATATGCCATCATCTCGAACACGAATATCAACTTCTATGATTGAGTTTTTCGTGAGCTGTGGTCGCAAAGAAAACGATGTTGCATCAGTTTGCTTGGTTATTCGACGTGCTGAAACCGAATATGGTGCCAGATTTTGTCTACGTGCAGCCAAAAAAAAGTGATTCCCACGATGTCGTAAAAACGCATATGTATAATCGACTTTTTCTCGAAGACAAATTGTTCGCACGCAAACTTCGCGCATTGCACTCGTGTAGTTCGACAAGACGAAGCTATTGCACGCGGTTTCATCGGCCTACGACAATGTGTACTCAAGTTAGATGCCATCATATCGAACACGAATATCAACTTCTATGATTGAGTTTTTCGTGAGCTGTGGTCGCAAAGAAAACGATGTTGCATCAGTTTCCTTGGTTATTCGTCGTGCTGAAACCGAATATGATGCCAGATTTTGTCTACGTGCAGCCAAAAAAAAGTGATTCCCACGATGTCGTAAAAACGCATATGTATAATCGACTTTTTCTCGAAGACAAATTGTTCGCACGCAAACTTCGCGCATTGCACTCGTGTAGTTCGACAAGACGAAGCTATTGCACGCGGTTTCATCGGCCTACGACAATGTGTACTCAAGTTATATGCCATCATCTCGAACACGAATATCAACTTCAATGATTGAGTTTTTCGTGAGCTGTGGTCGCAAAGAAAACGATGTTGCATCAGTTTGCTTGGTTATTCGTCGTGCTGAAACCGAATATGATGCCAGATTTTGTCTACGTGCAGCCAAAAAAAAGTGATTCCCACGATGTCGTAAAAACGCATATGTATAATCGACTTTTTCTCGAAGACAAATTGTTCGCACGCAAACTTCGCGCATTGCACTCGTGTAGTTCGACAAGACGAAGCTATTGCACGCGGTTTCATCGGCCTACGACAATGTGTACTCAAGTTAGATGCCATCATATCGAACACGAATATCAACTTCTATGATTGAGTTTTTCGTGAGCTGTGGTCGCAAAGAAAACGATGTTGCATCAGTTTCCTTGGTTATTCGACGTGCTGAAACCGAATATAATGCCAGACTTTGTCTACGTGCAGCCAAAAAAAAGTGATTCCCACGATGTCGTAAAAACGCATATGTATAATCGACTTTTTCTCGAAGACAAATTGTTCGCACGCAAACTTCGCGCATTGCACTCGTGTAGTTCGACAAGACGAAGCTATTGCACGCGGTTTCATCGGCCTACAACAATGTGTACTCAAGTTATATGCCATCATCTCGAACACGAATATCAACTTCAATGATGGAGTTTTTCGTGAGCTGTGGTCGCAAAGAAAACGATGTTGCATCAGTTTGCTTGGTTATTCGTCGTGCTGAAACCGAATATGATGCCAGATTTTGTCTACGTGCAGCCAAAAAAAAGTGATTCCCACGATGTCGTAAAAACGGATATGTATAATCGACTTTTTCTCGAAGACAAATTGTTCGCACGCAAACTTCGCGCATTGCACTCGTGTAGTTCGACAAGACGAAGCTATTGCACGCGGTTTCATCGGCCTACGACAATGTGTACTCAAGTTATATGCTATCATATCGAACACGAATATCAACTTCTATGATTGAGTTTTTCGTGAGCTGTGGTCGCAAAGAAAACGATGTTGCATCAGTTTCCTTGGTTATTCGACGTGCTGAAACCGAATATGATGCCAGACTTTGTCTACGTGCAGCCAAAAAAAAGTGATTCCCACGATGTCCTAAAAACGAATATGTATAATCGACTTTTTCTCGAAGACAAATTGTTCGCACGCAAACTTCGCGCATTGCACTCGTGTAGTTCGACAAGACGAAGCTATTGCATGCGGTTTCATCGGCCTACGACAATGTGTACTCAAGTTATATGCCATCATCTCGAACACGAATATCAACTTCTATGATTGAGTTTTTCGTGAGCTGTGGTCGCAAAGAAAACGATGTTGCATCAGTTTGCTTGGTTATTCGACGTGCTGAAACCGAATATGGTGCCAGATTTTGTCTACGTGCAGCCAAAAAAAAGTGATTCCCACGATGTCGTAAAAACGCATATGTATAATCGACTTTTTCTCGAAGACAAATTGTTCGCACGCAAACTTCGCGCATTGCACTCGTGTAGTTCGACAAGACGAAGCTATTGCACGCGGTTTCATCGGCCTACGACAATGTGTACTCAAGTTAGATGCCATCATATCGAACACGAATATCAACTTCTATGATTGAGTTTTTCGTGAGCTGTGGTCGCAAAGAAAATGATGTTGCATCAGTTTCCTTGGTTATTCGACGTGCTGAAACCGAATATAATGCCAGACTTTGTCTACGTGCAGCCAAAAAAAAGTGATTCCCACGATGTCGTAAAAACGCATATGTATAATCGACTTTTTCTCGAAGACAAATTGTTCGCACGCAAACTTCGCGCATTGCACTCGTGTAGTTCGACAAGACGAAGCTATTGCACGCGGTTTCATCGGCCTACGACAATGTGTACTCAAGTTATATGCCATCATCTCGAACACGAATATCAACTTCAATGATTGAGTTTTTCGTGAGCTGTGGTCGCAAAGAAAACGATGTTGCATCAGTTTCCTTGGTTATTCGACGTGCTGAAACCGAATATGATGCCAGACTTTGTCTACGTGCAGCCAAAAAAAAGTGATTCCCACGATGTCCTAAAAACGAATATGTATAATCGACTTTTTCTCGAAGACAAATTGTTCGCACGCAAACTTCGCGCATTGCACTCGTGTAGTTCGACAAGACGAAGCTATTGCACGCGGTTTCATCGGCCTACGACAATGTGTACTCAAGTTATATGCCATCATCTCGAACACGACTATCAACTTCAATGATTGAGTTTTTCGTGAGCTGTGGTCGCAAAGAAAACGATGTTGCATCAGTTTCCTTGGTTATTCGACGTGCTGAAACCGAATATGGTGCCAGATTTTGTCTACGTGCAGCCAAAAAAAAGTGATTCCCACGATGTCGTAAAAACGAATATGTATAATCGACTTTTTCTCGAAGACAAATTGTTCGCACGCAAACTTCGCGCATTGCACTCGTGTAGTTCGACAAGACGAAGCTATTGCATGCGGTTTCATCGGCCTACGACAATGTGTACTCAAGTTATATGCCATCATCTCGAACACGAATATCAACTTCTATGATTGAGTTTTTCGTGAGCTGTGGTCGCAAAGAAAACGATGTTGCATCAGTTTGCTTGGTTATTCGACGTGCTGAAACCGAATATGGTGCCAGATTTTGTCTACGTGCAGCCAAAAAAAAGTGATTCCCACGATGTCGTAAAAACGCATATGTATAATCGACTTTTTCTCGAAGACAAATTGTTCGCACGCAAACTTCGCGCATTGCACTCGTGTAGTTCGACAAGACGAAGCTATTGCACGCGGTTTCATCGGCCTACGACAATGTGTACTCAAGTTAGATGCCATCATATCGAACACGAATATCAACTTCTATGATTGAGTTTTTCGTGAGCTGTGGTCGCAAAGAAAATGATGTTGCATCAGTTTCCTTGGTTATTCGACGTGCTGAAACCGAATATAATGCCAGACTTTGTCTACGTGCAGCCAAAAAAAAGTGATTCCCACGATGTCGTAAAAACGCATATGTATAATCGACTTTTTCTCGAAGACAAATTGTTCGCACGCAAACTTCGCGCATTGCACTCGTGTAGTTCGACAAGACGAAGCTATTGCACGCGGTTTCATCGGCCTACGACAATGTGTACTCAAGTTATATGCCATCATCTCGAACACGAATATCAACTTCAATGATTGAGTTTTTCGTGAGCTGTGGTCGCAAAGAAAACGATGTTGCATCAGTTTCCTTGGTTATTCGACGTGCTGAAACCGAATATGATGCCAGACTTTGTCTACGTGCAGCCAAAAAAAAGTGATTCCCACGATGTCCTAAAAACGAATATGTATAATCGACTTTTTCTCGAAGACAAATTGTTCGCACGCAAACTTCGCGCATTGCACTCGTGTAGTTCGACAAGACGAAGCTATTGCACGCGGTTTCATCGGCCTACGACAATGTGTACTCAAGTTATATGCCATCATCTCGAACACGACTATCAACTTCAATGATTGAGTTTTTCGTGAGCTGTGGTCGCAAAGAAAACGATGTTGCATCAGTTTCCTTGGTTATTCGACGTGCTGAAACCGAATATGGTGCCAGATTTTGTCTACGTGCAGCCAAAAAAAAGTGATTCCCACGATGTCGTAAAAACGCATATGTATAATCGACTTTTTCTCGAAGACAAATTGTTCGCACGCAAACTTCGCGCATTGCACTCGTGTAGTTCGACAAGACGAAGCTATTGCACGCGGTTTCATCGGCCTACGACAATGTGTACTCAAGTTATATGCCATCATATCGAACACGAATATCAACTTATATGATTGAGTTTTACGTGAGCTGTTGTCGCAAAGAAAACGATGTTGCATCAGTTTCCTTGGTTATTCGTCGTGCTGAAACCGAATATGATGCCAGATTTTGTCTACGTGCAGCCAAAAAAAAGTGATTCCCACGATGTCGTAAAAACACATGTGTATAATCGACTTTTTCTCGAAGACAAATTGTTCGCACGCAAACTTCGCGCATTGCACTCGTGTAGTTCGACAAGACGAAGCTATTGCATGCGGTTTCATCGGCCTACGACAATGTGTACTCAAGTTATATGTCATCATCTCGAACACGAATATCAACTTCTATGATTGAGTTTTTCGTGAGCTGTGGTCGCAAAGAAAACGATGTTGCATCAGTTTGCTTGGTTATTCGACGTGCTGAAACCGAATATAATGCCAGACTTTGTCTACGTGCAGCCAAAAAAAAGTGATTCCCACGATGTCGTAAAAACGCATATGTATAATCGACTTTTTCTCGAAGACAAATTGTTCGCACGCAAACTTCGCGCATTGCACTCGTGTAGTTCGACAAGACGAAGCTATTGCACGCGGTTTCATCGGCCTACGACAATGTGTACTCAAGTTATATGCCATCATCTCGAACACGAATATGAACTTCAATGATTGAGTTTTTCGTGAGCTGTGGTCGCAAAGAAAACGATGTTGCATCAGTTTGCTTGGTTATTCGTCGTGCTGAAACCGAATATGATGCCAGATTTTGTCTACGTGCAGCCAAAAAAAAGTGATTCCCACGATGTCGTAAAAACGCATATGTATAATCGACTTTTTCTCGAAGACAAATTGTTCGCACGCAAACTTCGCGCATTGCACTCGTGTAGTTCGACAAGACGAAGCTATTGCACGCGGTTTCATCGGCCTACAACAATGTGTACTCAAGTTATATGCCATCATCTCGAACACGAATATCAACTTCAATGATGGAGTTTTTCGTGAGCTGTGGTCGCAAAGAAAACGATGTTGCATCAGTTTGCTTGGTTATTCGTCGTGCTGAAACCGAATATGATGCCAGATTTTGTCTACGTGCAGCCAAAAAAAAGTGATTCCCACGATGTCGTAAAAACGGATATGTATAATCGACTTTTTCTCGAAGACAAATTGTTCGCACGCAAACTTCGCGCATTGCACTCGTGTAGTTCGACAAGACGAAGCTATTGCACGCGGTTTCATCGGCCTACGACAATGTGTACTCAAGTTATATGCTATCATATCGAACACGAATATCAACTTCTATGATTGAGTTTTTCGTGAGCTGTGGTCGCAAAGAAAACGATGTTGCATCAGTTTCCTTGGTTATTCGACGTGCTGAAACCGAATATGATGCCAGACTTTGTCTACGTGCAGCCAAAAAAAAGTGATTCCCACGATGTCCTAAAAACGAATATGTATAATCGACTTTTTCTCGAAGACAAATTGTTCGCACGCAAACTTCGCGCATTGCACTCGTGTAGTTCGACAAGACGAAGCTATTGCACGCGGTTTCATCGGCCTACGACAATGTGTACTCAAGTTAGATGCCATCATATCGAACACGAATATCAACTTCTATGATTGAGTTTTTCGTGAGCTGTGGTCGCAAAGAAAACGATGTTGCATCAGTTTCCTTGGTTATTCGTCGTGCTGAAACCGAATATGATGCCAGATTTTGTCTACGTGCAGCCAAAAAAAAGTGATTCCCACGATGTCGTAAAAACGCATATGTATAATCGACTTTTTCTCGAAGACAAATTGTTCGCACGCAAACTTCGCGCATTGCACTCGTGTAGTTCGACAAGACGAAGCTATTGCACGCGGTTTCATCGGCCTACGACAATGTGTACTCAAGTTATATGCCATCATCTCGAACACGAATATCAACTTCAATGATTGAGTTTTTCGTGAGCTGTGGTCGCAAAGAAAACGATGTTGCATCAGTTTGCTTGGTTATTCGTCGTGCTGAAACCGAATATGATGCCAGATTTTGTCTACGTGCAGCCAAAAAAAAGTGATTCCCACGATGTCGTAAAAACGCATATGTATAATCGACTTTTTCTCGAAGACAAATTGTTCGCACGCAAACTTCGCGCATTGCACTCGTGTAGTTCGACAAGACGAAGCTATTGCACGCGGTTTCATCGGCCTACGACAATGTGTACTCAAGTTAGATGCCATCATATCGAACACGAATATCAACTTCTATGATTGAGTTTTTCGTGAGCTGTGGTCGCAAAGAAAACGATGTTGCATCAGTTTCCTTGGTTATTCGACGTGCTGAAACCGAATATAATGCCAGACTTTGTCTACGTGCAGCCAAAAAAAAGTGATTCCCACGATGTCGTAAAAACGCATATGTATAATCGACTTTTTCTCGAAGACAAATTGTTCGCACGCAAACTTCGCGCATTGCACTCGTGTAGTTCGACAAGACGAAGCTATTGCACGCGGTTTCATCGGCCTACAACAATGTGTACTCAAGTTATATGCCATCATCTCGAACACGAATATCAACTTCAATGATGGAGTTTTTCGTGAGCTGTGGTCGCAAAGAAAACGATGTTGCATCAGTTTGCTTGGTTATTCGTCGTGCTGAAACCGAATATGGTGCCAGATTTTGTCTACGTGCAGCCAAAAAAAAGTGGTTCCCACGATGTCGTAAAAACGCATATGTATAATCGACTTTTTCTCGAAGACAAATTGTTCGCACGCAAACTTCGCGCATTGCACTCGTGTAGTTCGACAAGACGAAGCTATTGCACGCGGTTTCATCGGCCTACGACAATGTGTACTCAAGTTAGATGCCATCATATCGAACACGAATATCAACTTCTATGATTGAGTTTTTCGTGAGCTGTGGTCGCAAAGAAAATGATGTTGCATCAGTTTCCTTGGTTATTCGACGTGCTGAAACCGAATATAATGCCAGACTTTGTCTACGTGCAGCCAAAAAAAAGTGATTCCCACGATGTCGTAAAAACGCATATGTATAATCGACTTTTTCTCGAAGACAAATTGTTCGCACGCAAACTTCGCGCATTGCACTCGTGTAGTTCGACAAGACGAAGCTATTGCACGCGGTTTCATCGGCCTACGACAATGTGTACTCAAGTTATATGCCATCATCTCGAACACGAATATCAACTTCAATGATTGAGTTTTTCGTGAGCTGTGGTCGCAAAGAAAACGATGTTGCATCAGTTTCCTTGGTTATTCGACGTGCTGAAACCGAATATGATGCCAGACTTTGTCTACGTGCAGCCAAAAAAAAGTGATTCCCACGATGTCCTAAAAACGAATATGTATAATCGACTTTTTCTCGAAGACAAATTGTTCGCACGCAAACTTCGCGCATTGCACTCGTGTAGTTCGACAAGACGAAGCTATTGCACGCGGTTTCATCGGCCTACGACAATGTGTACTCAAGTTATATGCCATCATCTCGAACACGACTATCAACTTCAATGATTGAGTTTTTCGTGAGCTGTGGTCGCAAAGAAAACGATGTTGCATCAGTTTCCTTGGTTATTCGACGTGCTGAAACCGAATATGGTGCCAGATTTTGTCTACGTGCAGCCAAAAAAAAGTGATTCCCACGATGTCGTAAAAACGCATATGTATAATCGACTTTTTCTCGAAGACAAATTGTTCGCACGCAAACTTCGCGCATTGCACTCGTGTAGTTCGACAAGACGAAGCTATTGCACGCGGTTTCATCGGCCTACGACAATGTGTACTCAAGTTATATGCCATCATATCGAACACGAATATCAACTTATATGATTGAGTTTTTCGTGAGCTGTTGTCGCAAAGAAAACGATGTTGCATCAGTTTCCTTGGTTATTCGTCGTGCTGAAACCGAATATGATGCCAGATTTTGTCTACGTGCAGCCAAAAAAAAGTGATTCCCACGATGTCGTAAAAACACATGTGTATAATCGACTTTTTCTCGAAGACAAATTGTTCGCACGCAAACTTCGCGCATTGCACTCGTGTAGTTCGACAAGACGAAGCTATTGCACGCGGTTTCATCGGCCTACGACAATGTGTACTCAAGTTATATGCCATCATCTCGAACACGAATATCAACTTCAATGATTGAGTTTTTCGTGAGCTGTGGTCGCAAAGAAAACGATGTTGCATCAGTTTGCTTGGTTATTCGTCGTGCTGAAACCGAATATGATGCCAGATTTTGTCTACGTGCAGCCAAAAAAAAGTGATTCCCACGATGTCGTAAAAACGCATATGTATAATCGACTTTTTCTCGAAGACAAATTGTTCGCACGCAAACTTCGCGCATTGCACTCGTGTAGTTCGACAAGACGAAGCTATTGCACGCGGTTTCATCGGCCTACGACAATGTGTACTCAAGTTAGATGCCATCATATCGAACACGAATATCAACTTCTATGATTGAGTTTTTCGTGAGCTGTGGTCGCAAAGAAAACGATGTTGCATCAGTTTCCTTGGTTATTCGTCGTGCTGAAACCGAATATGATGCCAGATTTTGTCTACGTGCAGCCAAAAAAAAGTGATTCCCACGATGTCGTAAAAACGCATATGTATAATCGACTTTTTCTCGAAGACAAATTGTTCGCACGCAAACTTCGCGCATTGCACTCGTGTAGTTCGACAAGACGAAGCTATTGCACGCGGTTTCATCGGCCTACGACAATGTGTACTCAAGTTATATGCCATCATCTCGAACACGAATATGAACTTCAATGATTGAGTTTTTCGTGAGCTGTGGTCGCAAAGAAAACGATGTTGCATCAGTTTGCTTGGTTATTCGTCGTGCTGAAACCGAATATGATGCCAGATTTTGTCTACGTGCAGCCAAAAAAAAGTGATTCCCACGATGTCGTAAAAACGCATATGTATAATCGACTTTTTCTCGAAGACAAATTGTTCGCACGCAAACTTCGCGCATTGCACTCGTGTAGTTCGACAAGACGAAGCTATTGCACGCGGTTTCATCGGCCTACAACAATGTGTACTCAAGTTATATGCCATCATCTCGAACACGAATATCAACTTCAATGATGGAGTTTTTCGTGAGCTGTGGTCGCAAAGAAAACGATGTTGCATCAGTTTGCTTGGTTATTCGTCGTGCTGAAACCGAATATGATGCCAGATTTTGTCTACGTGCAGCCAAAAAAAAGTGATTCCCACGATGTCGTAAAAACGGATATGTATAATCGACTTTTTCTCGAAGACAAATTGTTCGCACGCAAACTTCGCGCATTGCACTCGTGTAGTTCGACAAGACGAAGCTATTGCACGCGGTTTCATCGGCCTACGACAATGTGTACTCAAGTTATATGCTATCATATCGAACACGAATATCAACTTCTATGATTGAGTTTTTCGTGAGCTGTGGTCGCAAAGAAAACGATGTTGCATCAGTTTCCTTGGTTATTCGACGTGCTGAAACCGAATATGATGCCAGACTTTGTCTACGTGCAGCCAAAAAAAAGTGATTCCCACGATGTCCTAAAAACGAATATGTATAATCGACTTTTTCTCGAAGACAAATTGTTCGCACGCAAACTTCGCGCATTGCACTCGTGTAGTTCGACAAGACGAAGCTATTGCACGCGGTTTCATCGGCCTACGACAATGTGTACTCAAGTTAGATGCCATCATATCGAACACGAATATCAACTTCTATGATTGAGTTTTTCGTGAGCTGTGGTCGCAAAGAAAACGATGTTGCATCAGTTTCCTTGGTTATTCGTCGTGCTGAAACCGAATATGATGCCAGATTTTGTCTACGTGCAGCCAAAAAAAAGTGATTCCCACGATGTCGTAAAAACGCATATGTATAATCGACTTTTTCTCGAAGACAAATTGTTCGCACGCAAACTTCGCGCATTGCACTCGTGTAGTTCGACAAGACGAAGCTATTGCACGCGGTTTCATCGGCCTACGACAATGTGTACTCAAGTTATATGCCATCATCTCGAACACGAATATCAACTTCAATGATTGAGTTTTTCGTGAGCTGTGGTCGCAAAGAAAACGATGTTGCATCAGTTTGCTTGGTTATTCGTCGTGCTGAAACCGAATATGATGCCAGATTTTGTCTACGTGCAGCCAAAAAAAAGTGATTCCCACGATGTCGTAAAAACGCATATGTATAATCGACTTTTTCTCGAAGACAAATTGTTCGCACGCAAACTTCGCGCATTGCACTCGTGTAGTTCGACAAGACGAAGCTATTGCACGCGGTTTCATCGGCCTACGACAATGTGTACTCAAGTTAGATGCCATCATATCGAACACGAATATCAACTTCTATGATTGAGTTTTTCGTGAGCTGTGGTCGCAAAGAAAACGATGTTGCATCAGTTTCCTTGGTTATTCGACGTGCTGAAACCGAATATAATGCCAGACTTTGTCTACGTGCAGCCAAAAAAAAGTGATTCCCACGATGTCGTAAAAACGCATATGTATAATCGACTTTTTCTCGAAGACAAATTGTTCGCACGCAAACTTCGCGCATTGCACTCGTGTAGTTCGACAAGACGAAGCTATTGCACGCGGTTTCATCGGCCTACAACAATGTGTACTCAAGTTATATGCCATCATCTCGAACACGAATATCAACTTCAATGATGGAGTTTTTCGTGAGCTGTGGTCGCAAAGAAAACGATGTTGCATCAGTTTGCTTGGTTATTCGTCGTGCTGAAACCGAATATGGTGCCAGATTTTGTCTACGTGCAGCCAAAAAAAAGTGGTTCCCACGATGTCGTAAAAACGCATATGTATAATCGACTTTTTCTCGAAGACAAATTGTTCGCACGCAAACTTCGCGCATTGCACTCGTGTAGTTCGACAAGACGAAGCTATTGCACGCGGTTTCATCGGCCTACGACAATGTGTACTCAAGTTAGATGCCATCATATCGAACACGAATATCAACTTCTATGATTGAGTTTTTCGTGAGCTGTGGTCGCAAAGAAAATGATGTTGCATCAGTTTCCTTGGTTATTCGACGTGCTGAAACCGAATATAATGCCAGACTTTGTCTACGTGCAGCCAAAAAAAAGTGATTCCCACGATGTCGTAAAAACGCATATGTATAATCGACTTTTTCTCGAAGACAAATTGTTCGCACGCAAACTTCGCGCATTGCACTCGTGTAGTTCGACAAGACGAAGCTATTGCACGCGGTTTCATCGGCCTACGACAATGTGTACTCAAGTTATATGCCATCATCTCGAACACGAATATCAACTTCAATGATTGAGTTTTTCGTGAGCTGTGGTCGCAAAGAAAACGATGTTGCATCAGTTTCCTTGGTTATTCGACGTGCTGAAACCGAATATGATGCCAGACTTTGTCTACGTGCAGCCAAAAAAAAGTGATTCCCACGATGTCCTAAAAACGAATATGTATAATCGACTTTTTCTCGAAGACAAATTGTTCGCACGCAAACTTCGCGCATTGCACTCGTGTAGTTCGACAAGACGAAGCTATTGCACGCGGTTTCATCGGCCTACGACAATGTGTACTCAAGTTATATGCCATCATCTCGAACACGACTATCAACTTCAATGATTGAGTTTTTCGTGAGCTGTGGTCGCAAAGAAAACGATGTTGCATCAGTTTCCTTGGTTATTCGACGTGCTGAAACCGAATATGGTGCCAGATTTTGTCTACGTGCAGCCAAAAAAAAGTGATTCCCACGATGTCGTAAAAACGCATATGTATAATCGACTTTTTCTCGAAGACAAATTGTTCGCACGCAAACTTCGCGCATTGCACTCGTGTAGTTCGACAAGACGAAGCTATTGCACGCGGTTTCATCGGCCTACGACAATGTGTACTCAAGTTATATGCCATCATATCGAACACGAATATCAACTTATATGATTGAGTTTTTCGTGAGCTGTTGTCGCAAAGAAAACGATGTTGCATCAGTTTCCTTGGTTATTCGTCGTGCTGAAACCGAATATGATGCCAGATTTTGTCTACGTGCAGCCAAAAAAAAGTGATTCCCACGATGTCGTAAAAACACATGTGTATAATCGACTTTTTCTCGAAGACAAATTGTTCGCACGCAAACTTCGCGCATTGCACTCGTGTAGTTCGACAAGACGAAGCTATTGCACGCGGTTTCATCGGCCTACGACAATGTGTACTCAAGTTATATGCCATCATCTCGAACACGAATATCAACTTCAATGATTGAGTTTTTCGTGAGCTGTGGTCGCAAAGAAAACGATGTTGCATCAGTTTGCTTGGTTATTCGTCGTGCTGAAACCGAATATGATGCCAGATTTTGTCTACGTGCAGCCAAAAAAAAGTGATTCCCACGATGTCGTAAAAACGCATATGTATAATCGACTTTTTCTCGAAGACAAATTGTTCGCACGCAAACTTCGCGCATTGCACTCGTGTAGTTCGACAAGACGAAGCTATTGCACGCGGTTTCATCGGCCTACGACAATGTGTACTCAAGTTAGATGCCATCATATCGAACACGAATATCAACTTCTATGATTGAGTTTTTCGTGAGCTGTGGTCGCAAAGAAAACGATGTTGCATCAGTTTCCTTGGTTATTCGTCGTGCTGAAACCGAATATGATGCCAGATTTTGTCTACGTGCAGCCAAAAAAAAGTGATTCCCACGATGTCGTAAAAACGCATATGTATAATCGACTTTTTCTCGAAGACAAATTGTTCGCACGCAAACTTCGCGCATTGCACTCGTGTAGTTCGACAAGACGAAGCTATTGCACGCGGTTTCATCGGCCTACGACAATGTGTACTCAAGTTATATGCCATCATCTCGAACACGAATATCAACTTCAATGATTGAGTTTTTCGTGAGCTGTGGTCGCAAAGAAAACGATGTTGCATCAGTTTGCTTGGTTATTCGTCGTGCTGAAACCGAATATGATGCCAGATTTTGTATACGTGCAGCCAAAAAAAAGTGATTCCCACGATGTCGTAAAAACGCATATGTATAATCGACTTTTTCTCGAAGACAAATTGTTCGCACGCAAACTTCGCGCATTGCACTCGTGTAGTTCGACAAGACGAAGCTATTGCACGCGGTTTCATCGGCCTACGACAATGTGTACTCAAGTTAGATGCCATCATATCGAACACGAATATCAACTTCTATGATTGAGTTTTTCGTGAGCTGTGGTCGCAAAGAAAACGATGTTGCATCAGTTTCCTTGGTTATTCGACGTGCTGAAACCGAATATAATGCCAGACTTTGTCTACGTGCAGCCAAAAAAAAGTGATTCCCACGATGTCGTAAAAACGCATATGTATAATCGACTTTTTCTCGAAGACAAATTGTTCGCACGCAAACTTCGCGCATTGCACTCGTGTAGTTCGACAAGACGAAGCTATTGCACGCGGTTTCATCGGCCTACAACAATGTGTACTCAAGTTATATGCCATCATCTCGAACACGAATATCAACTTCAATGATGGAGTTTTTCGTGAGCTGTGGTCGCAAAGAAAACGATGTTGCATCAGTTTGCTTGGTTATTCGTCGTGCTGAAACCGAATATGATGCCAGATTTTGTCTACGTGCAGCCAAAAAAAAGTGATTCCCACGATGTCGTAAAAACGGATATGTATAATCGACTTTTTCTCGAAGACAAATTGTTCGCACGCAAACTTCGCGCATTGCACTCGTGTAGTTCGACAAGACGAAGCTATTGCACGCGGTTTCATCGGCCTACGACAATGTGTACTCAAGTTATATGCTATCATATCGAACACGAATATCAACTTCTATGATTGAGTTTTTCGTGAGCTGTGGTCGCAAAGAAAACGATGTTGCATCAGTTTCCTTGGTTATTCGACGTGCTGAAACCGAATATGATGCCAGACTTTGTCTACGTGCAGCCAAAAAAAAGTGATTCCCACGATGTCCTAAAAACGAATATGTATAATCGACTTTTTCTCGAAGACAAATTGTTCGCACGCAAACTTCGCGCATTGCACTCGTGTAGTTCGACAAGACGAAGCTATTGCATGCGGTTTCATCGGCCTACGACAATGTGTACTCAAGTTATATGCCATCATCTCGAACACGAATATCAACTTCTATGATTGAGTTTTTCGTGAGCTGTGGTCGCAAAGAAAACGATGTTGCATCAGTTTGCTTGGTTATTCGACGTGCTGAAACCGAATATGGTGCCAGATTTTGTCTACGTGCAGCCAAAAAAAAGTGATTCCCACGATGTCGTAAAAACGCATATGTATAATCGACTTTTTCTCGAAGACAAATTGTTCGCACGCAAACTTCGCGCATTGCACTCGTGTAGTTCGACAAGACGAAGCTATTGCACGCGGTTTCATCGGCCTACGACAATGTGTACTCAAGTTAGATGCCATCATATCGAACACGAATATCAACTTCTATGATTGAGTTTTTCGTGAGCTGTGGTCGCAAAGAAAATGATGTTGCATCAGTTTCCTTGGTTATTCGACGTGCTGAAACCGAATATAATGCCAGACTTTGTCTACGTGCAGCCAAAAAAAAGTGATTCCCACGATGTCGTAAAAACGCATATGTATAATCGACTTTTTCTCGAAGACAAATTGTTCGCACGCAAACTTCGCGCATTGCACTCGTGTAGTTCGACAAGACGAAGCTATTGCACGCGGTTTCATCGGCCTACGACAATGTGTACTCAAGTTAGATGCCATCATATCGAACACGAATATCAACTTCTATGATTGAGTTTTTCGTGAGCTGTGGTCGCAAAGAAAACGATGTTGCATCAGTTTCCTTGGTTATTCGACGTGCTGAAACCGAATATAATGCCAGACTTTGTCTACGTGCAGCCAAAAAAAAGTGATTCCCACGATGTCGTAAAAACGCATATGTATAATCGACTTTTTCTCGAAGACAAATTGTTCGCACGCAAACTTCGCGCATTGCACTCGTGTAGTTCGACAAGACGAAGCTATTGCACGCGGTTTCATCGGCCTACAACAATGTGTACTCAAGTTATATGCCATCATCTCGAACACGAATATCAACTTCAATGATGGAGTTTTTCGTGAGCTGTGGTCGCAAAGAAAACGATGTTGCATCAGTTTGCTTGGTTATTCGTCGTGCTGAAACCGAATATGATGCCAGATTTTGTCTACGTGCAGCCAAAAAAAAGTGATTCCCACGATGTCGTAAAAACGGATATGTATAATCGACTTTTTCTCGAAGACAAATTGTTCGCACGCAAACTTCGCGCATTGCACTCGTGTAGTTCGACAAGACGAAGCTATTGCACGCGGTTTCATCGGCCTACGACAATGTGTACTCAAGTTATATGCTATCATATCGAACACGAATATCAACTTCTATGATTGAGTTTTTCGTGAGCTGTGGTCGCAAAGAAAACGATGTTGCATCAGTTTCCTTGGTTATTCGACGTGCTGAAACCGAATATGATGCCAGACTTTGTCTACGTGCAGCCAAAAAAAAGTGATTCCCACGATGTCCTAAAAACGAATATGTATAATCGACTTTTTCTCGAAGACAAATTGTTCGCACGCAAACTTCGCGCATTGCACTCGTGTAGTTCGACAAGACGAAGCTATTGCATGCGGTTTCATCGGCCTACGACAATGTGTACTCAAGTTATATGCCATCATCTCGAACACGAATATCAACTTCTATGATTGAGTTTTTCGTGAGCTGTGGTCGCAAAGAAAACGATGTTGCATCAGTTTGCTTGGTTATTCGACGTGCTGAAACCGAATATGGTGCCAGATTTTGTCTACGTGCAGCCAAAAAAAAGTGATTCCCACGATGTCGTAAAAACGCATATGTATAATCGACTTTTTCTCGAAGACAAATTGTTCGCACGCAAACTTCGCGCATTGCACTCGTGTAGTTCGACAAGACGAAGCTATTGCACGCGGTTTCATCGGCCTACGACAATGTGTACTCAAGTTAGATGCCATCATATCGAACACGAATATCAACTTCTATGATTGAGTTTTTCGTGAGCTGTGGTCGCAAAGAAAATGATGTTGCATCAGTTTCCTTGGTTATTCGACGTGCTGAAACCGAATATAATGCCAGACTTTGTCTACGTGCAGCCAAAAAAAAGTGATTCCCACGATGTCGTAAAAACGCATATGTATAATCGACTTTTTCTCGAAGACAAATTGTTCGCACGCAAACTTCGCGCATTGCACTCGTGTAGTTCGACAAGACGAAGCTATTGCACGCGGTTTCATCGGCCTACGACAATGTGTACTCAAGTTATATGCCATCATCTCGAACACGAATATCAACTTCAATGATTGAGTTTTTCGTGAGCTGTGGTCGCAAAGAAAACGATGTTGCATCAGTTTCCTTGGTTATTCGACGTGCTGAAACCGAATATGATGCCAGACTTTGTCTACGTGCAGCCAAAAAAAAGTGATTCCCACGATGTCCTAAAAACGAATATGTATAATCGACTTTTTCTCGAAGACAAATTGTTCGCACGCAAACTTCGCGCATTGCACTCGTGTAGTTCGACAAGACGAAGCTATTGCACGCGGTTTCATCGGCCTACGACAATGTGTACTCAAGTTATATGCCATCATCTCGAACACGACTATCAACTTCAATGATTGAGTTTTTCGTGAGCTGTGGTCGCAAAGAAAACGATGTTGCATCAGTTTCCTTGGTTATTCGACGTGCTGAAACCGAATATGGTGCCAGATTTTGTCTACGTGCAGCCAAAAAAAAGTGATTCCCACGATGTCGTAAAAACGCATATGTATAATCGACTTTTTCTCGAAGACAAATTGTTCGCACGCAAACTTCGCGCATTGCACTCGTGTAGTTCGACAAGACGAAGCTATTGCACGCGGTTTCATCGGCCTACGACAATGTGTACTCAAGTTATATGCCATCATATCGAACACGAATATCAACTTATATGATTGAGTTTTTCGTGAGCTGTTGTCGCAAAGAAAACGATGTTGCATCAGTTTCCTTGGTTATTCGTCGTGCTGAAACCGAATATGATGCCAGATTTTGTCTACGTGCAGCCAAAAAAAAGTGATTCCCACGATGTCGTAAAAACACATGTGTATAATCGACTTTTTCTCGAAGACAAATTGTTCGCACGCAAACTTCGCGCATTGCACTCGTGTAGTTCGACAAGACGAAGCTATTGCACGCGGTTTCATCGGCCTACGACAATGTGTACTCAAGTTATATGCCATCATCTCGAACACGAATATCAACTTCAATGATTGAGTTTTTCGTGAGCTGTGGTCGCAAAGAAAACGATGTTGCATCAGTTTGCTTGGTTATTCGTCGTGCTGAAACCGAATATGATGCCAGATTTTGTCTACGTGCAGCCAAAAAAAAGTGATTCCCACGATGTCGTAAAAACGCATATGTATAATCGACTTTTTCTCGAAGACAAATTGTTCGCACGCAAACTTCGCGCATTGCACTCGTGTAGTTCGACAAGACGAAGCTATTGCACGCGGTTTCATCGGCCTACGACAATGTGTACTCAAGTTAGATGCCATCATATCGAACACGAATATCAACTTCTATGATTGAGTTTTTCGTGAGCTGTGGTCGCAAAGAAAACGATGTTGCATCAGTTTCCTTGGTTATTCGTCGTGCTGAAACCGAATATGATGCCAGATTTTGTCTACGTGCAGCCAAAAAAAAGTGATTCCCACGATGTCGTAAAAACGCATATGTATAATCGACTTTTTCTCGAAGACAAATTGTTCGCACGCAAACTTCGCGCATTGCACTCGTGTAGTTCGACAAGACGAAGCTATTGCACGCGGTTTCATCGGCCTACGACAATGTGTACTCAAGTTATATGCCATCATCTCGAACACGAATATCAACTTCAATGATTGAGTTTTTCGTGAGCTGTGGTCGCAAAGAAAACGATGTTGCATCAGTTTGCTTGGTTATTCGTCGTGCTGAAACCGAATATGATGCCAGATTTTGTATACGTGCAGCCAAAAAAAAGTGATTCCCACGATGTCGTAAAAACGCATATGTATAATCGACTTTTTCTCGAAGACAAATTGTTCGCACGCAAACTTCGCGCATTGCACTCGTGTAGTTCGACAAGACGAAGCTATTGCACGCGGTTTCATCGGCCTACGACAATGTGTACTCAAGTTAGATGCCATCATATTGAACACGAATATCAACTTCTATGATTGAGTTTTTCGTGAGCTGTGGTCGCAAAGAAAACGATGTTGCATCAGTTTCCTTGGTTATTCGACGTGCTGAAACCGAATATAATGCCAGACTTTGTCTACGTGCAGCCAAAAAAAAGTGATTCCCACGATGTCGTAAAAACGCATATGTATAATCGACTTTTTCTCGAAGACAAATTGTTCGCACGCAAACTTCGCGCATTGCACTCGTGTAGTTCGACAAGACGAAGCTATTGCACGCGGTTTCATCGGCCTACGACAATGTGTACTCAAGTTATATGCTATCATATCGAACACGAATATCAACTTCTATGATTGAGTTTTTCGTGAGCTGTGGTCGCAAAGAAAACGATGTTGCATCAGTTTCCTTGGTTATTCGACGTGCTGAAACCGAATATGATGCCAGACTTTGTCTACGTGCAGCCAAAAAAAAGTGATTCCCACGATGTCCTAAAAACGAATATGTATAATCGACTTTTTCTCGAAGACAAATTGTTCGCACGCAAACTTCGCGCATTGCACTCGTGTAGTTCGACAAGACGAAGCTATTGCATGCGGTTTCATCGGCCTACGACAATGTGTACTCAAGTTATATGCCATCATCTCGAACACGAATATCAACTTCTATGATTGAGTTTTTCGTGAGCTGTGGTCGCAAAGAAAACGATGTTGCATCAGTTTGCTTGGTTATTCGACGTGCTGAAACCGAATATGGTGCCAGATTTTGTCTACGTGCAGCCAAAAAAAAGTGATTCCCACGATGTCGTAAAAACGCATATGTATAATCGACTTTTTCTCGAAGACAAATTGTTCGCACGCAAACTTCGCGCATTGCACTCGTGTAGTTCGACAAGACGAAGCTATTGCACGCGGTTTCATCGGCCTACGACAATGTGTACTCAAGTTAGATGCCATCATATCGAACACGAATATCAACTTCTATGATTGAGTTTTTCGTGAGCTGTGGTCGCAAAGAAAATGATGTTGCATCAGTTTCCTTGGTTATTCGACGTGCTGAAACCGAATATAATGCCAGACTTTGTCTACGTGCAGCCAAAAAAAAGTGATTCCCACGATGTCGTAAAAACGCATATGTATAATCGACTTTTTCTCGAAGACAAATTGTTCGCACGCAAACTTCGCGCATTGCACTCGTGTAGTTCGACAAGACGAAGCTATTGCACGCGGTTTCATCGGCCTACGACAATGTGTACTCAAGTTAGATGCCATCATATCGAACACGAATATCAACTTCTATGATTGAGTTTTTCGTGAGCTGTGGTCGCAAAGAAAACGATGTTGCATCAGTTTCCTTGGTTATTCGACGTGCTGAAACCGAATATAATGCCAGACTTTGTCTACGTGCAGCCAAAAAAAAGTGATTCCCACGATGTCGTAAAAACGCATATGTATAATCGACTTTTTCTCGAAGACAAATTGTTCGCACGCAAACTTCGCGCATTGCACTCGTGTAGTTCGACAAGACGAAGCTATTGCACGCGGTTTCATCGGCCTACAACAATGTGTACTCAAGTTATATGCCATCATCTCGAACACGAATATCAACTTCAATGATGGAGTTTTTCGTGAGCTGTGGTCGCAAAGAAAACGATGTTGCATCAGTTTGCTTGGTTATTCGTCGTGCTGAAACCGAATATGATGCCAGATTTTGTCTACGTGCAGCCAAAAAAAAGTGATTCCCACGATGTCGTAAAAACGGATATGTATAATCGACTTTTTCTCGAAGACAAATTGTTCGCACGCAAACTTCGCGCATTGCACTCGTGTAGTTCGACAAGACGAAGCTATTGCACGCGGTTTCATCGGCCTACGACAATGTGTACTCAAGTTATATGCTATCATATCGAACACGAATATCAACTTCTATGATTGAGTTTTTCGTGAGCTGTGGTCGCAAAGAAAACGATGTTGCATCAGTTTCCTTGGTTATTCGACGTGCTGAAACCGAATATGATGCCAGACTTTGTCTACGTGCAGCCAAAAAAAAGTGATTCCCACGATGTCCTAAAAACGAATATGTATAATCGACTTTTTCTCGAAGACAAATTGTTCGCACGCAAACTTCGCGCATTGCACTCGTGTAGTTCGACAAGACGAAGCTATTGCATGCGGTTTCATCGGCCTACGACAATGTGTACTCAAGTTATATGCCATCATCTCGAACACGAATATCAACTTCTATGATTGAGTTTTTCGTGAGCTGTGGTCGCAAAGAAAACGATGTTGCATCAGTTTGCTTGGTTATTCGACGTGCTGAAACCGAATATGGTGCCAGATTTTGTCTACGTGCAGCCAAAAAAAAGTGATTCCCACGATGTCGTAAAAACGCATATGTATAATCGACTTTTTCTCGAAGACAAATTGTTCGCACGCAAACTTCGCGCATTGCACTCGTGTAGTTCGACAAGACGAAGCTATTGCACGCGGTTTCATCGGCCTACGACAATGTGTACTCAAGTTAGATGCCATCATATCGAACACGAATATCAACTTCTATGATTGAGTTTTTCGTGAGCTGTGGTCGCAAAGAAAATGATGTTGCATCAGTTTCCTTGGTTATTCGACGTGCTGAAACCGAATATAATGCCAGACTTTGTCTACGTGCAGCCAAAAAAAAGTGATTCCCACGATGTCGTAAAAACGCATATGTATAATCGACTTTTTCTCGAAGACAAATTGTTCGCACGCAAACTTCGCGCATTGCACTCGTGTAGTTCGACAAGACGAAGCTATTGCACGCGGTTTCATCGGCCTACGACAATGTGTACTCAAGTTATATGCCATCATCTCGAACACGAATATCAACTTCAATGATTGAGTTTTTCGTGAGCTGTGGTCGCAAAGAAAACGATGTTGCATCAGTTTCCTTGGTTATTCGACGTGCTGAAACCGAATATGATGCCAGACTTTGTCTACGTGCAGCCAAAAAAAAGTGATTCCCACGATGTCCTAAAAACGAATATGTATAATCGACTTTTTCTCGAAGACAAATTGTTCGCACGCAAACTTCGCGCATTGCACTCGTGTAGTTCGACAAGACGAAGCTATTGCACGCGGTTTCATCGGCCTACGACAATGTGTACTCAAGTTATATGCCATCATCTCGAACACGACTATCAACTTCAATGATTGAGTTTTTCGTGAGCTGTGGTCGCAAAGAAAACGATGTTGCATCAGTTTCCTTGGTTATTCGACGTGCTGAAACCGAATATGGTGCCAGATTTTGTCTACCTGCAGCCAAAAAAAAGTGATTCCCACGATGTCGTAAAAACGCATATGTATAATCGACTTTTTCTCGAAGACAAATTGTTCGCACGCAAACTTCGCGCATTGCACTCGTGTAGTTCGACAAGACGAAGCTATTGCACGCGGTTTCATCGGCCTACGACAATGTGTACTCAAGTTATATGCCATCATATCGAACACGAATATCAACTTATATGATTGAGTTTTTCGTGAGCTGTTGTCGCAAAGAAAACGATGTTGCATCAGTTTCCTTGGTTATTCGTCGTGCTGAAACCGAATATGATGCCAGATTTTGTCTACGTGCAGCCAAAAAAAAGTGATTCCCACGATGTCGTAAAAACACATGTGTATAATCGACTTTTTCTCGAAGACAAATTGTTCGCACGCAAACTTCGCGCATTGCACTCGTGTAGTTCGACAAGACGAAGCTATTGCACGCGGTTTCATCGGCCTACGACAATGTGTACTCAAGTTATATGCCATCATCTCGAACACGAATATCAACTTCAATGATTGAGTTTTTCGTGAGCTGTGGTCGCAAAGAAAACGATGTTGCATCAGTTTGCTTGGTTATTCGTCGTGCTGAAACCGAATATGATGCCAGATTTTGTCTACGTGCAGCCAAAAAAAAGTGATTCCCACGATGTCGTAAAAACGCATATGTATAATCGACTTTTTCTCGAAGACAAATTGTTCGCACGCAAACTTCGCGCATTGCACTCGTGTAGTTCGACAAGACGAAGCTATTGCACGCGGTTTCATCGGCCTACGACAATGTGTACTCAAGTTATATGCCATCATCTCGAACACGAATATCAACTTCAATGATTGAGTTTTTCGTGAGCTGTGGTCGCAAAGAAAACGATGTTGCATCAGTTTGCTTGGTTATTCGTCGTGCTGAAACCGAATATGATGCCAGATTTTGTCTACGTGCAGCCAAAAAAAAGTGATTCCCACGATGTCGTAAAAACGCATATGTATAATCGATTTTTTCTCGAAGACAAATTGTTCGCACGCAAACTTCGCGCATTGCACTCGTGTAGTTCGACAAGACGAAGCTATTGCACGCGGTTTCATCGGCCTACGACAATGTGTACTCAAGTTAGATGCCATCATATCGAACACGAATATCAACTTCTATGATTGAGTTTTTCGTGAGCTGTGGTCGCAAAGAAAACGATGTTGCATCAGTTTCCTTGGTTATTCGTCGTGCTGAAACCGAATATGATGCCAGATTTTGTCTACGTGCAGCCAAAAAAAAGTGATTCCCACGATGTCGTAAAAACGCATATGTATAATCGACTTTTTCTCGAAGACAAATTGTTCGCACGCAAACTTCGCGCATTGCACTCGTGTAGTTCGACAAGACGAAGCTATTGCACGCGGTTTCATCGGCCTACGACAATGTGTACTCAAGTTATATGCCATCATCTCGAACACGAATATCAACTTCAATGATTGAGTTTTTCGTGAGCTGTGGTCGCAAAGAAAACGATGTTGCATCAGTTTGCTTGGTTATTCGTCGTGCTGAAACCGAATATGATGCCAGATTTTGTATACGTGCAGCCAAAAAAAAGTGATTCCCACGATGTCGTAAAAACGCATATGTATAATCGACTTTTTCTCGAAGACAAATTGTTCGCACGCAAACTTCGCGCATTGCACTCGTGTAGTTCGACAAGACGAAGCTATTGCACGCGGTTTCATCGGCCTACGACAATGTGTACTCAAGTTAGATGCCATCATATCGAACACGAATATCAACTTCTATGATTGAGTTTTTCGTGAGCTGTGGTCGCAAAGAAAACGATGTTGCATCAGTTTCCTTGGTTATTCGACGTGCTGAAACCGAATATAATGCCAGACTTTGTCTACGTGCAGCCAAAAAAAAGTGATTCCCACGATGTCGTAAAAACGCATATGTATAATCGACTTTTTCTCGAAGACAAATTGTTCGCACGCAAACTTCGCGCATTGCACTCGTGTAGTTCGACAAGACGAAGCTATTGCACGCGGTTTCATCGGCCTACAACAATGTGTACTCAAGTTATATGCCATCATCTCGAACACGAATATCAACTTCTATGATTGAGTTTTTCGTGAGCTGTGGTCGCAAAGAAAACGATGTTGCATCAGTTTGCTTGGTTATTCGACGTGCTGAAACCGAATATGGTGCCAGATTTTGTCTACGTGCAGCCAAAAAAAAGTGATTCCCACGATGTCGTAAAAACGCATATGTATAATCGACTTTTTCTCGAAGACAAATTGTTCGCACGCAAACTTCGCGCATTGCACTCGTGTAGTTCGACAAGACGAAGCTATTGCACGCGGTTTCATCGGCCTACGACAATGTGTACTCAAGTTAGATGCCATCATATCGAACACGAATATCAACTTCTATGATTGAGTTTTTCGTGAGCTGTGGTCGCAAAGAAAATGATGTTGCATCAGTTTCCTTGGTTATTCGACGTGCTGAAACCGAATATAATGCCAGACTTTGTCTACGTGCAGCGAAAAAAAAGTGATTCCCACGATGTCGTAAAAACGCATATGTATAATCGACTTTTTCTCGAAGACAAATTGTTCGCACGCAAACTTCGCGCATTGCACTCGTGTAGTTCGACAAGACGAAGCTATTGCACGCGGTTTCATCGGCCTACGACAATGTGTACTCAAGTTATATGCCATCATCTCGAACACGAATATCAACTTCAATGATTGAGTTTTTCGTGAGCTGTGGTCGCAAAGAAAACGATGTTGCATCAGTTTCCTTGGTTATTCGACGTGCTGAAACCGAATATGATGCCAGACTTTGTCTACGTGCAGCCAAAAAAAAGTGATTCCCACGATGTCCTAAAAACGAATATGTATAATCGACTTTTTCTCGAAGACAAATTGTTCGCACGCAAACTTCGCGCATTGCACTCGTGTAGTTCGACAAGACGAAGCTATTGCACGCGGTTTCATCGGCCTACGACAATGTGTACTCAAGTTATATGCCATCATCTCGAACACGACTATCAACTTCAATGATTGAGTTTTTCGTGAGCTGTGGTCGCAAAGAAAACGATGTTGCATCAGTTTCCTTGGTTATTCGACGTGCTGAAACCGAATATGGTGCCAGATTTTGTCTACGTGCAGCCAAAAAAAAGTGATTCCCACGATGTCGTAAAAACGCATATGTATAATCGACTTTTTCTCGAAGACAAATTGTTCGCACGCAAACTTCGCGCATTGCACTCGTGTAGTTCGACAAGACGAAGCTATTGCACGCGGTTTCATCGGCCTACGACAATGTGTACTCAAGTTATATGCCATCATATCGAACACGAATATCAACTTATATGATTGAGTTTTTCGTGAGCTGTTGTCGCAAAGAAAACGATGTTGCATCAGTTTCCTTGGTTATTCGTCGTGCTGAAACCGAATATGATGCCAGATTTTGTCTACGTGCAGCCAAAAAAAAGTGATTCCCACGATGTCGTAAAAACACATGTGTATAATCGACTTTTTCTCGAAGACAAATTGTTCGCACGCAAACTTCGCGCATTGCACTCGTGTAGTTCGACAAGACGAAGCTATTGCACGCGGTTTCATCGGCCTACGACAATGTGTACTCAAGTTATATGCCATCATCTCGAACACGAATATCAACTTCAATGATTGAGTTTTTCGTGAGCTGTGGTCGCAAAGAAAACGATGTTGCATCAGTTTGCTTGGTTATTCGTCGTGCTGAAACCGAATATGATGCCAGATTTTGTCTACGTGCAGCCAAAAAAAAGTGATTCCCACGATGTCGTAAAAACGCATATGTATAATCGACTTTTTCTCGAAGACAAATTGTTCGCACGCAAACTTCGCGCATTGCACTCGTGTAGTTCGACAAGACGAAGCTATTGCACGCGGTTTCATCGGCCTACGACAATGTGTACTCAAGTTAGATGCCATCATATCGAACACGAATATCAACTTCTATGATTGAGTTTTTCGTGAGCTGTGGTCGCAAAGAAAACGATGTTGCATCAGTTTCCTTGGTTATTCGTCGTGCTGAAACCGAATATGATGCCAGATTTTGTCTACGTGCAGCCAAAAAAAAGTGATTCCCACGATGTCGTAAAAACGCATATGTATAATCGACTTTTTCTCGAAGACAAATTGTTCGCACGCAAACTTCGCGCATTGCACTCGTGTAGTTCGACAAGACGAAGCTATTGCACGCGGTTTCATCGGCCTACGACAATGTGTACTCAAGTTATATGCCATCATCTCGAACACGAATATCAACTTCAATGATTGAGTTTTTCGTGAGCTGTGGTCGCAAAGAAAACGATGTTGCATCAGTTTGCTTGGTTATTCGTCGTGCTGAAACCGAATATGATGCCAGATTTTGTATACGTGCAGCCAAAAAAAAGTGATTCCCACGATGTCGTAAAAACGCATATGTATAATCGACTTTTTCTCGAAGACAAATTGTTCGCACGCAAACTTCGCGCATTGCACTCGTGTAGTTCGACAAGACGAAGCTATTGCACGCGGTTTCATCGGCCTACGACAATGTGTACTCAAGTTAGATGCCATCATATCGAACACGAATATCAACTTCTATGATTGAGTTTTTCGTGAGCTGTGGTCGCAAAGAAAACGATGTTGCATCAGTTTCCTTGGTTATTCGACGTGCTGAAACCGAATATAATGCCAGACTTTGTCTACGTGCAGCCAAAAAAAAGTGATTCCCACGATGTCGTAAAAACGCATATGTATAATCGACTTTTTCTCGAAGACAAATTGTTCGCACGCAAACTTCGCGCATTGCACTCGTGTAGTTCGACAAGACGAAGCTATTGCACGCGGTTTCATCGGCCTACAACAATGTGTACTCAAGTTATATGCCATCATCTCGAACACGAATATCAACTTCAATGATGGAGTTTTTCGTGAGCTGTGGTCGCAAAGAAAACGATGTTGCATCAGTTTGCTTGGTTATTCGTCGTGCTGAAACCGAATATGATGCCAGATTTTGTCTACGTGCAGCCAAAAAAAAGTGATTCCCACGATGTCGTAAAAACGGATATGTATAATCGACTTTTTCTCGAAGACAAATTGTTCGCACGCAAACTTCGCGCATTGCACTCGTGTAGTTCGACAAGACGAAGCTATTGCACGCGGTTTCATCGGCCTACGACAATGTGTACTCAAGTTATATGCTATCATATCGAACACGAATATCAACTTCTATGATTGAGTTTTTCGTGAGCTGTGGTCGCAAAGAAAACGATGTTGCATCAGTTTCCTTGGTTATTCGACGTGCTGAAACCGAATATGATGCCAGACTTTGTCTACGTGCAGCCAAAAAAAAGTGATTCCCACGATGTCCTAAAAACGAATATGTATAATCGACTTTTTCTCGAAGACAAATTGTTCGCACGCAAACTTCGCGCATTGCACTCGTGTAGTTCGACAAGACGAAGCTATTGCATGCGGTTTCATCGGCCTACGACAATGTGTACTCAAGTTATATGCCATCATCTCGAACACGAATATCAACTTCTATGATTGAGTTTTTCGTGAGCTGTGGTCGCAAAGAAAACGATGTTGCATCAGTTTGCTTGGTTATTCGACGTGCTGAAACCGAATATGGTGCCAGATTTTGTCTACGTGCAGCCAAAAAAAAGTGATTCCCACGATGTCGTAAAAACGCATATGTATAATCGACTTTTTCTCGAAGACAAATTGTTCGCACGCAAACTTCGCGCATTGCACTCGTGTAGTTCGACAAGACGAAGCTATTGCACGCGGTTTCATCGGCCTACGACAATGTGTACTCAAGTTAGATGCCATCATATCGAACACGAATATCAACTTCTATGATTGAGTTTTTCGTGAGCTGTGGTCGCAAAGAAAATGATGTTGCATCAGTTTCCTTGGTTATTCGACGTGCTGAAACCGAATATAATGCCAGACTTTGTCTACGTGCAGCCAAAAAAAAGTGATTCCCACGATGTCGTAAAAACGCATATGTATAATCGACTTTTTCTCGAAGACAAATTGTTCGCACGCAAACTTCGCGCATTGCACTCGTGTAGTTCGACAAGACGAAGCTATTGCACGCGGTTTCATCGGCCTACGACAATGTGTACTCAAGTTATATGCCATCATCTCGAACACGAATATCAACTTCAATGATTGAGTTTTTCGTGAGCTGTGGTCGCAAAGAAAACGATGTTGCATCAGTTTCCTTGGTTATTCGACGTGCTGAAACCGAATATGATGCCAGACTTTGTCTACGTGCAGCCAAAAAAAAGTGATTCCCACGATGTCCTAAAAACGAATATGTATAATCGACTTTTTCTCGAAGACAAATTGTTCGCACGCAAACTTCGCGCATTGCACTCGTGTAGTTCGACAAGACGAAGCTATTGCACGCGGTTTCATCGGCCTACGACAATGTGTACTCAAGTTATATGCCATCATCTCGAACACGACTATCAACTTCAATGATTGAGTTTTTCGTGAGCTGTGGTCGCAAAGAAAACGATGTTGCATCAGTTTCCTTGGTTATTCGACGTGCTGAAACCGAATATGGTGCCAGATTTTGTCTACGTGCAGCCAAAAAAAAGTGATTCCCACGATGTCGTAAAAACGCATATGTATAATCGACTTTTTCTCGAAGACAAATTGTTCGCACGCAAACTTCGCGCATTGCACTCGTGTAGTTCGACAAGACGAAGCTATTGCACGCGGTTTCATCGGCCTACGACAATGTGTACTCAAGTTATATGCCATCATATCGAACACGAATATCAACTTATATGATTGAGTTTTTCGTGAGCTGTTGTCGCAAAGAAAACGATGTTGCATCAGTTTCCTTGGTTATTCGTCGTGCTGAAACCGAATATGATGCCAGATTTTGTCTACGTGCAGCCAAAAAAAAGTGATTCCCACGATGTCGTAAAAACACATGTGTATAATCGACTTTTTCTCGAAGACAAATTGTTCGCACGCAAACTTCGCGCATTGCACTCGTGTAGTTCGACAAGACGAAGCTATTGCATGCGGTTTCATCGGCCTACGACAATGTGTACTCAAGTTATATGTCATCATCTCGAACACGAATATCAACTTCTATGATTGAGTTTTTCGTGAGCTGTGGTCGCAAAGAAAACGATGTTGCATCAGTTTGCTTGGTTATTCGACGTGCTGAAACCGAATATAATGCCAGACTTTGTCTACGTGCAGCCAAAAAAAAGTGATTCCCACGATGTCGTAAAAACGCATATGTATAATCGACTTTTTCTCGAAGACAAATTGTTCGCACGCAAACTTCGCGCATTGCACTCGTGTAGTTCGACAAGACGAAGCTATTGCACGCGGTTTCATCGGCCTACGACAATGTGTACTCAAGTTATATGCCATCATCTCGAACACGAATATGAACTTCAATGATTGAGTTTTTCGTGAGCTGTGGTCGCAAAGAAAACGATGTTGCATCAGTTTGCTTGGTTATTCGTCGTGCTGAAACCGAATATGATGCCAGATTTTGTCTACGTGCAGCCAAAAAAAAGTGATTCCCACGATGTCGTAAAAACGCATATGTATAATCGACTTTTTCTCGAAGACAAATTGTTCGCACGCAAACTTCGCGCATTGCACTCGTGTAGTTCGACAAGACGAAGCTATTGCACGCGGTTTCATCGGCCTACAACAATGTGTACTCAAGTTATATGCCATCATCTCGAACACGAATATCAACTTCAATGATGGAGTTTTTCGTGAGCTGTGGTCGCAAAGAAAACGATGTTGCATCAGTTTGCTTGGTTATTCGTCGTGCTGAAACCGAATATGATGCCAGATTTTGTCTACGTGCAGCCAAAAAAAAGTGATTCCCACGATGTCGTAAAAACGGATATGTATAATCGACTTTTTCTCGAAGACAAATTGTTCGCACGCAAACTTCGCGCATTGCACTCGTGTAGTTCGACAAGACGAAGCTATTGCACGCGGTTTCATCGGCCTACGACAATGTGTACTCAAGTTATATGCTATCATATCGAACACGAATATCAACTTCTATGATTGAGTTTTTCGTGAGCTGTGGTCGCAAAGAAAACGATGTTGCATCAGTTTCCTTGGTTATTCGACGTGCTGAAACCGAATATGGTGCCAGATTTTGTCTACGTGCAGCCAAAAAAAAGTGATTCCCACGATGTCGTAAAAACGCATATGTATAATCGACTTTTTCTCGAAGACAAATTGTTCGCACGCAAACTTCGCGCATTGCACTCGTGTAGTTCGACAAGACGAAGCTATTGCACGCGGTTTCATCGGCCTACGACAATGTGTACTCAAGTTATATGCCATCATATCGAACACGAATATCAACTTATATGATTGAGTTTTTCGTGAGCTGTTGTCGCAAAGAAAACGATGTTGCATCAGTTTCCTTGGTTATTCGTCGTGCTGAAACCGAATATGATGCCAGATTTTGTCTACGTGCAGCCAAAAAAAAGTGATTCCCACGATGTCGTAAAAACACATGTGTATAATCGACTTTTTCTCGAAGACAAATTGTTCGCACGCAAACTTCGCGCATTGCACTCGTGTAGTTCGACAAGACGAAGCTATTGCATGCGGTTTCATCGGCCTACGACAATGTGTACTCAAGTTATATGTCATCATCTCGAACACGAATATCAACTTCTATGATTGAGTTTTTCGTGAGCTGTGGTCGCAAAGAAAACGATGTTGCATCAGTTTGCTTGGTTATTCGACGTGCTGAAACCGAATATAATGCCAGACTTTGTCTACGTGCAGCCAAAAAAAAGTGATTCCCACGATGTCGTAAAAACGCATATGTATAATCGACTTTTTCTCGAAGACAAATTGTTCGCACGCAAACTTCGCGCATTGCACTCGTGTAGTTCGACAAGACGAAGCTATTGCACGCGGTTTCATCGGCCTACGACAATGTGTACTCAAGTTATATGCCATCATCTCGAACACGAATATCAACTTCAATGATTGAGTTTTTCGTGAGCTGTGGTCGCAAAGAAAACGATGTTGCATCAGTTTGCTTGGTTATTCGTCGTGCTGAAACCGAATATGATGCCAGATTTTGTCTACGTGCAGCCAAAAAAAAGTGATTCCCACGATGTCGTAAAAACGCATATGTATAATCGATTTTTTCTCGAAGACAAATTGTTCGCACGCAAACTTCGCGCATTGCACTCGTGTAGTTCGACAAGACGAAGCTATTGCACGCGGTTTCATCGGCCTACGACAATGTGTACTCAAGTTAGATGCCATCATATCGAACACGAATATCAACTTCTATGATTGAGTTTTTCGTGAGCTGTGGTCGCAAAGAAAACGATGTTGCATCAGTTTCCTTGGTTATTCGTCGTGCTGAAACCGAATATGATGCCAGATTTTGTCTACGTGCAGCCAAAAAAAAGTGATTCCCACGATGTCGTAAAAACGCATATGTATAATCGACTTTTTCTCGAAGACAAATTGTTCGCACGCAAACTTCGCGCATTGCACTCGTGTAGTTCGACAAGACGAAGCTATTGCACGCGGTTTCATCGGCCTACGACAATGTGTACTCAAGTTATATGCCATCATCTCGAACACGAATATCAACTTCAATGATTGAGTTTTTCGTGAGCTGTGGTCGCAAAGAAAACGATGTTGCATCAGTTTGCTTGGTTATTCGTCGTGCTGAAACCGAATATGATGCCAGATTTTGTCTACGTGCAGCCAAAAAAAAGTGATTCCCACGATGTCGTAAAAACGCATATGTATAATCGACTTTTTCTCGAAGACAAATTGTTCGCACGCAAACTTCGCGCATTGCACTCGTGTAGTTCGACAAGACGAAGCTATTGCACGCGGTTTCATCGGCCTACGACAATGTGTACTCAAGTTAGATGCCATCATATCGAACACGAATATCAACTTCTATGATTGAGTTTTTCGTGAGCTGTGGTCGCAAAGAAAACGATGTTGCATCAGTTTCCTTGGTTATTCGACGTGCTGAAACCGAATATAATGCCAGACTTTGTCTACGTGCAGCCAAAAAAAAGTGATTCCCACGATGTCGTAAAAACGCATATGTATAATCGACTTTTTCTCGAAGACAAATTGTTCGCACGCAAACTTCGCGCATTGCACTCGTGTAGTTCGACAAGACGAAGCTATTGCACGCGGTTTCATCGGCCTACAACAATGTGTACTCAAGTTATATGCCATCATCTCGAACACGAATATCAACTTCAATGATGGAGTTTTTCGTGAGCTGTGGTCGCAAAGAAAACGATGTTGCATCAGTTTGCTTGGTTATTCGTCGTGCTGAAACCGAATATGATGCCAGATTTTGTCTACGTGCAGCCAAAAAAAAGTGATTCCCACGATGTCGTAAAAACGGATATGTATAATCGACTTTTTCTCGAAGACAAATTGTTCGCACGCAAACTTCGCGCATTGCACTCGTGTAGTTCGACAAGACGAAGCTATTGCACGCGGTTTCATCGGCCTACGACAATGTGTACTCAAGTTATATGCTATCATATCGAACACGAATATCAACTTCTATGATTGAGTTTTTCGTGAGCTGTGGTCGCAAAGAAAACGATGTTGCATCAGTTTCCTTGGTTATTCGACGTGCTGAAACCGAATATGATGCCAGACTTTGTCTACGTGCAGCCAAAAAAAAGTGATTCCCACGATGTCCTAAAAACGAATATGTATAATCGACTTTTTCTCGAAGACAAATTGTTCGCACGCAAACTTCGCGCATTGCACTCGTGTAGTTCGACAAGACGAAGCTATTGCATGCGGTTTCATCGGCCTACGACAATGTGTACTCAAGTTATATGCCATCATCTCGAACACGAATATCAACTTCTATGATTGAGTTTTTCGTGAGCTGTGGTCGCAAAGAAAACGATGTTGCATCAGTTTGCTTGGTTATTCGACGTGCTGAAACCGAATATGGTGCCAGATTTTGTCTACGTGCAGCCAAAAAAAAGTGATTCCCACGATGTCGTAAAAACGCATATGTATAATCGACTTTTTCTCGAAGACAAATTGTTCGCACGCAAACTTCGCGCATTGCACTCGTGTAGTTCGACAAGACGAAGCTATTGCACGCGGTTTCATCGGCCTACGACAATGTGTACTCAAGTTAGATGCCATCATATCGAACACGAATATCAACTTCTATGATTGAGTTTTTCGTGAGCTGTGGTCGCAAAGAAAATGATGTTGCATCAGTTTCCTTGGTTATTCGACGTGCTGAAACCGAATATAATGCCAGACTTTGTCTACGTGCAGCCAAAAAAAAGTGATTCCCACGATGTCGTAAAAACGCATATGTATAATCGACTTTTTCTCGAAGACAAATTGTTCGCACGCAAACTTCGCGCATTGCACTCGTGTAGTTCGACAAGACGAAGCTATTGCACGCGGTTTCATCGGCCTACGACAATGTGTACTCAAGTTATATGCCATCATCTCGAACACGAATATCAACTTCAATGATTGAGTTTTTCGTGAGCTGTGGTCGCAAAGAAAACGATGTTGCATCAGTTTCCTTGGTTATTCGACGTGCTGAAACCGAATATGATGCCAGACTTTGTCTACGTGCAGCCAAAAAAAAGTGATTCCCACGATGTCCTAAAAACGAATATGTATAATCGACTTTTTCTCGAAGACAAATTGTTCGCACGCAAACTTCGCGCATTGCACTCGTGTAGTTCGACAAGACGAAGCTATTGCACGCGGTTTCATCGGCCTACGACAATGTGTACTCAAGTTATATGCCATCATCTCGAACACGACTATCAACTTCAATGATTGAGTTTTTCGTGAGCTGTGGTCGCAAAGAAAACGATGTTGCATCAGTTTCCTTGGTTATTCGACGTGCTGAAACCGAATATGGTGCCAGATTTTGTCTACGTGCAGCCAAAAAAAAGTGATTCCCACGATGTCGTAAAAACGCATATGTATAATCGACTTTTTCTCGAAGACAAATTGTTCGCACGCAAACTTCGCGCATTGCACTCGTGTAGTTCGACAAGACGAAGCTATTGCACGCGGTTTCATCGGCCTACGACAATGTGTACTCAAGTTATATGCCATCATATCGAACACGAATATCAACTTATATGATTGAGTTTTACGTGAGCTGTTGTCGCAAAGAAAACGATGTTGCATCAGTTTCCTTGGTTATTCGTCGTGCTGAAACCGAATATGATGCCAGATTTTGTCTACGTGCAGCCAAAAAAAAGTGATTCCCACGATGTCGTAAAAACACATGTGTATAATCGACTTTTTCTCGAAGACAAATTGTTCGCACGCAAACTTCGCGCATTGCACTCGTGTAGTTCGACAAGACGAAGCTATTGCATGCGGTTTCATCGGCCTACGACAATGTGTACTCAAGTTATATGTCATCATCTCGAACACGAATATCAACTTCTATGATTGAGTTTTTCGTGAGCTGTGGTCGCAAAGAAAACGATGTTGCATCAGTTTGCTTGGTTATTCGACGTGCTGAAACCGAATATAATGCCAGACTTTGTCTACGTGCAGCCAAAAAAAAGTGATTCCCACGATGTCGTAAAAACGCATATGTATAATCGACTTTTTCTCGAAGACAAATTGTTCGCACGCAAACTTCGCGCATTGCACTCGTGTAGTTCGACAAGACGAAGCTATTGCACGCGGTTTCATCGGCCTACGACAATGTGTACTCAAGTTATATGCCATCATCTCGAACACGAATATGAACTTCAATGATTGAGTTTTTCGTGAGCTGTGGTCGCAAAGAAAACGATGTTGCATCAGTTTGCTTGGTTATTCGTCGTGCTGAAACCGAATATGATGCCAGATTTTGTCTACGTGCAGCCAAAAAAAAGTGATTCCCACGATGTCGTAAAAACGCATATGTATAATCGACTTTTTCTCGAAGACAAATTGTTCGCACGCAAACTTCGCGCATTGCACTCGTGTAGTTCGACAAGACGAAGCTATTGCACGCGGTTTCATCGGCCTACAACAATGTGTACTCAAGTTATATGCCATCATCTCGAACACGAATATCAACTTCAATGATGGAGTTTTTCGTGAGCTGTGGTCGCAAAGAAAACGATGTTGCATCAGTTTGCTTGGTTATTCGTCGTGCTGAAACCGAATATGATGCCAGATTTTGTCTACGTGCAGCCAAAAAAAAGTGATTCCCACGATGTCGTAAAAACGGATATGTATAATCGACTTTTTCTCGAAGACAAATTGTTCGCACGCAAACTTCGCGCATTGCACTCGTGTAGTTCGACAAGACGAAGCTATTGCACGCGGTTTCATCGGCCTACGACAATGTGTACTCAAGTTATATGCTATCATATCGAACACGAATATCAACTTCTATGATTGAGTTTTTCGTGAGCTGTGGTCGCAAAGAAAACGATGTTGCATCAGTTTCCTTGGTTATTCGACGTGCTGAAACCGAATATGATGCCAGACTTTGTCTACGTGCAGCCAAAAAAAAGTGATTCCCACGATGTCCTAAAAACGAATATGTATAATCGACTTTTTCTCGAAGACAAATTGTTCGCACGCAAACTTCGCGCATTGCACTCGTGTAGTTCGACAAGACGAAGCTATTGCATGCGGTTTCATCGGCCTACGACAATGTGTACTCAAGTTATATGCCATCATCTCGAACACGAATATCAACTTCTATGATTGAGTTTTTCGTGAGCTGTGGTCGCAAAGAAAACGATGTTGCATCAGTTTGCTTGGTTATTCGACGTGCTGAAACCGAATATGGTGCCAGATTTTGTCTACGTGCAGCCAAAAAAAAGTGATTCCCACGATGTCGTAAAAACGCATATGTATAATCGACTTTTTCTCGAAGACAAATTGTTCGCACGCAAACTTCGCGCATTGCACTCGTGTAGTTCGACAAGACGAAGCTATTGCACGCGGTTTCATCGGCCTACGACAATGTGTACTCAAGTTAGATGCCATCATATCGAACACGAATATCAACTTCTATGATTGAGTTTTTCGTGAGCTGTGGTCGCAAAGAAAATGATGTTGCATCAGTTTCCTTGGTTATTCGACGTGCTGAAACCGAATATAATGCCAGACTTTGTCTACGTGCAGCCAAAAAAAAGTGATTCCCACGATGTCGTAAAAACGCATATGTATAATCGACTTTTTCTCGAAGACAAATTGTTCGCACGCAAACTTCGCGCATTGCACTCGTGTAGTTCGACAAGACGAAGCTATTGCACGCGGTTTCATCGGCCTACGACAATGTGTACTCAAGTTATATGCCATCATCTCGAACACGAATATCAACTTCAATGATTGAGTTTTTCGTGAGCTGTGGTCGCAAAGAAAACGATGTTGCATCAGTTTCCTTGGTTATTCGACGTGCTGAAACCGAATATGATGCCAGACTTTGTCTACGTGCAGCCAAAAAAAAGTGATTCCCACGATGTCCTAAAAACGAATATGTATAATCGACTTTTTCTCGAAGACAAATTGTTCGCACGCAAACTTCGCGCATTGCACTCGTGTAGTTCGACAAGACGAAGCTATTGCACGCGGTTTCATCGGCCTACGACAATGTGTACTCAAGTTATATGCCATCATCTCGAACACGACTATCAACTTCAATGATTGAGTTTTTCGTGAGCTGTGGTCGCAAAGAAAACGATGTTGCATCAGTTTCCTTGGTTATTCGACGTGCTGAAACCGAATATGGTGCCAGATTTTGTCTACGTGCAGCCAAAAAAAAGTGATTCCCACGATGTCGTAAAAACGCATATGTATAATCGACTTTTTCTCGAAGACAAATTGTTCGCACGCAAACTTCGCGCATTGCACTCGTGTAGTTCGACAAGACGAAGCTATTGCACGCGGTTTCATCGGCCTACGACAATGTGTACTCAAGTTATATGCCATCATATCGAACACGAATATCAACTTATATGATTGAGTTTTTCGTGAGCTGTTGTCGCAAAGAAAACGATGTTGCATCAGTTTCCTTGGTTATTCGTCGTGCTGAAACCGAATATGATGCCAGATTTTGTCTACGTGCAGCCAAAAAAAAGTGATTCCCACGATGTCGTAAAAACACATGTGTATAATCGACTTTTTCTCGAAGACAAATTGTTCGCACGCAAACTTCGCGCATTGCACTCGTGTAGTTCGACAAGACGAAGCTATTGCATGCGGTTTCATCGGCCTACGACAATGTGTACTCAAGTTATATGTCATCATCTCGAACACGAATATCAACTTCTATGATTGAGTTTTTCGTGAGCTGTGGTCGCAAAGAAAACGATGTTGCATCAGTTTGCTTGGTTATTCGACGTGCTGAAACCGAATATAATGCCAGACTTTGTCTACGTGCAGCCAAAAAAAAGTGATTCCCACGATGTCGTAAAAACGCATATGTATAATCAACTTTTTCTCGAAGACAAATTGTTCGCACGCAAACTTCGCGCATTGCACTCGTGTAGTTCGACAAGACGAAGCTATTGCACGCGGTTTCATCGGCCTACGACAATGTGTACTCAAGTTATATGCCATCATCTCGAACACGAATATGAACTTCAATGATTGAGTTTTTCGTGAGCTGTGGTCGCAAAGAAAACGATGTTGCATCAGTTTGCTTGGTTATTCGTCGTGCTGAAACCGAATATGATGCCAGATTTTGTCTACGTGCAGCCAAAAAAAAGTGATTCCCACGATGTCGTAAAAACGCATATGTATAATCGACTTTTTCTCGAAGACAAATTGTTCGCACGCAAACTTCGCGCATTGCACTCGTGTAGTTCGACAAGACGAAGCTATTGCACGCGGTTTCATCGGCCTACAACAATGTGTACTCAAGTTATATGCCATCATCTCGAACACGAATATCAACTTCAATGATGGAGTTTTTCGTGAGCTGTGGTCGCAAAGAAAACGATGTTGCATCAGTTTGCTTGGTTATTCGTCGTGCTGAAACCGAATATGATGCCAGATTTTGTCTACGTGCAGCCAAAAAAAAGTGATTCCCACGATGTCGTAAAAACGGATATGTATAATCGACTTTTTCTCGAAGACAAATTGTTCGCACGCAAACTTCGCGCATTGCACTCGTGTAGTTCGACAAGACGAAGCTATTGCACGCGGTTTCATCGGCCTACGACAATGTGTACTCAAGTTATATGCTATCATATCGAACACGAATATCAACTTCTATGATTGAGTTTTTCGTGAGCTGTGGTCGCAAAGAAAACGATGTTGCATCAGTTTCCTTGGTTATTCGACGTGCTGAAACCGAATATGATGCCAGACTTTGTCTACGTGCAGCCAAAAAAAAGTGATTCCCACGATGTCCTAAAAACGAATATGTATAATCGACTTTTTCTCGAAGACAAATTGTTCGCACGCAAACTTCGCGCATTGCACTCGTGTAGTTCGACAAGACGAAGCTATTGCATGCGGTTTCATCGGCCTACGACAATGTGTACTCAAGTTAGATGCCATCATATCGAACACGAATATCAACTTCTATGATTGAGTTTTTCGTGAGCTGTGGTCGCAAAGAAAACGATGTTGCATCAGTTTCCTTGGTTATTCGTCGTGCTGAAACCGAATATGATGCCAGATTTTGTCTACGTGCAGCCAAAAAAAAGTGATTCCCACGATGTCGTAAAAACGCATATGTATAATCGACTTTTTCTCGAAGACAAATTGTTCGCACGCAAACTTCGCGCATTGCACTCGTGTAGTTCGACAAGACGAAGCTATTGCACGCGGTTTCATCGGCCTACGACAATGTGTACTCAAGTTAGATGCCATCATCTCGAACACGAATATGAACTTCAATGATTGAGTTTTTCGTGAGCTGTGGTCGCAAAGAAAACGATGTTGCATCAGTTTGCTTGGTTATTCGTCGTGCTGAAACCGAATATGATGCCAGATTTTGTCTACGTGCAGCCAAAAAAAAGTGATTCCCACGATGTCGTAAAAACGCATATGTATAATCGACTTTTTCTCGAAGACAAATTGTTCGCACGCAAACTTCGCGCATTGCACTCGTGTAGTTCGACAAGACGAAGCTATTGCACGCGGTTTCATCGGCCTACAACAATGTGTACTCAAGTTATATGCCATCATCTCGAACACGAATATCAACTTCAATGATGGAGTTTTTCGTGAGCTGTGGTCGCAAAGAAAACGATGTTGCATCAGTTTCCTTGGTTATTCGTCGTGCTGAAACCGAATATGATGCCAGATTTTGTCTACGTGCAGCCAAAAAAAAGTGATTCCCACGATGTCGTAAAAACGCATATGTATAATCGACTTTTTCTCGAAGACAAATTGTTCGCACGCAAACTTCGCGCATTGCACTCGTGTAGTTCGACAAGACGAAGCTATTGCACGCGGTTTCATCGGCCTACGACAATGTGTACTCAAGTTATATGCCATCATCTCGAACACGAATATCAACTTCAATGATTGAGTTTTTCGTGAGCTGTGGTCGCAAAGAAAACGATGTTGCATCAGTTTGCTTGGTTATTCGTCGTGCTGAAACCGAATATGATGCCAGATTTTGTCTACGTGCAGCCAAAAAAAAGTGATTCCCACGATGTCGTAAAAACGCATATGTATAATCGACTTTTTCTCGAAGACAAATTGTTCGCACGCAAACTTCGCGCATTGCACTAGTGTAGTTCGACAAGACGAAGCTATTGCACGCGGTTTCATCGGCCTACGACAATGTGTACTCAAGTTAGATGCCATCATATCGAACACGAATATCAACTTCTATGATTGAGTTTTTCGTGAGCTGTGGTCGCAAAGAAAACGATGTTGCATCAGTTTCCTTGGTTATTCGACGTGCTGAAACCGAATATAATGCCAGACTTTGTCTACGTGCAGCCAAAAAAAAGTGATTCCCACGATGTCGTAAAAACGCATATGTATAATCGACTTTTTCTCGAAGACAAATTGTTCGCACGCAAACTTCGCGCATTGCACTCGTGTAGTTCGACAAGACGAAGCTATTGCACGCGGTTTCATCGGCCTACAACAATGTGTACTCAAGTTATATGCCATCATCTCAACACGAATATCAACTTCAATGATGGAGTTTTTCGTGAGCTGTGGTCGCAAAGAAAACGATGTTGCATCAGTTTGCTTGGTTATTCGTCGTGCTGAAACCGAATATGATGCCAGATTTTGTCTACGTGCAGCCAAAAAAAAGTGATTCCCACGATGTCGTAAAAACGCATATGTATAATCGACTTTTTCTCGAAGACAAATTGTTCGCACGCAAACTTCGCGCATTGCACTCGTGTAGTTCGACAAGACGAAGCTATTGCACGCGGTTTCATCGGCCTACGACAATGTGTACTCAAGTTATATGCCATCATCTCGAACACGAATATGAACTTCAATGATTGAGTTTTTCGTGAGCTGTGGTCGCAAAGAAAACGATGTTGCATCAGTTTGCTTGGTTATTCGTCGTGCTGAAACCGAATATGATGCCAGATTTTGTCTACGTGCAGCCAAAAAAAAGTGATTCCCACGATGTCGTAAAAACGCATATGTATAATCGACTTTTTCTCGAAGACAAATTGTTCGCACGCAAACTTCGCGCATTGCACTCGTGTAGTTCGACAAGACGAAGCTATTGCACGCGGTTTCATCGGCCTACAACAATGTGTACTCAAGTTATATGCCATCATCTCGAACACGAATATCAACTTCAATGATGGAGTTTTTCGTGAGCTGTGGTCGCAAAGAAAACGATGTTGCATCAGTTTGCTTGGTTATTCGTCGTGCTGAAACCGAATATGATGCCAGATTTTGTCTACGTGCAGCCAAAAAAAAGTGATTCCCACGATGTCGTAAAAACGGATATGTATAATCGACTTTTTCTCGAAGACAAATTGTTCGCACGCAAACTTCGCGCATTGCACTCGTGTAGTTCGACAAGACGAAGCTATTGCACGCGGTTTCATCGGCCTACGACAATGTGTACTCAAGTTATATGCTATCATATCGAACACGAATATCAACTTCTATGATTGAGTTTTTCGTGAGCTGTGGTCGCAAAGAAAACGATGTTGCATCAGTTTCCTTGGTTATTCGACGTGCTGAAACCGAATATGATGCCAGACTTTGTCTACGTGCAGCCAAAAAAAAGTGATTCCCACGATGTCCTAAAAACGAATATGTATAATCGACTTTTTCTCGAAGACAAATTGTTCGCACGCAAACTTCGCGCATTGCACTCGTGTAGTTCGACAAGACGAAGCTATTGCACGCGGTTTCATCGGCCTACGACAATGTGTACTCAAGTTATATGCCATCATCTCGAACACGAATATCAACTTCAATGATTGAGTTTTTCGTGAGCTGCGGTCGCAAAGAAAACGATGTTGCATCAGTTTGCTTGGTTATTCGTCGTGCTGAAACCGAATATGATGCCAGATTTTGTCTACGTGCAGCCAAAAAAAAGTGATTCCCACGATGTCGTAAAAACACATGTGTATAATCGACTTTTTCTCGAAGACAAATTGTTCGCACGCAAACTTCGCGCATTGCACTCGTGTAGTTCGACAAGACGAAGCTATTGCACGCGGTTTCATCGGCCTACGACAATGTGTACTCAAGTTATATGCCATCATATCGAACACGAATATCAACTTCTATGATTGAGTTTTTCGTGAGCTGTGGTCGCAAAGAGAACGATGTTGCATCAGTTTCCTTGGTTATTCGACGTGCTGAAACCGAATATAATGCCAGACTTTGTCTACGTGCAGCCAAAAAAAAGTGATTCCCACGATGTCGTAAAAACGCATATGTATAATCGACTTTTTCTCGAAGACAAATTGTTCGCACGCAAACTTCGCGCATTGCACTCGTGTAGTTCGACAAGACGAAGCTATTGCACGCGGTTTCATCGGCCTACGACAATGTGTACTCAAGTTAGATGCCATCATATCGAACACGAATATCAACTTCTATGATTGAGTTTTTCGTGAGCTGTGGTCGCAAAGAAAACGATGTTGCATCAGTTTCCTTGGTTATTCGTAGTGCTGAAACCGAATATGATGCCAGATTTTGTCTACGTGCAGCCAAAAAAAAGTGATTCCCACGATGTCGTAAAAACACATGTGTATAATCGACTTTTTCTCGAAGAAAAATTGTTCGCACGCAAACTTCGCGCATTGCACTCGTGTAGTTCGACAAGACGAAGCTATTGCATGCGGTTTCATCGGCCTACGACAATGTGTACTCAAGTTATATGCCATCATCTCGAACACGAATATCAACTTCTATGATTGAGTTTTTCGTGAGCTGTGGTCGCAAAGAAAACGATGTTGCATCAGTTTGCTTGGTTATTCGACGTGCTGAAACCGAATATGGTGCCAGATTTTGTCTACGTGCAGCCAAAAAAAAGTGATTCCCACGATGTCGTAAAAACACATGTGTATAATCGACTTTTTCTCGAAGACAAATTGTTCGCACGCAAACTTCGCGCATTGCACTCGTGTAGTTCGACAAGACGAAGCTATTGCATGCGGTTTCATCGGCCTACGACAATGTGTACTCAAGTTATATGCCATCATCTCGAACACGAATATCAACTTCAATGATTGAGTTTTTCGTGAGCTGTGGTCGCAAAGAAAACGATGTTGCATCAGTTTGCTTGGTTATTCGTCGTGCTGAAACCGAATATGATGCCAGATTTTGTCTACGTGCAGCCAAAAAAAAGTGATTCCCACGATGTCGTAAAAACACATGTGTATAATCGACTTTTTCTCGAAGACAAATTGTTCGCACGCAAACTTCGCGCATTGCACTCGTGTAGTTCGACAAGACGAAGCTATTGCACGCGGTTTCATCGGCCTACGACAATGTGTACTCAAGTTATATGCCATCATATCGAACACGAATATCAACTTCTATGATTGAGTTTTTCGTGAGCTGTGGTCGCAAAGAGAACGATGTTGCATCAGTTTCCTTGGTTATTCGACGTGCTGAAACCGAATATAATGCCAGACTTTGTCTACGTGCAGCCAAAAAAAAGTGATTCCCACGATGTCGTAAAAACGCATATGTATAATCGACTTTTTCTCGAAGACAAATTGTTCGCACGCAAACTTCGCGCATTGCACTCGTGTAGTTCGACAAGACGAAGCTATTGCACGCGGTTTCATCGGCCTACGACAATGTGTACTCAAGTTTGATGCCATCATATCGAACACGAATATCAACTTCTATGATTGAGTTTTTCGTGAGCTGTGGTCGCAAAGAAAACGATGTTGCATCAGTTTCCTTGGTTATTCGTAGTGCTGAAACCGAATATGATGCCAGATTTTGTCTACGTGCAGCCAAAAAAAAGTGATTCCCACGATGTCGTAAAAACACATGTGTATAATCGACTTTTTCTCGAAGAAAAATTGTTCGCACGCAAACTTCGCGCATTGCACTCGTGTAGTTCGACAAGACGAAGCTATTGCATGCGGTTTCATCGGCCTACGACAATGTGTACTCAAGTTATATGCCATCATCTCGAACACGAATATCAACTTCTATGATTGAGTTTTTCGTGAGCTGTGGTCGCAAAGAAAACGATGTTGCATCAGTTTGCTTGGTTATTCGACGTGCTGAAACCGAATATGGTGCCAGATTTTGTCTACGTGCAGCCAAAAAAAAGTGATTCCCACGATGTCGTAAAAACACATGTGTATAATCGACTTTTTCTCGAAGACAAATTGTTCGCACGCAAACTTCGCGCATTGCACTCGTGTAGTTCGACAAGACGAAGCTATTGCATGCGGTTTCATCGGCCTACGACAATGTGTACTCAAGTTATATGCCATCATCTCGAACACGAATATCAACTTCAATGATTGAGTTTTTCGTGAGCTGTGGTCGCAAAGAAAACGATGTTGCATCAGTTTGCTTGGTTATTCGTCGTGCTGAAACCGAATATGATGCCAGATTTTGTCTACGTGCAGCCAAAAAAAAGTGATTCCCACGATGTCGTAAAAACACATGTGTATAATCGACTTTTTCTCGAAGACAAATTGTTCGCACGCAAACTTCGCGCATTGCACTCGTGTAGTTCGACAAGACGAAGCTATTGCACGCGGTTTCATCGGCCTACGACAATGTGTACTCAAGTTAGATGCCATCATATCGAACACAAATATCAACTTCTATGATTGAGTTTTTCGTGAGCTGTGGTCGCAAAGAAAACGATGTTGCATCAGTTTCCTTGGTTATTCGACATGCTGAAACCGAATATAATGCCAGACTTTGTGTACGTGCAGCCAAAAAAAAGTGATTCCCACGATGTCGTAAAAACGCATATGTATAATCGACTTTTTCTCGAAGACAAATTGTTCGCACGCAAACTTCGCGCATTGCACTCGTGTAGTTCGACAAGACGAAGCTATTGCACGCGGTTTCATCGGCCTACGACAATGTGTACTCAAGTTATATGCCATCATCTCGAACACGAATATCAACTTCAATGATTGAGTTTTTCGTGAGCTGTGGTCGCAAAGAAAACGATGTTGCATCAGTTTGCTTGGTTATTCGTCGTGCTGAAACCGAATATGATGCCAGATTTTGTCTACGTGCAGCCAAAAAAAAGTGATTCCCACGATGTCGTAAAAACACATGTGTATAATCGACTTTTTCTCGAAGACAAATTGTTCGCACGCAAACTTCGCGCATTGCACTCGTGTAGTTCGACAAGACGAAGCTATTGCACGCGGTTTCATCGGCCTACGACAATGTGTACTCAAGTTATATGCCATCATATCGAACACGAATATCAACTTCTATGATTGAGTTTTTCGTGAGCTGTGGTCGCAAAGAGAACGATGTTGCATCAGTTTCCTTGGTTATTCGACGTGCTGAAACCGAATATAATGCCAGACTTTGTCTACGTGCAGCCAAAAAAAAGTGATTCCCACGATGTCGTAAAAACGCATATGTATAATCGACTTTTTCTCGAAGACAAATTGTTCGCACGCAAACTTCGCGCATTGCACTCGTGTAGTTCGACAAGACGAAGCTATTGCACGCGGTTTCATCGGCCTACGACAATGTGTACTCAAGTTAGATGCCATCATATCGAACACGAATATCAACTTCTATGATTGAGTTTTTCGTGAGCTGTGGTCGCAAAGAAAACGATGTTGCATCAGTTTCCTTGGTTATTCGTAGTGCTGAAACCGAATATGATGCCAGATTTTGTCTACGTGCAGCCAAAAAAAAGTGATTCCCACGATGTCGTAAAAACACATGTGTATAATCGACTTTTTCTCGAAGAAAAATTGTTCGCACGCAAACTTCGCGCATTGCACTCGTGTAGTTCGACAAGACGAAGCTATTGCATGCGGTTTCATCGGCCTACGACAATGTGTACTCAAGTTATATGCCATCATCTCGAACACGAATATCAACTTCTATGATTGAGTTTTTCGTGAGCTGTGGTCGCAAAGAAAACGATGTTGCATCAGTTTGCTTGGTTATTCGACGTGCTGAAACCGAATATGGTGCCAGATTTTGTCTACGTGCAGCCAAAAAAAAGTGATTCCCACGATGTCGTAAAAACGCATATGTATAATCGACTTTTTCTCGAAGACAAATTGTTCGCACGCAAACTTCGCGCATTGCACTCGTGTAGTTCGACAAGACGAAGCTATTGCACGCGGTTTCATCGGCCTACGACAATGTGTACTCAAGTTAGATGCCATCATATCGAACACGAATATCAACTTCTATGATTGAGTTTTTCGTGAGCTGTGGTCGCAAAGAAATCGATGTTGCATCAGTTTCCTTGGTTATTCGACGTGCTGAAACCGAATATAATGCCAGACTTTGTCTACGTGCAGCCAAAAAAAAGTGATTCCCACGATGTCGTAAAAACGCATATGTATAATCGACTTTTTCTCGAAGACAAATTGTTCGCACGCAAACTTCGCGCATTGCACTCGTGTAGTTCGACAAGACGTAGCTATTGCACGCGGTTTCATCGGCCTACGACAATGTGTACTCAAGTTATATGCCATCATCTCGAACACGAATATCAACTTCAATGATTGAGTTTTTCGTGAGCTGTGGTCGCAAAGAAAACGATGTTGCATCAGTTTGCTTGGTTATTCGTCGTGCTGAAACCGAATATGATGCCAGATTTTGTCTACGTGCAGCCAAAAAAAAGTGATTCCCACGATGTCGTAAAAACGCATATGTATAATCGACTTTTTCTCGAAGACAAATTGTTCGCACGCAAACTTCGCGCATTGCACTCGTGTAGTTCGACAAGACGAAGCTATTGCACGCGGTTTCATCGGCCTACGACAATGTGTACTCAAGTTATATGCCATCATCTCGAACACGAATATCAACTTCAATGATTGAGTTTTTCGTGAGCTGTGGTCGCAAAGAAAACGATGTTGCATCAGTTTGCTTGGTTATTCGTCGTGCTGAAACCGAATATGATGCCAGATTTTGTCTACGTGCAGCCAAAAAAAAGTGATTCCCACGATGTCGTAAAAACACATGTGTATAATCGACTTTTTCTCGAAGACAAATTGTTCGCACGCAAACTTCGCGCATTGCACTCGTGTAGTTCGACAAGACGAAGCTATTGCACGCGGTTTCATCGGCCTACGACAATGTGTACTCAAGTTATATGCCATCATCTCGAACACGAATATCAACTTCTATGATTGAGTTTTTCGTGAGCTGTGGTCGCAAAGAAAACGATGTTGCATCAGTTTGCTTGGTTATTCGACGTGCTGAAACCGAATATGGTGCCAGATTTTGTCTACGTGCAGCCAAAAAAAAGTGATTCCCACGATGTCGTAAAAACACATGTGTATAATCGACTTTTTCTCGAAGACAAATTGTTCGCACGCAAACTTCGCGCATTGCACTCGTGTAGTTCGACAAGACGAAGCTATTGCATGCGGTTTCATCGGCCTACGACAATGTGTACTCAAGTTATATGCCATCATCTCGAACACGAATATCAACTTCAATGATTGAGTTTTTCGTGAGCTGTGGTCGCAAAGAAAACGATGTTGCATCAGTTTGCTTGGTTATTCGTCGTGCTGAAACCGAATATGATGCCAGATTTTGTCTACGTGCAGCCAAAAAAAAGTGATTCCCACGATGTCGTAAAAACACATGTGTATAATCGACTTTTTCTCGAAGACAAATTGTTCGCACGCAAACTTCGCGCATTGCACTCGTGTAGTTCGACAAGACGAAGCTATTGCACGCGGTTTCATCGGCCTACGACAATGTGTACTCAAGTTAGATGCCATCATATCGAACACAAATATCAACTTCTATGATTGAGTTTTTCGTGAGCTGTGGTCGCAAAGAAAACGATGTTGCATCAGTTTCCTTGGTTATTCGACATGCTGAAACCGAATATAATGCCAGACTTTGTGTACGTGCAGCCAAAAAAAAGTGATTCCCACGATGTCGTAAAAACGCATATGTATAATCGACTTTTTCTCGAAGACAAATTGTTCGCACGCAAACTTCGCGCATTGCACTCGTGTAGTTCGACAAGACGAAGCTATTGCACGCGGTTTCATCGGCCTACGACAATGTGTACTCAAGTTATATGCCATCATCTCGAACACGAATATCAACTTCAATGATTGAGTTTTTCGTGAGCTGTGGTCGCAAAGAAAACGATGTTGCATCAGTTTGCTTGGTTATTCGTCGTGCTGAAACCGAATATGATGCCAGATTTTGTCTACGTGCAGCCAAAAAAAAGTGATTCCCACGATGTCGTAAAAACACATGTGTATAATCGACTTTTTCTCGAAGACAAATTGTTCGCACGCAAACTTCGCGCATTGCACTCGTGTAGTTCGACAAGACGAAGCTATTGCACGCGGTTTCATCGGCCTACGACAATTTGTACTCAAGTTATATGCCATCATATCGAACACGAATATCAACTTCTATGATTGAGTTTTTCGTGAGCTGTGGTCGCAAAGAGAACGATGTTGCATCAGTTTCCTTGGTTATTCGACGTGCTGAAACCGAATATAATGCCAGACTTTGTCTACGTGCAGCCAAAAAAAAGTGATTCCCACGATGTCGTAAAAACGCATATGTATAATCGACTTTTTCTCGAAGACAAATTGTTCGCACGCAAACTTCGCGCATTGCACTCGTGTAGTTCGACAAGACGAAGCTATTGCACGCGGTTTCATCGGCCTACGACAATGTGTACTCAAGTTAGATGCCATCATATCGAACACGAATATCAACTTCTATGATTGAGTTTTTCGTGAGCTGTGGTCGCAAAGAAAACGATGTTGCATCAGTTTCCTTGGTTATTCGTAGTGCTGAAACCGAATATGATGCCAGATTTTGTCTACGTGCAGCCAAAAAAAAGTGATTCCCACGATGTCGTAAAAACACATGTGTATAATCGACTTTTTCTCGAAGAAAAATTGTTCGCACGCAAACTTCGCGCATTGCACTCGTGTAGTTCGACAAGACGAAGCTATTGCATGCGGTTTCATCGGCCTACGACAATGTGTACTCAAGTTATATGCCATCATCTCGAACACGAATATCAACTTCTATGATTGAGTTTTTCGTGAGCTGTGGTCGCAAAGAAAACGATGTTGCATCAGTTTGCTTGGTTATTCGACGTGCTGAAACCGAATATGGTGCCAGATTTTGTCTACGTGCAGCCAAAAAAAAGTGATTCCCACGATGTCGTAAAAACGCATATGTATAATCGACTTTTTCTCGAAGACAAATTGTTCGCACGCAAACTTCGCGCATTGCACTCGTGTAGTTCGACAAGACGAAGCTATTGCACGCGGTTTCATCGGCCTACGACAATGTGTACTCAAGTTAGATGCCATCATATCGAACACGAATATCAACTTCTATGATTGAGTTTTTCGTGAGCTGTGGTCGCAAAGAAATCGATGTTGCATCAGTTTCCTTGGTTATTCGACGTGCTGAAACCGAATATAATGCCAGACTTTGTCTACGTGCAGCCAAAAAAAAGTGATTCCCACGATGTCGTAAAAACGCATATGTATAATCGACTTTTTCTCGAAGACAAATTGTTCGCACGCAAACTTCGCGCATTGCACTCGTGTAGTTCGACAAGACGTAGCTATTGCACGCGGTTTCATCGGCCTACGACAATGTGTACTCAAGTTATATGCCATCATCTCGAACACGAATATCAACTTCAATGATTGAGTTTTTCGTGAGCTGTGGTCGCAAAGAAAACGATGTTGCATCAGTTTGCTTGGTTATTCGTCGTGCTGAAACCGAATATGATGCCAGATTTTGTCTACGTGCAGCCAAAAAAAAGTGATTCCCACGATGTCGTAAAAACGCATATGTATAATCGACTTTTTCTCGAAGACAAATTGTTCGCACGCAAACTTCGCGCATTGCACTCGTGTAGTTCGACAAGACGAAGCTATTGCACGCGGTTTCATCGGCCTACGACAATGTGTACTCAAGTTATATGCCATCATCTCGAACACGAATATCAACTTCAATGATTGAGTTTTTCGTGAGCTGTGGTCGCAAAGAAAACGATGTTGCATCAGTTTGCTTGGTTATTCGTCGTGCTGAAACCGAATATGATGCCAGATTTTGTCTACGTGCAGCCAAAAAAAAGTGATTCCCACGATGTCGTAAAAACACATGTGTATAATCGACTTTTTCTCGAAGACAAATTGTTCGCACGCAAACTTCGCGCATTGCACTCGTGTAGTTCGACAAGACGAAGCTATTGCACGCGGTTTCATCGGCCTACGACAATGTGTACTCAAGTTATATGCCATCATATCGAACACGAATATCAACTTCTATGATTGAGTTTTTCGTGAGCTGTGGTCGCAAAGAGAACGATGTTGCATCAGTTTCCTTGGTTATTCGACGTGCTGAAACCGAATATAATGCCAGACTTTGTCTACGTGCAGCCAAAAAAAAGTGATTCCCACGATGTCGTAAAAACGCATATGTATAATCGACTTTTTCTCGAAGACAAATTGTTCGCACGCAAACTTCGCGCATTGCACTCGTGTAGTTCGACAAGACGAAGCTATTGCACGCGGTTTCATCGGCCTACGACAATGTGTACTCAAGTTAGATGCCATCATATCGAACACGAATATCAACTTCTATGATTGAGTTTTTCGTGAGCTGTGGTCGCAAAGAAAACGATGTTGCATCAGTTTCCTTGGTTATTCGTAGTGCTGAAACCGAATATGATGCCAGATTTTGTCTACGTGCAGCCAAAAAAAAGTGATTCCCACGATGTCGTAAAAACACATGTGTATAATCGACTTTTTCTCGAAGAAAAATTGTTCGCACGCAAACTTCGCGCATTGCACTCGTGTAGTTCGACAAGACGAAGCTATTGCATGCGGTTTCATCGGCCTACGACAATGTGTACTCAAGTTATATGCCATCATCTCGAACACGAATATCAACTTCTATGATTGAGTTTTTCGTGAGCTGTGGTCGCAAAGAAAACGATGTTGCATCAGTTTGCTTGGTTATTCGACGTGCTGAAACCGAATATGGTGCCAGATTTTGTCTACGTGCAGCCAAAAAAAAGTGATTCCCACGATGTCGTAAAAACACATGTGTATAATCGACTTTTTCTCGAAGACAAATTGTTCGCACGCAAACTTCGCGCATTGCACTCGTGTAGTTCGACAAGACGAAGCTATTGCATGCGGTTTCATCGGCCTACGACAATGTGTACTCAAGTTATATGCCATCATCTCGAACACGAATATCAACTTCAATGATTGAGTTTTTCGTGAGCTGTGGTCGCAAAGAAAACGATGTTGCATCAGTTTGCTTGGTTATTCGTCGTGCTGAAACCGAATATGATGCCAGATTTTGTCTACGTGCAGCCAAAAAAAAGTGATTCCCACGATGTCGTAAAAACACATGTGTATAATCGACTTTTTCTCGAAGACAAATTGTTCGCACGCAAACTTCGCGCATTGCACTCGTGTAGTTCGACAAGACGAAGCTATTGCACGCGGTTTCATCGGCCTACGACAATGTGTACTCAAGTTATATGCCATCATATCGAACACGAATATCAACTTCTATGATTGAGTTTTTCGTGAGCTGTGGTCGCAAAGAGAACGATGTTGCATCAGTTTCCTTGGTTATTCGACGTGCTGAAACCGAATATAATGCCAGACTTTGTCTACGTGCAGCCAAAAAAAAGTGATTCCCACGATGTCGTAAAAACGCATATGTATAATCGACTTTTTCTCGAAGACAAATTGTTCGCACGCAAACTTCGCGCATTGCACTCGTGTAGTTCGACAAGACGAAGCTATTGCACGCGGTTTCATCGGCCTACGACAATGTGTACTCAAGTTAGATGCCATCATATCGAACACGAATATCAACTTCTATGATTGAGTTTTTCGTGAGCTGTGGTCGCAAAGAAAACGATGTTGCATCAGTTTCCTTGGTTATTCGTAGTGCTGAAACCGAATATGATGCCAGATTTTGTCTACGTGCAGCCAAAAAAAAGTGATTCCCACGATGTCGTAAAAACACATGTGTATAATCGACTTTTTCTCGAAGAAAAATTGTTCGCACGCAAACTTCGCGCATTGCACTCGTGTAGTTCGACAAGACGAAGCTATTGCATGCGGTTTCATCGGCCTACGACAATGTGTACTCAAGTTATATGCCATCATCTCGAACACGAATATCAACTTCTATGATTGAGTTTTTCGTGAGCTGTGGTCGCAAAGAAAACGATGTTGCATCAGTTTGCGTGGTTATTCGACGTGCTGAAACCGAATATGGTGCCAGATTTTGTCTACGTGCAGCCAAAAAAAAGTGATTCCCACGATGTCGTAAAAACACATGTGTATAATCGACTTTTTCTCGAAGACAAATTGTTCGCACGCAAACTTCGCGCATTGCACTCGTGTAGTTCGACAAGACGAAGCTATTGCATGCGGTTTCATCGGCCTACGACAATGTGTACTCAAGTTATATGCCATCATCTCGAACACGAATATCAACTTCAATGATTGAGTTTTTCGTGAGCTGTGGTCGCAAAGAAAACGATGTTGCATCAGTTTGCTTGGTTATTCGTCGTGCTGAAACCGAATATGATGCCAGATTTTGTCTACGTGCAGCCAAAAAAAAGTGATTCCCACGATGTCGTAAAAACACATGTGTATAATCGACTTTTTCTCGAAGACAAATTGTTCGCACGCAAACTTCGCGCATTGCACTCGTGTAGTTCGACAAGACGAAGCTATTGCACGCGGTTTCATCGGCCTACGACAATGTGTACTCAAGTTAGATGCCATCATATCGAACACAAATATCAACTTCTATGATTGAGTTTTTCGTGAGCTGTGGTCGCAAAGAAAACGATGTTGCATCAGTTTCCTTGGTTATTCGACATGCTGAAACCGAATATAATGCCAGACTTTGTGTACGTGCAGCCAAAAAAAAGTGATTCCCACGATGTCGTAAAAACGCATATGTATAATCGACTTTTTCTCGAAGACAAATTGTTCGCACGCAAACTTCGCGCATTGCACTCGTGTAGTTCGACAAGACGAAGCTATTGCACGCGGTTTCATCGGCCTACGACAATGTGTACTCAAGTTATATGCCATCATCTCGAACACGAATATCAACTTCAATGATTGAGTTTTTCGTGAGCTGTGGTCGCAAAGAAAACGATGTTGCATCAGTTTGCTTGGTTATTCGTCGTGCTGAAACCGAATATGATGCCAGATTTTGTCTACGTGCAGCCAAAAAAAAGTGATTCCCACGATGTCGTAAAAACACATGTGTATAATCGACTTTTTCTCGAAGACAAATTGTTCGCACGCAAACTTCGCGCATTGCACTCGTGTAGTTCGACAAGACGAAGCTATTGCACGCGGTTTCATCGGCCTACGACAATGTGTACTCAAGTTATATGCCATCATATCGAACACGAATATCAACTTCTATGATTGAGTTTTTCGTGAGCTGTGGTCGCAAAGAGAACGATGTTGCATCAGTTTCCTTGGTTATTCGACGTGCTGAAACCGAATATAATGCCAGACTTTGTCTACGTGCAGCCAAAAAAAAGTGATTCCCACGATGTCGTAAAAACGCATATGTATAATCGACTTTTTCTCGAAGACAAATTGTTCGCACGCAAACTTCGCGCATTGCACTCGTGTAGTTCGACAAGACGAAGCTATTGCACGCGGTTTCATCGGCCTACGACAATGTGTACTCAAGTTAGATGCCATCATATCGAACACGAATATCAACTTCTATGATTGAGTTTTTCGTGAGCTGTGGTCGCAAAGAAAACGATGTTGCATCAGTTTCCTTGGTTATTCGTAGTGCTGAAACCGAATATGATGCCAGATTTTGTCTACGTGCAGCCAAAAAAAAGTGATTCCCACGATGTCGTAAAAACACATGTGTATAATCGACTTTTTCTCGAAGAAAAATTGTTCGCACGCAAACTTCGCGCATTGCACTCGTGTAGTTCGACAAGACGAAGCTATTGCATGCGGTTTCATCGGCCTACGACAATGTGTACTCAAGTTATATGCCATCATCTCGAACACGAATATCAACTTCTATGATTGAGTTTTTCGTGAGCTGTGGTCGCAAAGAAAACGATGTTGCATCAGTTTGCTTGGTTATTCGACGTGCTGAAACCGAATATGGTGCCAGATTTTGTCTACGTGCAGCCAAAAAAAAGTGATTCCCACGATGTCGTAAAAACGCATATGTATAATCGACTTTTTCTCGAAGACAAATTGTTCGCACGCAAACTTCGCGCATTGCACTCGTGTAGTTCGACAAGACGAAGCTATTGCACGCGGTTTCATCGGCCTACGACAATGTGTACTCAAGTTAGATGCCATCATATCGAACACGAATATCAACTTCTATGATTGAGTTTTTCGTGAGCTGTGGTCGCAAAGAAATCGATGTTGCATCAGTTTCCTTGGTTATTCGACGTGCTGAAACCGAATATAATGCCAGACTTTGTCTACGTGCAGCCAAAAAAAAGTGATTCCCACGATGTCGTAAAAACGCATATGTATAATCGACTTTTTCTCGAAGACAAATTGTTCGCACGCAAACTTCGCGCATTGCACACGTGTAGTTCGACAAGACGTAGCTATTGCACGCGGTTTCATCGGCCTACGACAATGTGTACTCAAGTTATATGCCATCATCTCGAACACGAATATCAACTTCAATGATTGAGTTTTTCGTGAGCTGTGGTCGCAAAGAAAACGATGTTGCATCAGTTTGCTTGGTTATTCGTCGTGCTGAAACCGAATATGATGCCAGATTTTGTCTACGTGCAGCCAAAAAAAAGTGATTCCCACGATGTCGTAAAAACGCATATGTATAATCGACTTTTTCACGAAGACAAATTGTTCGCACGCAAACTTCGCGCATTGCACTCGTGTAGTTCGACAAGACGAAGCTATTGCACGCGGTTTCATCGGCCTACGACAATGTGTACTCAAGTTATATGCCATCATCTCGAACACGAATATCAACTTCAATGATTGAGTTTTTCGTGAGCTGTGGTCGCAAAGAAAACGATGTTGCATCAGTTTGCTTGGTTATTCGTCGTGCTGAAACCGAATATGATGCCAGATTTTGTCTACGTGCAGCCAAAAAAAAGTGATTCCCACGATGTCGTAAAAACACATGTGTATAATCGACTTTTTCTCGAAGACAAATTGTTCGCACGCAAACTTCGCGCATTGCACTCGTGTAGTTCGACAAGACGAAGCTATTGCACGCGGTTTCATCGGCCTACGACAATGTGTACTCAAGTTATATGCCATCATATCGAACACGAATATCAACTTCTATGATTGAGTTTTTCGTGAGCTGTGGTCGCAAAGAGAACGATGTTGCATCAGTTTCCTTGGTTATTCGACGTGCTGAAACCGAATATAATGCCAGACTTTGTCTACGTGCAGCCAAAAAAAAGTGATTCCCACGATGTCGTAAAAACGCATATGTATAATCGACTTTTTCTCGAAGACAAATTGTTCGCACGCAAACTTCGCGCATTGCACTCGTGTAGTTCGACAAGACGAAGCTATTGCACGCGGTTTCATCGGCCTACGACAATGTGTACTCAAGTTAGATGCCATCATATCGAACACGAATATCAACTTCTATGATTGAGTTTTTCGTGAGCTGTGGTCGCAAAGAAAACGATGTTGCATCAGTTTCCTTGGTTATTCGTAGTGCTGAAACCGAATATGATGCCAGATTTTGTCTACGTGCAGCCAAAAAAAAGTGATTCCCACGATGTCGTAAAAACACATGTGTATAATCGACTTTTTCTCGAAGACAAATTGTTCGCACGCAAACTTCGCGCATTGCACTCGTGTAGTTCGACAAGACGAAGCTATTGCATGCGGTTTCATCGGCCTACGACAATGTGTACTCAAGTTATATGCCATCATCTCGAACACGAATATCAACTTCTATGATTGAGTTTTTCGTGAGCTGTGGTCGCAAAGAAAACGATGTTGCATCAGTTTGCTTGGTTATTCGACGTGCTGAAACCGAATATGGTGCCAGATTTTGTCTACGTGCAGCCAAAAAAAAGTGATTCCCACGATGTCGTAAAAACGCATATGTATAATCGACTTTTTCTCGAAGACAAATTGTTCGCACGCAAACTTCGCGCATTGCACTCGTGTAGTTCGACAAGACGAAGCTATTGCACGCGGTTGCATCGGCCTACGACAATGTGTACTCAAGTTAGATGCCATCATATCGAACACGAATATCAACTTCTATGATTGAGTTTTTCGTGAGCTGTGGTCGCAAAGAAATCGATGTTGCATCAGTTTCCTTGGTTATTCGACGTGCTGAAACCGAATATAATGCCAGACTTTGTCTACGTGCAGCCAAAAAAAAGTGATTCCCACGATGTCGTAAAAACGCATATGTATAATCGACTTTTTCTCGAAGACAAATTGTTCGCACGCAAACTTCGCGCATTGCACTCGTGTAGTTCGACAAGACGTAGCTATTGCACGCGGTTTCATCGGCCTACGACAATGTGTACTCAAGTTATATGCCATCATCTCGAACACGAATATCAACTTCAATGATTGAGTTTTTCGTGAGCTGTGGTCGCAAAGAAAACGATGTTGCATCAGTTTGCTTGGTTATTCGTCGTGCTGAAACCGAATATGATGCCAGATTTTGTCTACGTGCAGCCAAAAAAAAGTGATTCCCACGATGTCGTAAAAACACATGTGTATAATCGACTTTTTCTCGAAGACAAATTGTTCGCACGCAAACTTCGCGCATTGCACTCGTGTAGTTCGACAAGACGAAGCTATTGCACGCGGTTTCATCGGCCTACGACAATGTGTACTCAAGTTATATGCCATCATATCGAACACGAATATCAACTTCTATGATTGAGTTTTTCGTGAGCTGTGGTCGCAAAGAGAACGATGTTGCATCAGTTTCCTTGGTTATTCGACGTGCTGAAACCGAATATAATGCCAGACTTTGTCTACGTGCAGCCAAAAAAAAGTGATTCCCACGATGTCGTAAAAACGCATATGTATAATCGACTTTTTCTCGAAGACAAATTGTTCGCACGCAAACTTCGCGCATTGCACTCGTGTAGTTCGACAAGACGAAGCTATTGCACGCGGTTTCATCGGCCTACGACAATGTGTACTCAAGTTAGATGCCATCATATCGAACACGAATATCAACTTCTATGATTGAGTTTTTCGTGAGCTGTGGTCGCAAAGAAAACGATGTTGCATCAGTTTCCTTGGTTATTCGTAGTGCTGAAACCGAATATGATGCCAGATTTTGTCTACGTGCAGCCAAAAAAAAGTGATTCCCACGATGTCGTAAAAACACATGTGTATAATCGACTTTTTCTCGAAGACAAATTGTTCGCACGCAAACTTCGCGCATTGCACTCGTGTAGTTCGACAAGACGAAGCTATTGCATGCGGTTTCATCGGCCTACGACAATGTGTACTCAAGTTATATGCCATCATCTCGAACACGAATATCAACTTCTATGATTGAGTTTTTCGTGAGCTGTGGTCGCAAAGAAAACGATGTTGCATCAGTTTGCTTGGTTATTCGACGTGCTGAAACCGAATATGGTGCCAGATTTTGTCTACGTGCAGCCAAAAAAAAGTGATTCCCACGATGTCGTAAAAACGCATATGTATAATCGACTTTTTCTCGAAGACAAATTGTTCGCACGCAAACTTCGCGCATTGCACTCGTGTAGTTCGACAAGACGAAGCTATTGCACGCGGTTTCATCGGCCTACGACAATGTGTACTCAAGTTAGATGCCATCATATCGAACACGAATATCAACTTCTATGATTGAGTTTTTCGTGAGCTGTGGTCGCAAAGAAATCGATGTTGCATCAGTTTCCTTGGTTATTCGACGTGCTGAAACCGAATATAATGCCAGACTTTGTCTACGTGCAGCCAAAAAAAAGTGATTCCCACGATGTCGTAAAAACGCATATGTATAATCGACTTTTTCTCGAAGACAAATTGTTCGCACGCAAACTTCGCGCATTGCACTCGTGTAGTTCGACAAGACGTAGCTATTGCACGCGGTTTCATCGGCCTACGACAATGTGTACTCAAGTTATATGCCATCATCTCGAACACGAATATCAACTTCAATGATTGAGTTTTTCGTGAGCTGTGGTCGCAAAGAAAACGATGTTGCATCAGTTTGCTTGGTTATTCGTCGTGCTGAAACCGAATATGATGCCAGATTTTGTCTACGTGCAGCCAAAAAAAAGTGATTCCCACGATGTCGTAAAAACACATGTGTATAATCGACTTTTTCTCGAAGACAAATTGTTCGCACGCAAACTTCGCGCATTGCACTCGTGTAGTTCGACAAGACGAAGCTATTGCACGCGGTTTCATCGGCCTACGACAATGTGTACTCAAGTTATATGCCATCATATCGAACACGAATATCAACTTCTATGATTGAGTTTTTCGTGAGCTGTGGTCGCAAAGAGAACGATGTTGCATCAGTTTCCTTGGTTATTCGACGTGCTGAAACCGAATATAATGCCAGACTTTGTCTACGTGCAGCCAAAAAAAAGTGATTCCCACGATGTCGTAAAAACGCATATGTATAATCGACTTTTTCTCGAAGACAAATTGTTCGCACGCAAACTTCGCGCATTGCACTCGTGTAGTTCGACAAGACGAAGCTATTGCACGCGGTTTCATCGGCCTACGACAATGTGTACTCAAGTTAGATGCCATCATATCGAACACGAATATCAACTTCTATGATTGAGTTTTTCGTGAGCTGTGGTCGCAAAGAAAACGATGTTGCATCAGTTTCCTTGGTTATTCGTAGTGCTGAAACCGAATATGATGCCAGATTTTGTCTACGTGCAGCCAAAAAAAAGTGATTCCCACGATGTCGTAAAAACACATGTGTATAATCGACTTTTTCTCGAAGAAAAATTGTTCGCACGCAAACTTCGCGCATTGCACTCGTGTAGTTCGACAAGACGAAGCTATTGCATGCGGTTTCATCGGCCTACGACAATGTGTACTCAAGTTATATGCCATCATCTCGAACACGAATATCAACTTCTATGATTGAGTTTTTCGTGAGCTGTGGTCGCAAAGAAAACGATGTTGCATCAGTTTGCTTGGTTATTCGACGTGCTGAAACCGAATATGGTGCCAGATTTTGTCTACGTGCAGCCAAAAAAAAGTGATTCCCACGATGTCGTAAAAACACATGTGTATAATCGACTTTTTCTCGAAGACAAATTGTTCGCACGCAAACTTCGCGCATTGCACTCGTGTAGTTCGACAAGACGAAGCTATTGCATGCGGTTTCATCGGCCTACGACAATGGGTACTCAAGTTATATGCCATCATCTCGAACACGAATATCAACTTCAATGATTGAGTTTTTCGTGAGCTGTGGTCGCAAAGAAAACGATGTTGCATCAGTTTGCTTGGTTATTCGTCGTGCTGAAACCGAATATGATGCCAGATTTTGTCTACGTGCAGCCAAAAAAAAGTGATTCCCACGATGTCGTAAAAACACATGTGTATAATCGACTTTTTCTCGAAGACAAATTGTTCGCACGCAAACTTCGCGCATTGCACTCGTGTAGTTCGACAAGACGAAGCTATTGCACGCGGTTTCATCGGCCTACGACAATGTGTACTCAAGTTAGATGCCATCATATCGAACACAAATATCAACTTCTACGATTGAGTTTTTCGTGAGCTGTGGTCGCAAAGAAAACGATGTTGCATCAGTTTCCTTGGTTATTCGACATGCTGAAACCGAATATAATGCCAGACTTTGTGTACGTGCAGCCAAAAAAAAGTGATTCCCACGATGTCGTAAAAACGCATATGTATAATCGACTTTTTCTCGAAGACAAATTGTTCGCACGCAAACTTCGCGCATTGCACTCGTGTAGTTCGACAAGACGAAGCTATTGCACGCGGTTTCATCGGCCTACGACAATGTGTACTCAAGTTATATGCCATCATCTCGAACACGAATTTCAACTTCAATGATTGAGTTTTTCGTGAGCTGTGGTCGCAAAGAAAACGATGTTGCATCAGTTTGCTTGGTTATTCGTCGTGCTGAAACCGAATATGATGCCAGATTTTGTCTACGTGCAGCCAAAAAAAAGTGATTCCCACGATGTCGTAAAAACACATGTGTATAATCGACTTTTTCTCGAAGACAAATTGTTCGCACGCAAACTTCGCGCATTGCACTCGTGTAGTTCGACAAGACGAAGCTATTGCACGCGGTTTCATCGGCCTACGACAATTTGTACTCAAGTTATATGCCATCATATCGAACACGAATATCAACTTCTATGATTGAGTTTTTCGTGAGCTGTGGTCGCAAAGAGAACGATGTTGCATCAGTTTCCTTGGTTATTCGACGTGCTGAAACCGAATATAATGCCAGACTTTGTCTACGTGCAGCCAAAAAAAAGTGATTCCCACGATGTCGTAAAAACGCATATGTATAATCGACTTTTTCTCGAAGACAAATTGTTCGCACGCAAACTTCGCGCATTGCACTCGTGTAGTTCGACAAGACGAAGCTATTGCACGCGGTTTCATCGGCCTACGACAATGTGTACTCAAGTTAGATGCCATCATATCGAACACGAATATCAACTTCTATGATTGAGTTTTTCGTGAGCTGTGGTCGCAAAGAAAACGATGTTGCATCAGTTTCCTTGGTTATTCGTAGTGCTGAAACCGAATATGATGCCAGATTTTGTCTACGTGCAGCCAAAAAAAAGTGATTCCCACGATGTCGTAAAAACACATGTGTATAATCGACTTTTTCTCGAAGAAAAATTGTTCGCACGCAAACTTCGCGCATTGCACTCGTGTAGTTCGACAAGACGAAGCTATTGCATGCGGTTTCATCGGCCTACGACAATGTGTACTCAAGTTATATGCCATCATCTCGAACACGAATATCAACTTCTATGATTGAGTTTTTCGTGAGCTGTGGTCGCAAAGAAAACGATGTTGCATCAGTTTGCTTGGTTATTCGACGTGCTGAAACCGAATATGGTGCCAGATTTTGTCTACGTGCAGCCAAAAAAAAGTGATTCCCACGATGTCGTAAAAACGCATATGTATAATCGACTTTTTCTCGAAGACAAATTGTTCGCACGCAAACTTCGCGCATTGCACTCGTGTAGTTCGACAAGACGAAGCTATTGCACGCGGTTTCATCGGCCTACGACAATGTGTACTCAAGTTAGATGCCATCATATCGAACACGAATATCAACTTCTATGATTGAGTTTTTCGTGAGCTGTGGTCGCAAAGAAATCGATGTTGCATCAGTTTCCTTGGTTATTCGACGTGCTGAAACCGAATATAATGCCAGACTTTGTCTACGTGCAGCCAAAAAAAAGTGATTCCCACGATGTCGTAAAAACGCATATGTATAATCGACTTTTTCTCGAAGACAAATTGTTCGCACGCAAACTTCGCGCATTGCACTCGTGTAGTTCGACAAGACGTAGCTATTGCACGCGGTTTCATCGGCCTACGACAATGTGTACTCAAGTTATATGCCATCATCTCGAACACGAATATCAACTTCAATGATTGAGTTTTTCGTGAGCTGTGGTCGCAAAGAAAACGATGTTGCATCAGTTTGCTTGGTTATTCGTCGTGCTGAAACCGAATATGATGCCAGATTTTGTCTACGTGCAGCCAAAAAAAAGTGATTCCCACGATGTCGTAAAAACGCATATGTATAATCGACTTTTTCTCGAAGACAAATTGTTCGCACGCAAACTTCGCGCATTGCACTCGTGTAGTTCGACAAGACGAAGCTATTGCACGCGGTTTCATCGGCCTACGACAATGTGTACTCAAGTTATATGCCATCATCTCGAACACGAATATCAACTTCAATGATTGAGTTTTTCGTGAGCTGTGGTCGCAAAGAAAACGATGTTGCATCAGTTTGCTTGGTTATTCGTCGTGCTGAAACCGAATATGATGCCAGATTTTGTCTACGTGCAGCCAAAAAAAAGTGATTCCCACGATGTCGTAAAAACACATGTGTATAATCGACTTTTTCTCGAAGACAAATTGTTCGCACGCAAACTTCGCGCATTGCACTCGTGTAGTTCGACAAGACGAAGCTATTGCACGCGGTTTCATCGGCCTACGACAATGTGTACTCAAGTTATATGCCATCATATCGAACACGAATATCAACTTCTATGATTGAGTTTTTCGTGAGCTGTGGTCGCAAAGAGAACGATGTTGCATCAGTTTCCTTGGTTATTCGACGTGCTGAAACCGAATATAATGCCAGACTTTGTCTACGTGCAGCCAAAAAAAAGTGATTCCCACGATGTCGTAAAAACGCATATGTATAATCGACTTTTTCTCGAAGACAAATTGTTCGCACGCAAACTTCGCGCATTGCACTCGTGTAGTTCGACAAGACGAAGCTATTGCACGCGGTTTCATCGGCCTACGACAATGTGTACTCAAGTTAGATGCCATCATATCGAACACGAATATCAACTTCTATGATTGAGTTTTTCGTGAGCTGTGGTCGCAAAGAAAACGATGTTGCATCAGTTTCCTTGGTTATTCGTAGTGCTGAAACCGAATATGATGCCAGATTTTGTCTACGTGCAGCCAAAAAAAAGTGATTCCCACGATGTCGTAAAAACACATGTGTATAATCGACTTTTTCTCGAAGACAAATTGTTCGCACGCAAACTTCGCGCATTGCACTCGTGTAGTTCGACAAGACGAAGCTATTGCATGCGGTTTCATCGGCCTACGACAATGTGTACTCAAGTTATATGCCATCATCTCGAACACGAATATCAACTTCTATGATTGAGTTTTTCGTGAGCTGTGGTCGCAAAGAAAACGATGTTGCATCAGTTTGCTTGGTTATTCGACGTGCTGAAACCGAATATGGTGCCAGATTTTGTCTACGTGCAGCCAAAAAAAAGTGATTCCCACGATGTCGTAAAAACGCATATGTATAATCGACTTTTTCTCGAAGACAAATTGTTCGCACGCAAACTTCGCGCATTGCACTCGTGTAGTTCGACAAGACGAAGCTATTGCACGCGGTTTCATCGGCCTACGACAATGTGTACTCAAGTTAGATGCCATCATATCGAACACGAATATCAACTTCTATGATTGAGTTTTTCGTGAGCTGTGGTCGCAAAGAAATCGATGTTGCATCAGTTTCCTTGGTTATTCGACGTGCTGAAACCGAATATAATGCCAGACTTTGTCTACGTGCAGCCAAAAAAAAGTGATTCCCACGATGTCGTAAAAACGCATATGTATAATCGACTTTTTCTCGAAGACAAATTGTTCGCACGCAAACTTCGCGCATTGCACTCGTGTAGTTCGACAAGACGTAGCTATTGCACGCGGTTTCATCGGCCTACGACAATGTGTACTCAAGTTATATGCCATCATCTCGAACACGAATATCAACTTCAATGATTGAGTTTTTCGTGAGCTGTGGTCGCAAAGAAAACGATGTTGCATCAGTTTGCTTGGTTATTCGTCGTGCTGAAACCGAATATGATGCCAGATTTTGTCTACGTGCAGCCAAAAAAAAGTGATTCCCACGATGTCGTAAAAACACATGTGTATAATCGACTTTTTCTCGAAGACAAATTGTTCGCACGCAAACTTCGCGCATTGCACTCGTGTAGTTCGACAAGACGAAGCTATTGCATGCGGTTTCATCGGCCTACGACAATGTGTACTCAAGTTATATGCCATCATCTCGAACACGAATATCAACTTCAATGATTGAGTTTTTCGTGAGCTGTGGTCGCAAAGAAATCGATGTTGCATCAGTTTGCTTGGTTATTCGTCGTGCTGAAACCGAATATGATGCCAGATTTTGTCTACGTGCAGCCAAAAAAAAGTGATTCCCACGATGTCGTAAAAACACATGTGTATAATCGACTTTTTCTCGAAGACAAATTGTTCGCACGCAAACTTCGCGCATTGCACTCGTGTAGTTCGACAAGACGAAGCTATTGCATGCGGTTTCATCGGCCTACGACAATGTGTACTCAAGTTATATGCCATCATCTCGAACACGAATATCAACTTCAATGATTGAGTTTTTCGTGAGCTGTGGTCGCAAAGAAAACGATGTTGCATCAGTTTGCTTGGTTATTCGTCGTGCTGAAACCGAATATGATGCCAGATTTTGTCTACGTGCAGCCAAAAAAAAGTGATTCCCACGATGTCGTAAAAACACATGTGTATAATCGACTTTTTCTCGAAGACAAATTGTTCGCACGCAAACTTCGCGCATTGCACTCGTGTAGTTCGACAAGACGAAGCTATTGCACGCGGTTTCATCGGCCTACGACAATGTGTACTCAAGTTATATGCCATCATCTCGAACACGACTATCAACTTCAATGATTGAGTTTTTCGTGAGCTGTGGTCGCAAAGAAAACGATGTTGCATCAGTTTGCTTGGTTATTCGTCGTGCTGAAACCGAATATGATGCCAGATTTTGTCTACGTGCAGCCAAAAAAAAGTGATTCCCACGATGTCGTAAAAACACATGTGTATAATCGACTTTTTCTCGAAGACAAATTGTTCGCACGCAAACTTCGCGCATTGCACTCGTGTAGTTCGACAAGACGAAGCTATTGCACGCGGTTTCATCGGCCTACGACAATGTGTACTCAAGTTATATGCCATCATATCGAACGCGAATATCAACTTCTATGATTGAGTTTTTCGTGAGCTGTGGTCGCAAAGAAAACGATGTTGCATCAGTTTCCTTGGTTATTCGACGTGCTGAAACCGAATATAATGCCAGACTTTGTCTACGTGCAGCCAAAAAAAAGTGATTCCCACGATGTCGTAAAAACGCATATGTATAATCGACTTTTTCTCGAAGACAAATTGTTCGCACGCAAACTTCGCGCATTGCACTCGTGTAGTTCGACAAGACGAAGCTATTGCACGCGGTTTCATCGGCCTACGACAATGTGTACTCAAGTTAGATGCCATCATATCGAACACGAATATCAACTTCTATGATTGAGTTTTTCGTGAGCTGTGGTCGCAAAGAAAACGATGTTGCATCAGTTTCCTTGGTTATTCGACATGCTGAAACCGAATATAATGCCAGACTTTGTGTACGTGCAGCCAAAAAAAAGTGATTCCCACGATGTCGTAAAAACGCATATGTATAATCGACTTTTTCTCGAAGACAAATTGTTCGCACGCAAACTTCGCGCATTGCACTCGTGTAGTTCGACAAGACGAAGCTATTGCACGCGGTTTCATCGGCCTACGACAATGTGTACTCAAGTTATATGCCATCATCTCGAACACGAATATCAACTTCAATGATTGAGTTTTTCGTGAGCTGTGGTCGCAAAGAAAACGATGTTGCATCAGTTTGCTTGGTTATTCGTCGTGCTGAAACCGAATATGATGCCAGATTTTGTCTACGTGCAGCCAAAAAAAAGTGATTCCCACGATGTCGTAAAAACACATGTGTATAATCGACTTTTTCTCGAAGACAAATTGTTCGCACGCAAACTTCGCGCATTGCACTCGTGTAGTTCGACAAGACGAAGCTATTGCATGCGGTTTCATCGGCCTACGACAATGTGTACTCAAGTTATATGCCATCATCTCGAACACGAATATCAACTTCAATGATTGAGTTTTTCGTGAGCTGTGGTCGCAAAGAAATCGATGTTGCATCAGTTTGCTTGGTTATTCGTCGTGCTGAAACCGAATATGATGCCAGATTTTGTCTACGTGCAGCCAAAAAAAAGTGATTCCCACGATGTCGTAAAAACACATGTGTATAATCGACTTTTTCTCGAAGACAAATTGTTCGCACGCAAACTTCGCGCATTGCACTCGTGTAGTTCGACAAGACGAAGCTATTGCATGCGGTTTCATCGGCCTACGACAATGTGTACTCAAGTTATATGCCATCATCTCGAACACGAATATCAACTTCAATGATTGAGTTTTTCGTGAGCTGTGGTCGCAAAGAAAACGATGTTGCATCAGTTTGCTTGGTTATTCGTCGTGCTGAAACCGAATATGATGCCAGATTTTGTCTACGTGCAGCCAAAAAAAAGTGATTCCCACGATGTCGTAAAAACACATGTGTATAATCGACTTTTTCTCGAAGACAAATTGTTCGCACGCAAACTTCGCGCATTGCACTCGTGTAGTTCGACAAGACGAAGCTATTGCACGCGGTTTCATCGGCCTACGACAATGTGTACTCAAGTTATATGCCATCATCTCGAACACGACTATCAACTTCAATGATTGAGTTTTTCGTGAGCTGTGGTCGCAAAGAAAACGATGTTGCATCAGTTTCCTTGGTTATTCGACGTGCTGAAACCGAATATGGTGCCAGATTTTGTCTACGTGCAGCCAAAAAAAAGTGATTCCCACGATGTCGTAAAAACGCATATGTATAATCGACTTTTTCTCGAAGACAAATTGTTCGCACGCAAACTTCGCGCATTGCACTCGTGTAGTTCGACAAGACGAAGCTATTGCACGCGGTTTCATCGGCCTACGACAATGTGTACTCAAGTTATATGCCATCATATCGAACACGAATATCAACTTATATGATTGAGTTTTTCGTGAGCTGTTGTCGCAAAGAAAACGATGTTGCATCAGTTTCCTTGGTTATTCGACATGCTGAAACCGAATATAATGCCAGACTTTGTGTACGTGCAGCCAAAAAAAAGTGATTCCCACGATGTCGTAAAAACGCATATGTATAATCGACTTTTTCTCGAAGACAAATTGTTCGCACGCAAACTTCGCGCATTGCACTCGTGTAGTTCGACAAGACGAAGCTATTGCACGCGGTTTCATCGGCCTACGACAATGTGTACTCAAGTTATATGCCATCATCTCGAACACGAATATCAACTTCAATGATTGAGTTTTTCGTGAGCTGTGGTCGCAAAGAAAACGATGTTGCATCAGTTTGCTTGGTTATTCGTCGTGCTGAAACCGAATATGATGCCAGATTTTGTCTACGTGCAGCCAAAAAAAAGTGATTCCCACGATGTCGTAAAAACACATGTGTATAATCGACTTTTTCTCGAAGACAAATTGTTCGCACGCAAACTTCGCGCATTGCACTCGTGTAGTTCGACAAGACGAAGCTATTGCACGCGGTTTCATCGGCCTACGACAATGTGTACTCAAGTTAGATGACATCATATCGAACACGAATATCAACTTCTATGATTGAGTTTTTCGTGAGCTGTGGTCGCAAAGAAAACGATGTTGCATCAGTTTCCTTGGTTATTCGTAGTGCTGAAACCGAATATGATGCCAGATTTTGTCTACGTGCAGCCAAAAAAAAGTGATTCCCACGATGTCGTAAAAACACATGTGTATAATCGACTTTTTCTCGAAGACAAATTGTTCGCACGCAAACTTCGCGCATTGCACTCGTGTAGTTCGACAAGACGAAGCTATTGCATGCGGTTTCATCGGCCTACGACAATGTGTACTCAAGTTATATGCCATCATCTCGAACACGAATATCAACTTCTATGATTGAGTTTTTCGTGAGCTGTGGTCGCAAAGAAAACGATGTTGCATCAGTTTGCTTGGTTATTCGACGTGCTGAAACCGAATATGGTGCCAGATTTTGTCTACGTGCAGCCAAAAAAAAGTGATTCCCACGATGTCGTAAAAACGCATATGTATAATCGACTTTTTCTCGAAGACAAATTGTTCGCACGCAAACTTCGCGCATTGCACTCGTGTAGTTCGACAAGACGAAGCTATTGCACGCGGTTTCATCGGCCTACGACAATGTGTACTCAAGTTAGATGCCATCATATCGAACACGAATATCAACTTCTATGATTGAGTTTTTCGTGAGCTGTGGTCGCAAAGAAATCGATGTTGCATCAGTTTCCTTGGTTATTCGACGTGCTGAAACCGAATATAATGCCAGACTTTGTCTACGTGCAGCCAAAAAAAAGTGATTCCCACGATGTCGTAAAAACGCATATGTATAATCGACTTTTTCTCGAAGACAAATTGTTCGCACGCAAACTTCGCGCATTGCACTCGTGTAGTTCGACAAGACGTAGCTATTGCACGCGGTTTCATCGGCCTACGACAATGTGTACTCAAGTTATATGCCATCATCTCGAACACGAATATCAACTTCAATGATTGAGTTTTTCGTGAGCTGTGGTCGCAAAGAAAACGATGTTGCATCAGTTTGCTTGGTTATTCGTCGTGCTGAAACCGAATATGATGCCAGATTTTGTCTACGTGCAGCCAAAAAAAAGTGATTCCCACGATGTCGTAAAAACACATGTGTATAATCGACTTTTTCTCGAAGACAAATTGTTCGCACGCAAACTTCGCGCATTGCACTCGTGTAGTTCGACAAGACGAAGCTATTGCATGCGGTTTCATCGGCCTACGACAATGTGTACTCAAGTTATATGCCATCATATCGAACACGAATATCAACTTCTATGATTGAGTTTTTCGTGAGCTGTGGTCGCAAAGAAAACGATGTTGCATCAGTTTCCTTGGTTATTCGACGTGCTGAAACCGAATATAATGCCAGACTTTGTCTACGTGCAGCCAAAAAAAAGTGATTCCCACGATGTCGTAAAAACGCATATGTATAATCGACTTTTTCTCGAAGACAAATTGTTCGCACGCAAACTTCGCGCATTGCACTCGTGTAGTTCGACAAGACGAAGCTATTGCACGCGGTTTCATCGGCCTACGACAATGTGTACTCAAGTTATATGCCATCATCTCGAACACGAATATCAACTTCAATGATTGAGTTTTTCGTGAGCTGTGGTCGCAAAGAAAACGATGTTGCATCAGTTTCCTTGGTTATTCGACGTGCTGAAACCGAATATGGTGCCAGATTTTGTCTACGTGCAGCCAAAAAAAAGTGATTCCCACGATGTCGTAAAAACGGATATGTATAATCGACTTTTTCTCGAAGACAAATTGTTCGCACGCAAACTTCGCGCATTGCACTCGTGTAGTTCGACAAGACGAAGCTATTGCACGCGGTTTCATCGGCCTACGACAATGTGTACTCAAGTTATATGCTATCATATCGAACACGAATATCAACTTCTATGATTGAGTTTTTCGTGAGCTGTGGTCGCAAAGAAAACGATGTTGCATCAGTTTCCTTGGTTATTCGACGTGCTGAAACCGAATATGATGCCAGACTTTGTCTACGTGCAGCCAAAAAAAAGTGATTCCCACGATGTCCTAAAAACGAATATGTATAATCGACTTTTTCTCGAAGACAAATTGTTCGCACGCAAACTTCGCGCATTGCACTCGTGTAGTTCGACAAGACGAAGCTATTGCATGCGATTTCATCGGCCTACGACAATGTGTACTCAAGTTATATGCCATCATCTCGAACACGAATATCAACTTCTATGATTGAGTTTTTCGTGAGCTGTGGTCGCAAAGAAAACGATGTTGCATCAGTTTCCTTGGTTATTCGTCGTGCTGAAACCGAATATGATGCCAGATTTTGTCTACGTGCAGCCAAAAAAAAGTGATTCCCACGATGTCGTAAAAACGCATATGTATAATCGACTTTTTCTCGAAGACAAATTGTTCGCACGCAAACTTCGCGCATTGCACTCGTGTAGTTCGACAAGACGAAGCTATTGCACGCGGTTTCATCGGCCTACAACAATGTGTACTCAAGTTATATGCCATCATCTCGAACACGAATATCAACTTCAATGATGGAGTTTTTCGTGAGCTGTGGTCGCAAAGAAAACGATGTTGCATCAGTTTGCTTGGTTATTCGTCGTGCTGAAACCGAATATGATGCCAGATTTTGTCTACGTGCAGCCAAAAAAAAGTGATTCCCACGATGTCGTAAAAACGGATATGTATAATCGACTTTTTCTCGAAGACAAATTGTTCGCACGCAAACTTCGCGCATTGCACTCGTGTAGTTCGACAAGACGAAGCTATTGCACGCGGTTTCATCGGCCTACGACAATGTGTACTCAAGTTATATGCTATCATATCGAACACGAATATCAACTTCTATGATTGAGTTTTTCGTGAGCTGTGGTCGCAAAGAAAACGATGTTGCATCAGTTTCCTTGGTTATTCGACGTGCTGAAACCGAATATGATGCCAGACTTTGTCTACGTGCAGCCAAAAAAAAGTGATTCCCACGATGTCCTAAAAACGAATATGTATAATCGACTTTTTCTCGAAGACAAATTGTTCGCACGCAAACTTCGCGCATTGCACTCGTGTAGTTCGACAAGACGAAGCTATTGCATGCGGTTTCATCGGCCTACGACAATGTGTACTCAAGTTATATGCCATCATCTCGAACACGAATATCAACTTCTATGATTGAGTTTTTCGTGAGCTGTGGTCGCAAAGAAAACGATGTTGCATCAGTTTGCTTGGTTATTCGACGTGCTGAAACCGAATATGGTGCCAGATTTTGTCTACGTGCAGCCAAAAAAAAGTGATTCCCACGATGTCGTAAAAACGCATATGTATAATCGACTTTTTCTCGAAGACAAATTGTTCGCACGCAAACTTCGCGCATTGCACTCGTGTAGTTCGACAAGACGAAGCTATTGCACGCGGTTTCATCGGCCTACGACAATGTGTACTCAAGTTAGATGCCATCATATCGAACACGAATATCAACTTCTATGATTGAGTTTTTCGTGAGCTGTGGTCGCAAAGAAAATGATGTTGCATCAGTTTCCTTGGTTATTCGACGTGCTGAAACCGAATATAATGCCAGACTTTGTCTACGTGCAGCCAAAAAAAAGTGATTCCCACGATGTCGTAAAAACGCATATGTATAATCGACTTTTTCTCGAAGACAAATTGTTCGCACGCAAACTTCGCGCATTGCACTCGTGTAGTTCGACAAGACGAAGCTATTGCACGCGGTTTCATCGGCCTACGACAATGTGTACTCAAGTTATATGCCATCATCTCGAACACGAATATCAACTTCAATGATTGAGTTTTTCGTGAGCTGTGGTCGCAAAGAAAACGATGTTGCATCAGTTTCCTTGGTTATTCGACGTGCTGAAACCGAATATGATGCCAGACTTTGTCTACGTGCAGCCAAAAAAAAGTGATTCCCACGATGTCCTAAAAACGAATATGTATAATCGACTTTTTCTCGAAGACAAATTGTTCGCACGCAAACTTCGCGCATTGCACTCGTGTAGTTCGACAAGACGAAGCTATTGCACGCGGTTTCATCGGCCTACGACAATGTGTACTCAAGTTATATGCCATCATCTCGAACACGACTATCAACTTCAATGATTGAGTTTTTCGTGAGCTGTGGTCGCAAAGAAAACGATGTTGCATCAGTTTCCTTGGTTATTCGACGTGCTGAAACCGAATATGGTGCCAGATTTTGTCTACGTGCAGCCAAAAAAAAGTGATTCCCACGATGTCGTAAAAACGCATATGTATAATCGACTTTTTCTCGAAGACAAATTGTTCGCACGCAAACTTCGCGCATTGCACTCGTGTAGTTCGACAAGACGAAGCTATTGCACGCGGTTTCATCGGCCTACGACAATGTGTACTCAAGTTATATGCCATCATATCGAACACGAATATCAACTTATATGATTGAGTTTTTCGTGAGCTGTTGTCGCAAAGAAAACGATGTTGCATCAGTTTCCTTGGTTATTCGTCGTGCTGAAACCGAATATGATGCCAGATTTTGTCTACGTGCAGCCAAAAAAAAGTGATTCCCACGATGTCGTAAAAACACATGTGTATAATCGACTTTTTCTCGAAGACAAATTGTTCGCACGCAAACTTCGCGCATTGCACTCGTGTAGTTCGACAAGACGAAGCTATTGCATGCGGTTTCATCGGCCTACGACAATGTGTACTCAAGTTATATGTCATCATCTCGAACACGAATATCAACTTCTATGATTGAGTTTTTCGTGAACTGTGGTCGCAAAGAAAACGATGTTGCATCAGTTTGCTTGGTTATTCGACGTGCTGAAACCGAATATAATGCCAGACTTTGTCTACGTGCAGCCAAAAAAAAGTGATTCCCACGATGTCGTAAAAACGCATATGTATAATCGACTTTTTCTCGAAGACAAATTGTTCGCACGCAAACTTCGCGCATTGCACTCGTGTAGTTCGACAAGACGAAGCTATTGCACGCGGTTTCATCGGCCTACGACAATGTGTACTCAAGTTATATGCCATCATCTCGAACACGAATATCAACTTCAATGATTGAGTTTTTCGTGAGCTGTGGTCGCAAAGAAAACGATGTTGCATCAGTTTGCTTGGTTATTCGTCGTGCTGAAACCGAATATGATGCCAGATTTTGTCTACGTGCAGCCAAAAAAAAGTGATTCCCACGATGTCGTAAAAACGCATATGTATAATCGACTTTTTCTCGAAGACAAATTGTTCGCACGCAAACTTCGCGCATTGCACTCGTGTAGTTCGACAAGACGAAGCTATTGCACGCGGTTTCATCGGCCTACGACAATGTGTACTCAAGTTAGATGCCATCATATCGAACACGAATATCAACTTCTATGATTGAGTTTTTCGTGAGCTGTGGTCGCAAAGAAAACGATGTTGCATCAGTTTCCTTGGTTATTCGTCGTGCTGAAACCGAATATGATGCCAGATTTTGTCTACGTGCAGCCAAAAAAAAGTGATTCCCACGATGTCGTAAAAACGCATATGTATAATCGACTTTTTCTCGAAGACAAATTGTTCGCACGCAAACTTCGCGCATTGCACTCGTGTAGTTCGACAAGACGAAGCTATTGCACGCGGTTTCATCGGCCTACGACAATGTGTACTCAAGTTATATGCCATCATCTCGAACACGAATATCAACTTCAATGATTGAGTTTTTCGTGAGCTGTGGTCGCAAAGAAAACGATGTTGCATCAGTTTGCTTGGTTATTCGTCGTGCTGAAACCGAATATGATGCCAGATTTTGTCTACGTGCAGCCAAAAAAAAGTGATTCCCACGATGTCGTAAAAACGCATATGTATAATCGACTTTTTCTCGAAGACAAATTGTTCGCACGCAAACTTCGCGCATTGCACTCGTGTAGTTCGACAAGACGAAGCTATTGCACGCGGTTTCATCGGCCTACGACAATGTGTACTCAAGTTAGATGCCATCATATCGAACACGAATATCAACTTCTATGATTGAGTTTTTCGTGAGCTGTGGTCGCAAAGAAAACGATGTTGCATCAGTTTCCTTGGTTATTCGACGTGCTGGAACCGAATATAATGCCAGACTTTGTCTACGTGCAGCCAAAAAAAAGTGATTCCCACGATGTCGTAAAAACGCATATGTATAATCGACTTTTTCTCGAAGACAAATTGTTCGCACGCAAACTTCGCGCATTGCACTCGTGTAGTTCGACAAGACGAAGCTATTGCACGCGGTTTCATCGGCCTACAACAATGTGTACTCAAGTTATATGCCATCATCTCGAACACGAATATCAACTTCAATGATGGAGTTTTTCGTGAGCTGTGGTCGCAAAGAAAACGATGTTGCATCAGTTTGCTTGGTTATTCGTCGTGCTGAAACCGAATATGATGCCAGATTTTGTCTACGTGCAGCCAAAAAAAAGTGATTCCCACGATGTCGTAAAAACGGATATGTATAATCGACTTTTTCTCGAAGACAAATTGTTCGTACGCAAACTTCGCGCATTGCACTCGTGTAGTTCGACAAGACGAAGCTATTGCACGCGGTTTCATCGGCCTACGACAATGTGTACTCAAGTTATATGCTATCATATCGAACACGAATATCAACTTCTATGATTGAGTTTTTCGTGAGCTGTGGTCGCAAAGAAAACGATGTTGCATCAGTTTCCTTGGTTATTCGACGTGCTGAAACCGAATATGATGCCAGACTTTGTCTACGTGCAGCCAAAAAAAAGTGATTCCCACGATGTCCTAAAAACGAATATGTATAATCGACTTTTTCTCGAAGACAAATTGTTCGCACGCAAACTTCGCGCATTGCACTCGTGTAGTTCGACAAGACGAAGCTATTGCATGCGGTTTCATCGGCCTACGACAATGTGTACTCAAGTTATATGCCATCATCTCGAACACGAATATCAACTTCTATGATTGAGTTTTTCGTGAGCTGTGGTCGCAAAGAAAACGATGTTGCATCAGTTTGCTTGGTTATTCGACGTGCTGAAACCGAATATGGTGCCAGATTTTGTCTACGTGCAGCCAAAAAAAAGTGATTCCCACGATGTCGTAAAAACGCATATGTATAATCGACTTTTTCTCGAAGACAAATTGTTCGCACGCAAACTTCGCGCATTGCACTCGTGTAGTTCGACAAGACGAAGCTATTGCACGCGGTTTCATCGGCCTACGACAATGTGTACTCAAGTTAGATGCCATCATATCGAACACGAATATCAACTTCTATGATTGAGTTTTTCGTGAGCTGTGGTCGCAAAGAAAATGATGTTGCATCAGTTTCCTTGGTTATTCGACGTGCTGAAACCGAATATAATGCCAGACTTTGTCTACGTGCAGCCAAAAAAAAGTGATTCCCACGATGTCGTAAAAACGCATATGTATAATCGACTTTTTCTCGAAGACAAATTATTCGCACGCAAACTTCGCGCATTGCACTCGTGTAGTTCGACAAGACGAAGCTATTGCACGCGGTTTCATCGGCCTACGACAATGTGTACTCAAGTTATATGCCATCATCTCGAACACGAATATCAACTTCAATGATTGAGTTTTTCGTGAGCTGTGGTCGCAAAGAAAACGATGTTGCATCAGTTTCCTTGGTTATTCGACGTGCTGAAACCGAATATGATGCCAGACTTTGTCTACGTGCAGCCAAAAAAAAGTGATTCCCACGATGTCCTAAAAACGAATATGTATAATCGACTTTTTCTCGAAGACAAATTGTTCGCACGCAAACTTCGCGCATTGCACTCGTGTAGTTCGACAAGACGAAGCTATTGCACGCGGTTTCATCGGCCTACGACAATGTGTACTCAAGTTATATGCCATCATCTCGAACACGACTATCAACTTCAATGATTGAGTTTTTCGTGAGCTGTGGTCGCAAAGAAAACGATGTTGCATCAGTTTCCTTGGTTATTCGACGTGCTGAAACCGAATATGGTGCCAGATTTTGTCTACGTGCAGCCAAAAAAAAGTGATTCCCACGATGTCGTAAAAACGCATATGTATAATCGACTTTTTCTCGAAGACAAATTGTTCGCACGCAAACTTCGCGCATTGCACTCGTGTAGTTCGACAAGACGAAGCTATTGCACGCGGTTTCATCGGCCTACGACAATGTGTACTCAAGTTATATGCCATCATATCGAACACGAATATCAACTTATATGATTGAGTTTTTCGTGAGCTGTTGTCGCAAAGAAAACGATGTTGCATCAGTTTCCTTGGTTATTCGTCGTGCTGAAACCGAATATGATGCCAGATTTTGTCTACGTGCAGCCAAAAAAAAGTGATTCCCACGATGTCGTAAAAACACATGTGTATAATCGACTTTTTCTCGAAGACAAATTGTTCGCACGCAAACTTCGCGCATTGCACTCGTGTAGTTCGACAAGACGAAGCTATTGCATGCGGTTTCATCGGCCTACGACAATGTGTACTCAAGTTATATGTCATCATCTCGAACACGAATATCAACTTCTATGATTGAGTTTTTCGTGAGCTGTGGTCGCAAAGAAAACGATGTTGCATCAGTTTGCTTGGTTATTCGACGTGCTGAAACCGAATATAATGCCAGACTTTGTCTACGTGCAGCCAAAAAAAAGTGATTCCCACGATGTCGTAAAAACGCATATGTATAATCGACTTTTTCTCGAAGACAAATTGTTCGCACGCAAACTTCGCGCATTGCACTCGTGTAGTTCGACAAGACGAAGCTATTGCACGCGGTTTCATCGGCCTACGACAATGTGTACTCAAGTTATATGCCATCATCTCGAACACGAATATGAACTTCAATGATTGAGTTTTTCGTGAGCTGTGGTCGCAAAGAAAACGATGTTGCATCAGTTTGCTTGGTTATTCGTCGTGCTGAAACCGAATATGATGCCAGATTTTGTCTACGTGCAGCCAAAAAAAAGTGATTCCCACGATGTCGTAAAAACGCATATGTATAATCGACTTTTTCTCGAAGACAAATTGTTCGCACGCAAACTTCGCGCATTGCACTCGTGTAGTTCGACAAGACGAAGCTATTGCACGCGGTTTCATCGGCCTACAACAATGTGTACTCAAGTTATATGCCATCATCTCGAACACGAATATCAACTTCAATGATGGAGTTTTTCGTGAGCTGTGGTCGCAAAGAAAACGATGTTGCATCAGTTTGCTTGGTTATTCGTCGTGCTGAAACCGAATATGATGCCAGATTTTGTCTACGTGCAGCCAAAAAAAAGTGATTCCCACGATGTCGTAAAAACGGATATGTATAATCGACTTTTTCTCGAAGACAAATTGTTCGCACGCAAACTTCGCGCATTGCACTCGTGTAGTTCGACAAGACGAAGCTATTGCACGCGGTTTCATCGGCCTACGACAATGTGTACTCAAGTTATATGCTATCATATCGAACACGAATATCAACTTCTATGATTGAGTTTTTCGTGAGCTGTGGTCGCAAAGAAAACGATGTTGCATCAGTTTCCTTGGTTATTCGACGTGCTGAAACCGAATATGATGCCAGACTTTGTCTACGTGCAGCCAAAAAAAAGTGATTCCCACGATGTCCTAAAAACGAATATGTATAATCGACTTTTTCTCGAAGACAAATTGTTCGCACGCAAACTTCGCGCATTGCACTCGTGTAGTTCGACAAGACGAAGCTATTGCACGCGGTTTCATCGGCCTACGACAATGTGTACTCAAGTTAGATGCCATCATATCGAACACGAATATCAACTTCTATGATTGAGTTTTTCGTGAGCTGTGGTCGCAAAGAAAACGATGTTGCATCAGTTTCCTTGGTTATTCGTCGTGCTGAAACCGAATATGATGCCAGATTTTGTCTACGTGCAGCCAAAAAAAAGTGATTCCCACGATGTCGTAAAAACGCATATGTATAATCGACTTTTTCTCGAAGACAAATTGTTCGCACGCAAACTTCGCGCATTGCACTCGTGTAGTTCGACAAGACGAAGCTATTGCACGCGGTTTCATCGGCCTACGACAATGTGTACTCAAGTTATATGCCATCATCTCGAACACGAATATCAACTTCAATGATTGAGTTTTTCGTGAGCTGTGGTCGCAAAGAAAACGATGTTGCATCAGTTTGCTTGGTTATTCGTCGTGCTGAAACCGAATATGATGCCAGATTTTGTCTACGTGCAGCCAAAAAAAAGTGATTCCCACGATGTCGTAAAAACGCATATGTATAATCGACTTTTTCTCGAAGACAAATTGTTCGCACGCAAACTTCGCGCATTGCACTCGTGTAGTTCGACAAGACGAAGCTATTGCACGCGGTTTCATCGGCCTACGACAATGTGTACTCAAGTTAGATGCCATCATATCGAACACGAATATCAACTTCTATGATTGAGTTTTTCGTGAGCTGTGGTCGCAAAGAAAACGATGTTGCATCAGTTTCCTTGGTTATTCGACGTGCTGAAACCGAATATAATGCCAGACTTTGTCTACGTGCAGCCAAAAAAAAGTGATTCCCACGATGTCGTAAAAACGCATATGTATAATCGACTTTTTCTCGAAGACAAATTGTTCGCACGCAAACTTCGCGCATTGCACTCGTGTAGTTCGACAAGACGAAGCTATTGCACGCGGTTTCATCGGCCTACAACAATGTGTACTCAAGTTATATGCAATCATCTCGAACACGAATATCAACTTCAATGATGGAGTTTTTCGTGAGCTGTGGTCGCAAAGAAAACGATGTTGCATCAGTTTGCTTGGTTATTCGTCGTGCTGAAACCGAATATGATGCCAGATTTTGTCTACGTGCAGCCAAAAAAAAGTGATTCCCACGATGTCGTAAAAACGGATATGTATAATCGACTTTTTCTCGAAGACAAATTGTTCGCACGCAAACTTCGCGCATTGCACTCGTGTAGTTCGACAAGACGAAGCTATTGCACGCGGTTTCATCGGCCTACGACAATGTGTACTCAAGTTATATGCTATCATATCGAACACGAATATCAACTTCTATGATTGAGTTTTTCGTGAGCTGTGGTCGCAAAGAAAACGATGTTGCATCAGTTTCCTTGGTTATTCGACGTGCTGAAACCGAATATGATGCCAGACTTTGTCTACGTGCAGCCAAAAAAAAGTGATTCCCACGATGTCCTAAAAACGAATATGTATAATCGACTTTTTCTCGAAGACAAATTGTTCGCACGCAAACTTCGCGCATTGCACTCGTGTAGTTCGACAAGACGAAGCTATTGCATGCGGTTTCATCGGCCTACGACAATGTGTACTCAAGTTATATGCCATCATCTCGAACACGAATATCAACTTCTATGATTGAGTTTTTCGTGAGCTGTGGTCGCAAAGAAAACGATGTTGCATCAGTTTGCTTGGTTATTCGACGTGCTGAAACCGAATATGGTGCCAGATTTTGTCTACGTGCAGCCAAAAAAAAGTGATTCCCACGATGTCGTAAAAACGCATATGTATAATCGACTTTTTCTCGAAGACAAATTGTTCGCACGCAAACTTCGCGCATTGCACTCGTGTAGTTCGACAAGACGAAGCTATTGCACGCGGTTTCATCGGCCTACGACAATGTGTACTCAAGTTAGATGCCATCATATCGAACACGAATATCAACTTCTATGATTGAGTTTTTCGTGAGCTGTGGTCGCAAAGAAAATGATGTTGCATCAGTTTCCTTGGTTATTCGACGTGCTGAAACCGAATATAATGCCAGACTTTGTCTACGTGCAGCCAAAAAAAAGTGATTCCCACGATGTCGTAAAAACGCATATGTATAATCGACTTTTTCTCGAAGACAAATTGTTCGCACGCAAACTTCGCGCATTGCACTCGTGTAGTTCGACAAGACGAAGCTATTGCACGCGGTTTCATCGGCCTACGACAATGTGTACTCAAGTTATATGCCATCATCTCGAACACGAATATCAACTTCAATGATTGAGTTTTTCGTGAGCTGTGGTCGCAAAGAAAACGATGTTGCATCAGTTTCCTTGGTTATTCGACGTGCTGAAACCGAATATGATGCCAGACTTTGTCTACGTGCAGCCAAAAAAAAGTGATTCCCACGATGTCCTAAAAACGAATATGTATAATCGACTTTTTCTCGAAGACAAATTGTTCGCACGCAAACTTCGCGCATTGCACTCGTGTAGTTCGACAAGACGAAGCTATTGCACGCGGTTTCATCGGCCTACGACAATGTGTACTCAAGTTATATGCCATCATCTCGAACACGACTATCAACTTCAATGATTGAGTTTTTCGTGAGCTGTGGTCGCAAAGAAAACGATGTTGCATCAGTTTCCTTGGTTATTCGACGTGCTGAAACCGAATATGGTGCCAGATTTTGTCTACGTGCAGCCAAAAAAAAGTGATTCCCACGATGTCGTAAAAACGCATATGTATAATCGACTTTTTCTCGAAGACAAATTGTTCGCACGCAAACTTCGCGCATTGCACTCGTGTAGTTCGACAAGACGAAGCTATTGCACGCGGTTTCATCGGCCTACGACAATGTGTACTCAAGTTATATGCCATCATATCGAACACGAATATCAACTTATATGATTGAGTTTTTCGTGAGCTGTTGTCGCAAAGAAAACGATGTTGCATCAGTTTCCTTGGTTATTCGTCGTGCTGAAACCGAATATGATGCCAGATTTTGTCTACGTGCAGCCAAAAAAAAGTGATTCCCACGATGTCGTAAAAACACATGTGTATAATCGACTTTTTCTCGAAGACAAATTGTTCGCACGCAAACTTCGCGCATTGCACTCGTGTAGTTCGACAAGACGAAGCTATTGCATGCGGTTTCATCGGCCTACGACAATGTGTACTCAAGTTATATGTCATCATCTCGAACACGAATATCAACTTCTATGATTGAGTTTTTCGTGAGCTGTGGTCGCAAAGAAAACGATGTTGCATCAGTTTGCTTGGTTATTCGACGTGCTGAAACCGAATATAATGCCAGACTTTGTCTACGTGCAGCCAAAAAAAAGTGATTCCCACGATGTCGTAAAAACGCATATGTATAATCGACTTTTTCTCGAAGACAAATTGTTCGCACGCAAACTTCGCGCATTGCACTCGTGTAGTTCGACAAGACGAAGCTATTGCACGCGGTTTCATCGGCCTACGACAATGTGTACTCAAGTTATATGCCATCATCTCGAACACGAATATGAACTTCAATGATTGAGTTTTTCGTGAGCTGTGGTCGCAAAGAAAACGATGTTGCATCAGTTTCCTTGGTTATTCGACGTGCTGAAACCGAATATGATGCCAGACTTTGTCTACGTGCAGCCAAAAAAAAGTGATTCCCACGATGTCCTAAAAACGAATATGTATAATCGACTTTTTCTCGAAGACAAATTGTTCGCACGCAAACTTCGCGCATTGCACTCGTGTAGTTCGACAAGACGAAGCTATTGCATGCGGTTTCATCGGCCTACGACAATGTGTACTCAAGTTAGATGCCATCATATCGAACACGAATATCAACTTCTATGATTGAGTTTTTCGTGAGCTGTGGTCGCAAAGAAAACGATGTTGCATCAGTTTCCTTGGTTATTCGTCGTGCTGAAACCGAATATGATGCCAGATTTTGTCTACGTGCAGCCAAAAAAAAGTGATTCCCACGATGTCGTAAAAACGCATATGTATAATCGACTTTTTCTCGAAGACAAATTGTTCGCACGCAAACTTCGCGCATTGCACTCGTGTAGTTCGACAAGACGAAGCTATTGCACGCGGTTTCATCGGCCTACGACAATGTGTACTCAAGTTAGATGCCATCATATCGAACACGAATATCAACTTCTATGATTGAGTTTTTCGTGAGCTGTGGTCGCAAAGAAAACGATGTTGCATCAGTTTCCTTGGTTATTCGTCGTGCTGAAACCGAATATGATGCCAGATTTTGTCTACGTGCAGCCAAAAAAAAGTGATTCCCACGATGTCGTAAAAACGCATATGTATAATCGACTTTTTCTCGAAGACAAATTGTTCGCACGCAAACTTCGCGCATTGCACTCGTGTAGTTCGACAAGACGAAGCTATTGCACGCGGTTTCATCGGCCTACGACAATGTGTACTCAAGTTATATGCCATCATCTCGAACACGAATATCAACTTCAATGATTGAGTTTTTCGTGAGCTGTGGTCGCAAAGAAAACGATGTTGCATCAGTTTGCTTGGTTATTCGTCGTGCTGAAACCGAATATGATGCCAGATTTTGTCTACGTGCAGCCAAAAAAAAGTGATTCCCACGATGTCGTAAAAACGCATATGTATAATCGACTTTTTCTCGAAGACAAATTGTTCGCACGCAAACTTCGCGCATTGCACTAGTGTAGTTCGACAAGACGAAGCTATTGCACGCGGTTTCATCGGCCTACGACAATGTGTACTCAAGTTAGATGCCATCATATCGAACACGAATATCAACTTCTATGATTGAGTTTTTCGTGAGCTGTGGTCGCAAAGAAAACGATGTTGCATCAGTTTGCTTGGTTATTCGTCGTGCTGAAACCGAATATGATGCCAGATTTTGTCTACGTGCAGCCAAAAAAAAGTGATTCCCACGATGTCGTAAAAACGCATATGTATAATCGACTTTTTCTCGAAGACAAATTGTTCGCACGCAAACTTCGCGCATTGCACTCGTGTAGTTCGACAAGACGAAGCTATTGCACGCGGTTTCATCGGCCTACGACAATGTGTACTCAAGTTATATGCCATCATCTCGAACACGAATATGAACTTCAATGATTGAGTTTTTCGTGAGCTGTGGTCGCAAAGAAAACGATGTTGCATCAGTTTGCTTGGTTATTCGTCGTGCTGAAACCGAATATGATGCCAGATTTTGTCTACGTGCAGCCAAAAAAAAGTGATTCCCACGATGTCGTAAAAACGCATATGTATAATCGACTTTTTCTCGAAGACAAATTGTTCGCACGCAAACTTCGCGCATTGCACTCGTGTAGTTCGACAAGACGAAGCTATTGCACGCGGTTTCATCGGCCTACAACAATGTGTACTCAAGTTATATGCCATCATCTCGAACACGAATATCAACTTCAATGATGGAGTTTTTCGTGAGCTGTGGTCGCAAAGAAAACGATGTTGCATCAGTTTGCTTGGTTATTCGTCGTGCTGAAACCGAATATGATGCCAGATTTTGTCTACGTGCAGCCAAAAAAAAGTGATTCCCACGATGTCGTAAAAACGGATATGTATAATCGACTTTTTCTCGAAGACAAATTGTTCGCACGCAAACTTCGCGCATTGCACTCGTGTAGTTCGACAAGACGAAGCTATTGCACGCGGTTTCATCGGCCTACGACAATGTGTACTCAAGTTATATGCTATCATATCGAACACGAATATCAACTTCTATGATTGAGTTTTTCGTGAGCTGTGGTCGCAAAGAAAACGATGTTGCATCAGTTTCCTTGGTTATTCGACGTGCTGAAACCGAATATGATGCCAGACTTTGTCTACGTGCAGCCAAAAAAAAGTGATTCCCACGATGTCCTAAAAACGAATATGTATAATCGACTTTTTCTCGAAGACAAATTGTTCGCACGCAAACTTCGCGCATTGCACTCGTGTAGTTCGACAAGACGAAGCTATTGCATGCGGTTTCATCGGCCTACGACAATGTGTACTCAAGTTAGATGCCATCATATCGAACACGAATATCAACTTCTATGATTGAGTTTTTCGTGAGCTGTGGTCGCAAAGAAAACGATGTTGCATCAGTTTCCTTGGTTATTCGTCGTGCTGAAACCGAATATGATGCCAGATTTTGTCTACGTGCAGCCAAAAAAAAGTGATTCCCACGATGTCGTAAAAACGCATATGTATAATCGACTTTTTCTCGAAGACAAATTGTTCGCACGCAAACTTCGCGCATTGCACTCGTGTAGTTCGACAAGACGAAGCTATTGCACGCGGTTTCATCGGCCTACGACAATGTGTACTCAAGTTAGATGCCATCATATCGAACACGAATATCAACTTCTATGATTGAGTTTTTCGTGAGCTGTGGTCGCAAAGAAAACGATGTTGCATCAGTTTCCTTGGTTATTCGTCGTGCTGAAACCGAATATGATGCCAGATTTTGTCTACGTGCAGCCAAAAAAAAGTGATTCCCACGATGTCGTAAAAACGCATATGTATAATCGACTTTTTCTCGAAGACAAATTGTTCGCACGCAAACTTCGCGCATTGCACTCGTGTAGTTCGACAAGACGAAGCTATTGCACGCGGTTTCATCGGCCTACGACAATGTGTACTCAAGTTATATGCCATCATCTCGAACACGAATATCAACTTCAATGATTGAGTTTTTCGTGAGCTGTGGTCGCAAAGAAAACGATGTTGCATCAGTTTGCTTGGTTATTCGTCGTGCTGAAACCGAATATGATGCCAGATTTTGTCTACGTGCAGCCAAAAAAAAGTGATTCCCACGATGTCGTAAAAACGCATATGTATAATCGACTTTTTCTCGAAGACAAATTGTTCGCACGCAAACTTCGCGCATTGCACTAGTGTAGTTCGACAAGACGAAGCTATTGCACGCGGTTTCATCGGCCTACGACAATGTGTACTCAAGTTAGATGCCATCATATCGAACACGAATATCAACTTCTATGATTGAGTTTTTCGTGAGCTGTGGTCGCAAAGAAAACGATGTTGCATCAGTTTCCTTGGTTATTCGTCGTGCTGAAACCGAATATGATGCCAGATTTTGTCTACGTGCAGCCAAAAAAAAGTGATTCCCACGATGTCGTAAAAACGGATATGTATAATCGACTTTTTCTCGAAGACAAATTGTTCGCACGCAAACTTCGCGCATTGCACTCGTGTAGTTCGACAAGACGAAGCTATTGCACGCGGTTTCATCGGCCTACGACAATGTGTACTCAAGTTATATGCTATCATATCGAACACGAATATCAACTTCTATGATTGAGTTTTTCGTGAGCTGTGGTCGCAAAGAAAACGATGTTGCATCAGTTTCCTTGGTTATTCGACGTGCTGAAACCGAATATGATGCCAGACTTTGTCTACGTGCAGCCAAAAAAAAGTGATTCCCACGATGTCCTAAAAACGAATATGTATAATCGACTTTTTCTCGAAGACAAATTGTTCGCACGCAAACTTCGCGCATTGCACTCGTGTAGTTCGACAAGACGAAGCTATTGCACGCGGTTTCATCGGCCTACGACAATGTGTACTCAAGTTATATGCTATCATATCGAACACGAATATCAACTTCTATGATTGAGTTTTTCGTGAGCTGTGGTCGCAAAGAAAACGATGTTGCATCAGTTTCCTTGGTTATTCGACGTGCTGAAACCGAATATGATGCCAGACTTTGTCTACGTGCAGCCAAAAAAAAGTGATTCCCACGATGTCCTAAAAACGAATATGTATAATCGACTTTTTCTCGAAGACAAATTGTTCGCACGCAAACTTCGCGCATTGCACTCGTGTAGTTCGACAAGACGAAGCTATTGCATGCGGTTTCATCGGCCTACGACAATGTGTACTCAAGTTAGATGCCATCATATCGAACACGAATATCAACTTCTATGATTGAGTTTTTCGTGAGCTGTGGTCGCAAAGAAAACGATGTTGCATCAGTTTCCTTGGTTATTCGTCGTGCTGAAACCGAATATGATGCCAGATTTTGTCTACGTGCAGCCAAAAAAAAGTGATTCCCACGATGTCGTAAAAACGCATATGTATAATCGACTTTTTCTCGAAGACAAATTGTTCGCACGCAAACTTCGCGCATTGCACTCGTGTAGTTCGACAAGACGAAGCTATTGCACGCGGTTTCATCGGCCTACGACAATGTGTACTCAAGTTAGATGCCATCATATCGAACACGAATATCAACTTCTATGATTGAGTTTTTCGTGAGCTGTGGTCGCAAAGAAAACGATGTTGCATCAGTTTCCTTGGTTATTCGTCGTGCTGAAACCGAATATGATGCCAGATTTTGTCTACGTGCAGCCAAAAAAAAGTGATTCCCACGATGTCGTAAAAACGCATATGTATAATCGACTTTTTCTCGAAGACAAATTGTTCGCACGCAAACTTCGCGCATTGCACTCGTGTAGTTCGACAAGACGAAGCTATTGCACGCGGTTTCATCGGCCTACGACAATGTGTACTCAAGTTATATGCCATCATCTCGAACACGAATATCAACTTCAATGATTGAGTTTTTCGTGAGCTGTGGTCGCAAAGAAAACGATGTTGCATCAGTTTGCTTGGTTATTCGTCGTGCTGAAACCGAATATGATGCCAGATTTTGTCTACGTGCAGCCAAAAAAAAGTGATTCCCACGATGTCGTAAAAACGCATATGTATAATCGACTTTTTCTCGAAGACAAATTGTTCGCACGCAAACTTCGCGCATTGCACTAGTGTAGTTCGACAAGACGAAGCTATTGCACGCGGTTTCATCGGCCTACGACAATGTGTACTCAAGTTAGATGCCATCATATCGAACACGAATATCAACTTCTATGATTGAGTTTTTCGTGAGCTGTGGTCGCAAAGAAAACGATGTTGCATCAGTTTCCTTGGTTATTCGACGTGCTGAAACCGAATATAATGCCAGACTTTGTCTACGTGCAGCCAAAAAAAAGTGATTCCCACGATGTCGTAAAAACGCATATGTATAATCGACTTTTTCTCGAAGACAAATTGTTCGCACGCAAACTTCGCGCATTGCACTCGTGTAGTTCGACAAGACGAAGCTATTGCACGCGGTTTCATCGGCCTACAACAATGTGTACTCAAGTTATATGCCATCATCTCGAACACGAATATCAACTTCAATGATGGAGTTTTTCGTGAGCTGTGGTCGCAAAGAAAACGATGTTGCATCAGTTTGCTTGGTTATTCGTCGTGCTGAAACCGAATATGATGCCAGATTTTGTCTACGTGCAGCCAAAAAAAAGTGATTCCCACGATGTCGTAAAAACGCATATGTATAATCGACTTTTTCTCGAAGACAAATTGTTCGCACGCAAACTTCGCGCATTGCACTCGTGTAGTTCGACAAGACGAAGCTATTGCACGCGGTTTCATCGGCCTACGACAATGTGTACTCAAGTTAGATGCCATCATATCGAACACGAATATCAACTTCTATGATTGAGTTTTTCGTGAGCTGTGGTCGCAAAGAAAACGATGTTGCATCAGTTTCCTTGGTTATTCGTCGTGCTGAAACCGAATATGATGCCAGATTTTGTCTACGTGCAGCCAAAAAAAAGTGATTCCCACGATGTCGTAAAAACGCATATGTATAATCGACTTTTTCTCGAAGACAAATTGTTCGCACGCAAACTTCGCGCATTGCACTCGTGTAGTTCGACAAGACGAAGCTATTGCACGCGGTTTCATCGGCCTACGACAATGTGTACTCAAGTTATATGCCATCATCTCGAACACGAATATCAACTTCAATGATTGAGTTTTTCGTGAGCTGTGGTCGCAAAGAAAACGATGTTGCATCAGTTTGCTTGGTTATTCGTCGTGCTGAAACCGAATATGATGCCAGATTTTGTCTACGTGCAGCCAAAAAAAAGTGATTCCCACGATGTCGTAAAAACGCATATGTATAATCGACTTTTTCTCGAAGACAAATTGTTCGCACGCAAACTTCGCGCATTGCACTAGTGTAGTTCGACAAGACGAAGCTATTGCACGCGGTTTCATCGGCCTACGACAATGTGTACTCAAGTTAGATGCCATCATATCGAACACGAATATCAACTTCTATGATTGAGTTTTTCGTGAGCTGTGGTCGCAAAGAAAACGATGTTGCATCAGTTTCCTTGGTTATTCGACGTGCTGAAACCGAATATAATGCCAGACTTTGTCTACGTGCAGCCAAAAAAAAGTGATTCCCACGATGTCGTAAAAACGCATATGTATAATCGACTTTTTCTCGAAGACAAATTGTTCGCACGCAAACTTCGCGCATTGCACTCGTGTAGTTCGACAAGACGAAGCTATTGCACGCGGTTTCATCGGCCTACAACAATGTGTACTCAAGTTATATGCCATCATCTCGAACACGAATATCAACTTCAATGATGGAGTTTTTCGTGAGCTGTGGTCGCAAAGAAAACGATGTTGCATCAGTTTGCTTGGTTATTCGTCGTGCTGAAACCGAATATGATGCCAGATTTTGTCTACGTGCAGCCAAAAAAAAGTGATTCCCACGATGTCGTAAAAACGCATATGTATAATCGACTTTTTCTCGAAGACAAATTGTTCGCACGCAAACTTCGCGCATTGCACTCGTGTAGTTCGACAAGACGAAGCTATTGCACGCGGTTTCATCGGCCTACGACAATGTGTACTCAAGTTATATGCCATCATCTCGAACACGAATATGAACTTCAATGATTGAGTTTTTCGTGAGCTGTGGTCGCAAAGAAAACGATGTTGCATCAGTTTGCTTGGTTATTCGTCGTGCTGAAACCGAATATGATGCCAGATTTTGTCTACGTGCAGCCAAAAAAAAGTGATTCCCACGATGTCGTAAAAACGCATATGTATAATCGACTTTTTCTCGAAGACAAATTGTTCGCACGCAAACTTCGCGCATTGCACTCGTGTAGTTCGACAAGACGAAGCTATTGCACGCGGTTTCATCGGCCTACAACAATGTGTACTCAAGTTATATGCCATCATCTCGAACACGAATATCAACTTCAATGATGGAGTTTTTCGTGAGCTGTGGTCGCAAAGAAAACGATGTTGCATCAGTTTGCTTGGTTATTCGTCGTGCTGAAACCGAATATGATGCCAGATTTTGTCTACGTGCAGCCAAAAAAAAGTGATTCCCACGATGTCGTAAAAACGGATATGTATAATCGACTTTTTCTCGAAGACAAATTGTTCGCACGCAAACTTCGCGCATTGCACTCGTGTAGTTCGACAAGACGAAGCTATTGCACGCGGTTTCATCGGCCTACGACAATGTGTACTCAAGTTATATGCTATCATATCGAACACGAATATCAACTTCTATGATTGAGTTTTTCGTGAGCTGTGGTCGCAAAGAAAACGATGTTGCATCAGTTTCCTTGGTTATTCGACGTGCTGAAACCGAATATGATGCCAGACTTTGTCTACGTGCAGCCAAAAAAAAGTGATTCCCACGATGTCCTAAAAACGAATATGTATAATCGACTTTTTCTCGAAGACAAATTGTTCGCACGCAAACTTCGCGCATTGCACTCGTGTAGTTCGACAAGACGAAGCTATTGCAAGCGGTTTCATCGGCCTACGACAATGTGTACTCAAGTTAGATGCCATCATATCGAACACGAATATCAACTTCTATGATTGAGTTTTTCGTGAGCTGTGGTCGCAAAGAAAACGATGTTGCATCAGTTTCCTTGGTAATTCGTCGTGCTGAAACCGAATATGATGCCAGATTTTGTCTACGTGCAGCCAAAAAAAAGTGATTCCCACGATGTCGTAAAAACGCATATGTATAATCGACTTTTTCTCGAAGACAAATTGTTCGCACGCAAACTTCGCGCATTGCACTCGTGTAGTTCGACAAGACGAAGCTATTGCACGCGGTTTCATCGGCCTACGACAATGTGTACTCAAGTTAGATGCCATCATATCGAACACGAATATCAACTTCTATGATTGAGTTTTTCGTGAGCTGTGGTCGCAAAGAAAACGATGTTGCATCAGTTTCCTTGGTTATTCGTCGTGCTGAAACCGAATATGATGCCAGATTTTGTCTACGTGCAGCCAAAAAAAAGTGATTCCCACGATGTCGTAAAAACGCATATGTATAATCGACTTTTTCTCGAAGACAAATTGTTCGCACGCAAACTTCGCGCATTGCACTCGTGTAGTTCGACAAGACGAAGCTATTGCACGCGGTTTCATCGGCCTACAACAATGTGTACTCAAGTTATATGCCATCATCTCGAACACGAATATCAACTTCAATGATGGAGTTTTTCGTGAGCTGTGGTCGCAAAGAAAACGATGTTGCATCAGTTTGCTTGGTTATTCGTCGTGCTGAAACCGAATATGATGCCAGATTTTGTCTACGTGCAGCCAAAAAAAAGTGATTCCCACGATGTCGTAAAAACGGATATGTATAATCGACTTTTTCTCGAAGACAAATTGTTCGCACGCAAACTTCGCGCATTGCACTCGTGTAGTTCGACAAGACGAAGCTATTGCACGCGGTTTCATCGGCCTACGACAATGTGTACTCAAGTTATATGCTATCATATCGAACACGAATATCAACTTCTATGATTGAGTTTTTCGTGAGCTGTGGTCGCAAAGAAAACGATGTTGCATCAGTTTCCTTGGTTATTCGACGTGCTGAAACCGAATATGATGCCAGACTTTGTCTACGTGCAGCCAAAAAAAAGTGATTCCCACGATGTCCTAAAAACGAATATGTATAATCGACTTTTTCTCGAAGACAAATTGTTCGCACGCAAACTTCGCGCATTGCACTCGTGTAGTTCGACAAGACGAAGCTATTGCACGCGGTTTCATCGGCCTACGACAATGTGTACTCAAGTTATATGCTATCATATCGAACACGAATATCAACTTCTATGATTGAGTTTTTCGTGAGCTGTGGTCGCAAAGAAAACGATGTTGCATCAGTTTCCTTGGTTATTCGACGTGCTGAAACCGAATATGATGCCAGACTTTGTCTACGTGCAGCCAAAAAAAAGTGATTCCCACGATGTCCTAAAAACGAATATGTATAATCGACTTTTTCTCGAAGACAAATTGTTCGCACGCAAACTTCGCGCATTGCACTCGTGTAGTTCGACAAGACGAAGCTATTGCATGCGGTTTCATCGGCCTACGACAATGTGTACTCAAGTTAGATGCCATCATATCGAACACGAATATCAACTTCTATGATTGAGTTTTTCGTGAGCTGTGGTCGCAAAGAAAACGATGTTGCATCAGTTTCCTTGGTTATTCGTCGTGCTGAAACCGAATATGATGCCAGATTTTGTCTACGTGCAGCCAAAAAAAAGTGATTCCCACGATGTCGTAAAAACGCATATGTATAATCGACTTTTTCTCGAAGACAAATTGTTCGCACGCAAACTTCGCGCATTGCACTCGTGTAGTTCGACAAGACGAAGCTATTGCACGCGGTTTCATCGGCCTACGACAATGTGTACTCAAGTTAGATGCCATCATATCGAACACGAATATCAACTTCTATGATTGAGTTTTTCGTGAGCTGTGGTCGCAAAGAAAACGATGTTGCATCAGTTTCCTTGGTTATTCGTCGTGCTGAAACCGAATATGATGCCAGATTTTGTCTACGTGCAGCCAAAAAAAAGTGATTCCCACGATGTCGTAAAAACGCATATGTATAATCGACTTTTTCTCGAAGACAAATTGTTCGCACGCAAACTTCGCGCATTGCACTCGTGTAGTTCGACAAGACGAAGCTATTGCACGCGGTTTCATCGGCCTACGACAATGTGTACTCAAGTTATATGCCATCATCTCGAACACGAATATCAACTTCAATGATTGAGTTTTTCGTGAGCTGTGGTCGCAAAGAAAACGATGTTGCATCAGTTTGCTTGGTTATTCGTCGTGCTGAAACCGAATATGATGCCAGATTTTGTCTACGTGCAGCCAAAAAAAAGTGATTCCCACGATGTCGTAAAAACGCATATGTATAATCGACTTTTTCTCGAAGACAAATTGTTCGCACGCAAACTTCGCGCATTGCACTAGTGTAGTTCGACAAGACGAAGCTATTGCACGCGGTTTCATCGGCCTACGACAATGTGTACTCAAGTTAGATGCCATCATATCGAACACGAATATCAACTTCTATGATTGAGTTTTTCGTGAGCTGTGGTCGCAAAGAAAACGATGTTGCATCAGTTTCCTTGGTTATTCGACGTGCTGAAACCGAATATAATGCCAGACTTTGTCTACGTGCAGCCAAAAAAAAGTGATTCCCACGATGTCGTAAAAACGCATATGTATAATCGACTTTTTCTCGAAGACAAATTGTTCGCACGCAAACTTCGCGCATTGCACTCGTGTAGTTCGACAAGACGAAGCTATTGCACGCGGTTTCATCGGCCTACAACAATGTGTACTCAAGTTATATGCCATCATCTCGAACACGAATATCAACTTCAATGATGGAGTTTTTCGTGAGCTGTGGTCGCAAAGAAAACGATGTTGCATCAGTTTGCTTGGTTATTCGTCGTGCTGAAACCGAATATGATGCCAGATTTTGTCTACGTGCAGCCAAAAAAAAGTGATTCCCACGATGTCGTAAAAACGCATATGTATAATCGACTTTTTCTCGAAGACAAATTGTTCGCACGCAAACTTCGCGCATTGCACTCGTGTAGTTCGACAAGACGAAGCTATTGCACGCGGTTTCATCGGCCTACGACAATGTGTACTCAAGTTATATGCCATCATCTCGAACACGAATATGAACTTCAATGATTGAGTTTTTCGTGAGCTGTGGTCGCAAAGAAAACGATGTTGCATCAGTTTGCTTGGTTATTCGTCGTGCTGAAACCGAATATGATGCCAGATTTTGTCTACGTGCAGCCAAAAAAAAGTGATTCCCACGATGTCGTAAAAACGCATATGTATAATCGACTTTTTCTCGAAGACAAATTGTTCGCACGCAAACTTCGCGCATTGCACTCGTGTAGTTCGACAAGACGAAGCTATTGCACGCGGTTTCATCGGCCTACAACAATGTGTACTCAAGTTATATGCCATCATCTCGAACACGAATATCAACTTCAATGATGGAGTTTTTCGTGAGCTGTGGTCGCAAAGAAAACGATGTTGCATCAGTTTGCTTGGTTATTCGTCGTGCTGAAACCGAATATGATGCCAGATTTTGTCTACGTGCAGCCAAAAAAAAGTGATTCCCACGATGTCGTAAAAACGGATATGTATAATCGACTTTTTCTCGAAGACAAATTGTTCGCACGCAAACTTCGCGCATTGCACTCGTGTAGTTCGACAAGACGAAGCTATTGCACGCGGTTTCATCGGCCTACGACAATGTGTACTCAAGTTATATGCTATCATATCGAACACGAATATCAACTTCTATGATTGAGTTTTTCGTGAGCTGTGGTCGCAAAGAAAACGATGTTGCATCAGTTTCCTTGGTTATTCGACGTGCTGAAACCGAATATGATGCCAGACTTTGTCTACGTGCAGCCAAAAAAAAGTGATTCCCACGATGTCCTAAAAACGAATATGTATAATCGACTTTTTCTCGAAGACAAATTGTTCGCACGCAAACTTCGCGCATTGCACTCGTGTAGTTCGACAAGACGAAGCTATTGCATGCGGTTTCATCGGCCTACGACAATGTGTACTCAAGTTAGATGCCATCATATCGAACACGAATATCAACTTCTATGATTGAGTTTTTCGTGAGCTGTGGTCGCAAAGAAAACGATGTTGCATCAGTTTCCTTGGTTATTCGTCGTGCTGAAACCGAATATGATGCCAGATTTTGTCTACGTGCAGCCAAAAAAAAGTGATTCCCACGATGTCGTAAAAACGCATATGTATAATCGACTTTTTCTCGAAGACAAATTGTTCGCACGCAAACTTCGCGCATTGCACTCGTGTAGTTCGACAAGACGAAGCTATTGCACGCGGTTTCATCGGCCTACGACAATGTGTACTCAAGTTAGATGCCATCATATCGAACACGAATATCAACTTCTATGATTGAGTTTTTCGTGAGCTGTGGTCGCAAAGAAAACGATGTTGCATCAGTTTCCTTGGTTATTCGTCGTGCTGAAACCGAATATGATGCCAGATTTTGTCTACGTGCAGCCAAAAAAAAGTGATTCCCACGATGTCGTAAAAACGCATATGTATAATCGACTTTTTCTCGAAGACAAATTGTTCGCACGCAAACTTCGCGCATTGCACTCGTGTAGTTCGACAAGACGAAGCTATTGCACGCGGTTTCATCGGCCTACGACAATGTGTACTCAAGTTATATGCCATCATCTCGAACACGAATATCAACTTCAATGATTGAGTTTTTCGTGAGCTGTGGTCGCAAAGAAAACGATGTTGCATCAGTTTGCTTGGTTATTCGTCGTGCTGAAACCGAATATGATGCCAGATTTTGTCTACGTGCAGCCAAAAAAAAGTGATTCCCACGATGTCGTAAAAACGCATATGTATAATCGACTTTTTCTCGAAGACAAATTGTTCGCACGCAAACTTCGCGCATTGCACTAGTGTAGTTCGACAAGACGAAGCTATTGCACGCGGTTTCATCGGCCTACGACAATGTGTACTCAAGTTAGATGCCATCATATCGAACACGAATATCAACTTCTATGATTGAGTTTTTCGTGAGCTGTGGTCGCAAAGAAAACGATGTTGCATCAGTTTCCTTGGTTATTCGACGTGCTGAAACCGAATATAATGCCAGACTTTGTCTACGTGCAGCCAAAAAAAAGTGATTCCCACGATGTCGTAAAAACGCATATGTATAATCGACTTTTTCTCGAAGACAAATTGTTCGCACGCAAACTTCGCGCATTGCACTCGTGTAGTTCGACAAGACGAAGCTATTGCACGCGGTTTCATCGGCCTACAACAATGTGTACTCAAGTTATATGCCATCATCTCGAACACGAATATCAACTTCAATGATGGAGTTTTTCGTGAGCTGTGGTCGCAAAGAAAACGATGTTGCATCAGTTTGCTTGGTTATTCGTCGTGCTGAAACCGAATATGATGCCAGATTTTGTCTACGTGCAGCCAAAAAAAAGTGATTCCCACGATGTCGTAAAAACGGATATGTATAATCGACTTTTTCTCGAAGACAAATTGTTCGCACGCAAACTTCGCGCATTGCACTCGTGTAGTTCGACAAGACGAAGCTATTGCACGCGGTTTCATCGGCCTACGACAATGTGTACTCAAGTTATATGCTATCATATCGAACACGAATATCAACTTCTATGATTGAGTTTTTCGTGAGCTGTGGTCGCAAAGAAAACGATGTTGCATCAGTTTCCTTGGTTATTCGACGTGCTGAAACCGAATATGATGCCAGACTTTGTCTACGTGCAGCCAAAAAAAAGTGATTCCCACGATGTCCTAAAAACGAATATGTATAATCGACTTTTTCTCGAAGACAAATTGTTCGCACGCAAACTTCGCGCATTGCACTCGTGTAGTTCGACAAGACGAAGCTATTGCATGCGGTTTCATCGGCCTACGACAATGTGTACTCAAGTTATATGCCATCATCTCGAACACGAATATCAACTTCTATGATTGAGTTTTTCGTGAGCTGTGGTCGCAAAGAAAACGATGTTGCATCAGTTTGCTTGGTTATTCGACGTGCTGAAACCGAATATGGTGCCAGATTTTGTCTACGTGCAGCCAAAAAAAAGTGATTCCCACGATGTCGTAAAAACGCATATGTATAATCGACTTTTTCTCGAAGACAAATTGTTCGCACGCAAACTTCGCGCATTGCACTCGTGTAGTTCGACAAGACGAAGCTATTGCACGCGGTTTCATCGGCCTACGACAATGTGTACTCAAGTTAGATGCCATCATATCGAACACGAATATCAACTTCTATGATTGAGTTTTTCGTGAGCTGTGATCGCAAAGAAAATGATGTTGCATCAGTTTCCTTGGTTATTCGACGTGCTGAAACCGAATATAATGCCAGACTTTGTCTACGTGCAGCCAAAAAAAAGTGATTCCCACGATGTCGTAAAAACGCATATGTATAATCGACTTTTTCTCGAAGACAAATTGTTCGCACGCAAACTTCGCGCATTGCACTCGTGTAGTTCGACAAGACGAAGCTATTGCACGCGGTTTCATCGGCCTACGACAATGTGTACTCAAGTTATATGCCATCATCTCGAACACGAATATCAACTTCAATGATTGAGTTTTTCGTGAGCTGTGGTCGCAAAGAAAACGATGTTGCATCAGTTTCCTTGGTTATTCGACGTGCTGAAACCGAATATGATGCCAGACTTTGTCTACGTGCAGCCAAAAAAAAGTGATTCCCACGATGTCCTAAAAACGAATATGTATAATCGACTTTTTCTCGAAGACAAATTGTTCGCACGCAAACTTCGCGCATTGCACTCGTGTAGTTCGACAAGACGAAGCTATTGCACGCGGTTTCATCGGCCTACGACAATGTGTACTCAAGTTATATGCCATCATCTCGAACACGACTATCAACTTCAATGATTGAGTTTTTCGTGAGCTGTGGTCGCAAAGAAAACGATGTTGCATCAGTTTCCTTGGTTATTCGACGTGCTGAAACCGAATATGGTGCCAGATTTTGTCTACGTGCAGCCAAAAAAAAGTGATTCCCACGATGTCGTAAAAACGCATATGTATAATCGACTTTTTCTCGAAGACAAATTGTTCGCACGCAAACTTCGCGCATTGCACTCGTGTAGTTCGACAAGACGAAGCTATTGCACGCGGTTTCATCGGCCTACGACAATGTGTACTCAAGTTATATGCCATCATATCGAACACGAATATCAACTTATATGATTGAGTTTTTCGTGAGCTGTTGTCGCAAAGAAAACGATGTTGCATCAGTTTCCTTGGTTATTCGTCGTGCTGAAACCGAATATGATGCCAGATTTTGTCTACGTGCAGCCAAAAAAAAGTGATTCCCACGATGTCGTAAAAACACATGTGTATAATCGACTTTTTCTCGAAGACAAATTGTTCGCACGCAAACTTCGCGCATTGCACTCGTGTAGTTCGACAAGACGAAGCTATTGCATGCGGTTTCATCGGCCTACGACAATGTGTACTCAAGTTATATGTCATCATCTCGAACACGAATATCAACTTCTATGATTGAGTTTTTCGTGAGCTGTGGTCGCAAAGAAAACGATGTTGCATCAGTTTGCTTGGTTATTCGACGTGCTGAAACCGAATATAATGCCAGACTTTGTCTACGTGCAGCCAAAAAAAAGTGATTCCCACGATGTCGTAAAAACGCATATGTATAATCGACTTTTTCTCGAAGACAAATTGTTCGCACGCAAACTTCGCGCATTGCACTCGTGTAGTTCGACAAGACGAAGCTATTGCACGCGGTTTCATCGGCCTACGACAATGTGTACTCAAGTTATATGCCATCATCTCGAACACGAATATGAACTTCAATGATTGAGTTTTTCGTGAGCTGTGGTCGCAAAGAAAACGATGTTGCATCAGTTTGCTTGGTTATTCGTCGTGCTGAAACCGAATATGATGCCAGATTTTGTCTACGTGCAGCCAAAAAAAAGTGATTCCCACGATGTCGTAAAAACGCATATGTATAATCGACTTTTTCTCGAAGACAAATTGTTCGCACGCAAACTTCGCGCATTGCACTCGTGTAGTTCGACAAGACGAAGCTATTGCACGCGGTTTCATCGGCCTACGACAATGTGTACTCAAGTTAGATGCCATCATATCGAACACGAATATCAACTTCTATGATTGACTTTTTCGTGAGCTGTGGTCGCAAAGAAAACGATGTTGCATCAGTTTCCTTGGTTATTCGTCGTGCTGAAACCGAATATGATGCCAGATTTTGTCTACGTGCAGCCAAAAAAAAGTGATTCCCACGATGTCGTAAAAACACATGTGTATAATCGACTTTTTCTCGAAGACAAATTGTTCGCACGCAAACTTCGCGCATTGCACTCGTGTAGTTCGACAAGACGAAGCTATTGCACGCGGTTTCATCGGCCTACGACAATGTGTACTCAAGTTAGATGCCATCATATCGAACACGAATATCAACTTCTATGATTGAGTTTTTCGTGAGCTGTGGTCGCAAAGAAAACGATGTTGCATCAGTTTCCTTGGTTATTCGACGTGCTGAAACCGAATATAATGCCAGACTTTGTCTACGTGCAGCCAAAAAAAAGTGATTCCCACGATGTCGTAAAAACGCATATGTATAATCGACTTTTTCTCGAAGACAAATTGTTCGCACGCAAACTTCGCGCATTGCACTCGTGTAGTTCGACAAGACGAAGCTATTGCACGCGGTTTCATCGGCCTACAACAATGTGTACTCAAGTTATATGCCATCATCTCGAACACGAATATCAACTTCTATGATTGAGTTTTTCGTGAGCTGTGGTCGCAAAGAAAACGATGTTGCATCAGTTTGCTTGGTTATTCGTCGTGCTGAAACCGAATATGATGCCAGATTTTGTCTACGTGCAGCCAAAAAAAAGTGATTCCCACGATGTCGTAAAAACACATGTGTATAATCGACTTTTTCTCGAAGACAAATTGTTCGCACGCAAACTTCGCGCATTGCACTCGTGTAGTTCGACAAGACGAAGCTATTGCACGCGGTTTCATCGGCCTACGACAATGTGTACTCAAGTTATATGCCATCATCTCGAACACGAATATCAACTTCAATGATTGAGTTTTTCGTGAGCTGTGGTCGCAAAGAAAACGATGTTGCATCAGTTTGCTTGGTTATTCGACGTGCTGAAACCGAATATAATGCCAGACTTTGTCTACGTGCAGCCAAAAAAAAGTGATTCCCACGATGTCGTAAAAACGCATATGTATAATCGACTTTTTCTCGAAGACAAATTGTTCGCACGCAAACTTCGCGCATTGCACTCGTGTAGTTCGACAAGACGAAGCTATTGCACGTGGTTTCATCGGCCTACGACAATGTGTACTCAAGTTATATGCCATCATCTCGAACACGAATATGAACTTCAATGATTGAGTTTTTCGTGAGCTGTGGTCGCAAAGAAAACGATGTTGCATCAGTTTGCTTGGTTATTCGTCGTGCTGAAACCGAATATGATGCCAGATTTTGTCTACGTGCAGCCAAAAAAAAGTGATTCCCACGATGTCGTAAAAACGCATATGTATAATCGACTTTTTCTCGAAGACAAATTGTTCGCACGCAAACTTCGCGCATTGCACTCGTGTAGTTCGACAAGACGAAGCTATTGCATGCGGTTTCATCGGCCTACGACAATGTGTACTCAAGTTATATGCCATCATCTCGAACACGAATATCAACTTCTATGATTGAGTTTTTCGTGAGCTGTGGTCGCAAAGAAAACGATGTTGCATCAGTTTGCTTGGTTATTCGACGTGCTGAAACCGAATATGGTGCCAGATTTTGTCTACGTGCAGCCAAAAAAAAGTGATTCCCACGATGTCGTAAAAACGCATATGTATAATCGACTTTTTCTCGAAGACAAATTGTTCGCACGCAAACTTCGCGCATTGCACTCGTGTAGTTCGACAAGACGAAGCTATTGCACGCGGTTTCATCGGCCTACGACAATGTGTACTCAAGTTAGATGCCATCATATCGAACACGAATATCAACTTCTATGATTGAGTTTTTCGTGAGCTGTGGTCGCAAAGAAAACGATGTTGCATCAGTTTCCTTGGTTATTCGACGTGCTGAAACCGAATATAATGCCAGATTTTGTCTACGTGCAGCCAAAAAAAAGTGATTCCCACGATGTCGTAAAAACGCATATGTATAATCGACTTTTTCTCGAAGACAAATTGTTCGCACGCAAACTTCGCGCATTGCACTCGTGTAGTTCGACAAGACGAAGCTATTGCACGCGGTTTCATCGGCCTACGACAATGTGTACTCAAGTTAGATGCCATCATATCGAACACGAATATCAACTTCTATGATTGAGTTTTTCGTGAGCTGTGGTCGCAAAGAAAACGATGTTGCATCAGTTTCCTTGGTTATTCGACGTGCTGAAACCGAATATAATGCCAGACTTTGTCTACGTGCAGCCAAAAAAAAGTGATTCCCACGATGTCGTAAAAACGCATATGTATAATCGACTTTTTCTCGAAGACAAATTGTTCGCACGCAAACTTCGCGCATTGCACTCGTGTAGTTCGACAAGACGAAGCTATTGCACGCGGTTTCATCGGCCTACAACAATGTGTACTCAAGTTATATGCCATCATCTCGAACACGAATATCAACTTCTATGATTGAGTTTTTCGTGAGCTGTGGTCGCAAAGAAAACGATGTTGCATCAGTTTGCTTGGTTATTCGTCGTGCTGAAACCGAATATGATGCCAGATTTTGTCTACGTGCAGCCAAAAAAAAGTGATTCCCACGATGTCGTAAAAACACATGTGTATAATCGACTTTTTCTCGAAGACAAATTGTTCGCACGCAAACTTCGCGCATTGCACTCGTGTAGTTCGACAAGACGAAGCTATTGCACGCGGTTTCATCGGCCTACGACAATGTGTACTCAAGTTATATGCCATCATCTCGAACACGAATATCAACTTCAATGATTGAGTTTTTCGTGAGCTGTGGTCGCAAAGAAAACGATGTTGCATCAGTTTCCTTGGTTATTCGACGTGCTGAAACCGAATATGATGCCAGACTTTGTCTACGTGCAGCCAAAAAAAAGTGATTCCCACGATGTCCTAAAAACGAATATGTATAATCGACTTTTTCTCGAAGACAAATTGTTCGCACGCAAACTTCGCGCATTGCACTCGTGTAGTTCGACAAGACGAAGCTATTGCACGCGGTTTCATCGGCCTACGACAATGTGTACTCAAGTTATATGCCATCATCTCGAACACGACTATCAACTTCAATGATTGAGTTTTTCGTGAGCTGTGGTCGCAAAGAAAACGATGTTGCATCAGTTTCCTTGGTTATTCGACGTGCTGAAACCGAATATGGTGCCAGATTTTGTCTACGTGCAGCCAAAAAAAAGTGATTCCCACGATGTCGTAAAAACGCATATGTATAATCGACTTTTTCTCGAAGACAAATTGTTCGCACGCAAACTTCGCGCATTGCACTCGTGTAGTTCGACAAGACGAAGCTATTGCACGCGGTTTCATCGGCCTACGACAATGTGTACTCAAGTTATATGCCATCATATCGAACACGAATATCAACTTATATGATTGAGTTTTTCGTGAGCTGTTGTCGCAAAGAAAACGATGTTGCATCAGTTTCCTTGGTTATTCGTCGTGCTGAAACCGAATATGATGCCAGATTTTGTCTACGTGCAGCCAAAAAAAAGTGATTCCCACGATGTCGTAAAAACACATGTGTATAATCGACTTTTTCTCGAAGACAAATTGTTCGCACGCAAACTTCGCGCATTGCACTCGTGTAGTTCGACAAGACGAAGCTATTGCATGCGGTTTCATCGGCCTACGACAATGTGTACTCAAGTTATATGTCATCATCTCGAACACGAATATCAACTTCTATGATTGAGTTTTTCGTGAGCTGTGGTCGCAAAGAAAACGATGTTGCATCAGTTTGCTTGGTTATTCGACGTGCTGAAACCGAATATAATGCCAGACTTTGTCTACGTGCAGCCAAAAAAAAGTGATTCCCACGATGTCGTAAAAACGCATATGTATAATCGACTTTTTCTCGAAGACAAATTGTTCGCACGCAAACTTCGCGCATTGCACTCGTGTAGTTCGACAAGACGAAGCTATTGCACGCGGTTTCATCGGCCTACGACAATGTGTACTCAAGTTAGATGCCATCATCTCGAACACGAATATCAACTTCTATGATTGAGTTTTTCGTGAGCTGTGGTCGCAAAGAAAACGATGTTGCATCAGTTTGCTTGGTTATTCGTCGTGCTGAAACCGAATATGATGCCAGATTTTGTCTACGTGCAGCCAAAAAAAAGTGATTCCCACGATGTCGTAAAAACACATGTGTATAATCGACTTTTTCTCGAAGACAAATTGTTCGCACGCAAACTTCGCGCATTGCACTCGTGTAGTTCGACAAGACGAAGCTATTGCACGCGGTTTCATCGGCCTACGACAATGTGTACTCAAGTTATATGCCATCATCTCGAACACGAATATCAACTTCAATGATTGAGTTTTTCGTGAGCTGTGGTCGCAAAGAAAACGATGTTGCATCAGTTTCCTTGGTTATTCGACGTGCTGAAACCGAATATGATGCCAGATTTTGTCTACGTGCAGCCAAAAAAAAGTGATTCCCACGATGTCGTAAAAACACATGTGTATAATCGACTTTTTCTCGAAGACAAATTGTTCGCACGCAAACTTCGCGCATTGCACTCGTGTAGTTCGACAAGACGAAGCTATTGCACGCGGTTTCATCGGCCTACGACAATGTGTACTCAAGTTATATGCCATCATCTCGAACACGAATATCAACTTCAATGATTGAGTTTTTCGTGAGCTGTGGTCGCAAAGAAAACGATGTTGCATCAGTTTCCTTGGTTATTCGACGTGCTGAAACCGAATATGATGCCAGACTTTGTCTACGTGCAGCCAAAAAAAAGTGATTCCCACGATGTCCTAAAAACGAATATGTATAATCGACTTTTTCTCGAAGACAAATTGTTCGCACGCAAACTTCGCGCATTGCACTCGTGTAGTTCGACAAGACGAAGCTATTGCACGCGGTTTCATCGGCCTACGACAATGTGTACTCAAGTTATATGCCATCATCTCGAACACGACTATCAACTTCAATGATTGAGTTTTTCGTGAGCTGTGGTCGCAAAGAAAACGATGTTGCATCAGTTTCCTTGGTTATTCGACGTGCTGAAACCGAATATGGTGCCAGATTTTGTCTACGTGCAGCCAAAAAAAAGTGATTCCCACGATGTCGTAAAAACGCATATGTATAATCGACTTTTTCTCGAAGACAAATTGTTCGCACGCAAACTTCGCGCATTGCACTCGTGTAGTTCGACAAGACGAAGCTATTGCACGCGGTTTCATCGGCCTACGACAATGTGTACTCAAGTTATATGCCATCATATCGAACACGAATATCAACTTATATGATTGAGTTTTTCGTGAGCTGTTGTCGCAAAGAAAACGATGTTGCATCAGTTTCCTTGGTTATTCGTCGTGCTGAAACCGAATATGATGCCAGATTTTGTCTACGTGCAGCCAAAAAAAAGTGATTCCCACGATGTCGTAAAAACACATGTGTATAATCGACTTTTTCTCGAAGACAAATTGTTCGCACGCAAACTTCGCGCATTGCACTCGTGTAGTTCGACAAGACGAAGCTATTGCATGCGGTTTCATCGGCCTACGACAATGTGTACTCAAGTTATATGTCATCATCTCGAACACGAATATCAACTTCTATGATTGAGTTTTTCGTGAGCTGTGGTCGCAAAGAAAACGATGTTGCATCAGTTTGCTTGGTTATTCGACGTGCTGAAACCGAATATAATGCCAGACTTTGTCTACGTGCAGCCAAAAAAAAGTGATTCCCACGATGTCGTAAAAACGCATATGTATAATCGACTTTTTCTCGAAGACAAATTGTTCGCACGCAAACTTCGCGCATTGCACTCGTGTAGTTCGACAAGACGAAGCTATTGCACGCGGTTTCATCGGCCTACGACAATGTGTACTCAAGTTAGATGCCATCATCTCGAACACGAATATCAACTTCTATGATTGAGTTTTTCGTGAGCTGTGGTCGCAAAGAAAACGATGTTGCATCAGTTTCCTTGGTTATTCGACGTGCTGAAACCGAATATGGTGCCAGATTTTGTCTACGTGCAGCCAAAAAAAAGTGATTCCCACGATGTCGTAAAAACGCATATGTATAATCGACTTTTTCTCGAAGACAAATTGTTCGCACGCAAACTTCGCGCATTGCACTCGTGTAGTTCGACAAGACGAAGCTATTGCACGCGGTTTCATCGGCCTACGACAATGTGTACTCAAGTTATATGCCATCATATCGAACACGAATATCAACTTATATGATTGAGTTTTTCGTGAGCTGTTGTCGCAAAGAAAACGATGTTGCATCAGTTTCCTTGGTTATTCGTCGTGCTGAAACCGAATATGATGCCAGATTTTGTCTACGTGCAGCCAAAAAAAAGTGATTCCCACGATGTCGTAAAAACACATGTGTATAATCGACTTTTTCTCGAAGACAAATTGTTCGCACGCAAACTTCGCGCATTGCACTCGTGTAGTTCGACAAGACGAAGCTATTGCATGCGGTTTCATCGGCCTACGACAATGTGTACTCAAGTTATATGTCATCATCTCGAACACGAATATCAACTTCTATGATTGAGTTTTTCGTGAGCTGTGGTCGCAAAGAAAACGATGTTGCATCAGTTTGCTTGGTTATTCGACGTGCTGAAACCGAATATAATGCCAGACTTTGTCTACGTGCAGCCAAAAAAAAGTGATTCCCACGATGTCGTAAAAACGCATATGTATAATCGACTTTTTCTCGAAGACAAATTGTTCGCACGCAAACTTCGCGCATTGCACTCGTGTAGTTCGACAAGACGAAGCTATTGCACGCGGTTTCATCGGCCTACGACAATGTGTACTCAAGTTATATGCCATCATCTCGAACACGAATATGAACTTCAATGATTGAGTTTTTCGTGAGCTGTGGTCGCAAAGAAAACGATGTTGCATCAGTTTGCTTGGTTATTCGTCGTGCTGAAACCGAATATGATGCCAGATTTTGTCTACGTGCAGCCAAAAAAAAGTGATTCCCACGATGTCGTAAAAACGCATATGTATAATCGACTTTTTCTCGAAGACAAATTGTTCGCACGCAAACTTCGCGCATTGCACTCGTGTAGTTCGACAAGACGAAGCTATTGCACGCGGTTTCATCGGCCTACGACAATGTGTACTCAAGTTAGATGCCATCATATCGAACACGAATATCAACTTCTATGATTGACTTTTTCGTGAGCTGTGGTCGCAAAGAAAACGATGTTGCATCAGTTTCCTTGGTTATTCGTCGTGCTGAAACCGAATATGATGCCAGATTTTGTCTACGTGCAGCCAAAAAAAAGTGATTCCCACGATGTCGTAAAAACACATGTGTATAATCGACTTTTTCTCGAAGACAAATTGTTCGCACGCAAACTTCGCGCATTGCACTCGTGTAGTTCGACAAGACGAAGCTATTGCATGCGGTTTCATCGGCCTACGACAATGTGTACTCAAGTTATATGCCATCATCTCGAACACGAATATCAACTTCTATGATTGAGTTTTTCGTGAGCTGTGGTCGCAAAGAAAACGATGTTGCATCAGTTTGCTTGGTTATTCGACGTGCTGAAACCGAATATGGTGCCAGATTTTGTCTACGTGCAGCCAAAAAAAAGTGATTCCCACGATGTCGTAAAAACGCATATGTATAATCGACTTTTTCTCGAAGACAAATTGTTCGCACGCAAACTTCGCGCATTGCACTCGTGTAGTTCGACAAGACGAAGCTATTGCACGCGGTTTCATCGGCCTACGACAATGTGTACTCAAGTTAGATGCCATCATATCGAACACGAATATCAACTTCTATGATTGAGTTTTTCGTGAGCTGTGGTCGCAAAGAAAACGATGTTGCATCAGTTTCCTTGGTTATTCGACGTGCTGAAACCGAATATAATGCCAGATTTTGTCTACGTGCAGCCAAAAAAAAGTGATTCCCACGATGTCGTAAAAACGCATATGTATAATCGACTTTTTCTCGAAGACAAATTGTTCGCACGCAAACTTCGCGCATTGCACTCGTGTAGTTCGACAAGACGAAGCTATTGCACGCGGTTTCATCGGCCTACGACAATGTGTACTCAAGTTAGATGCCATCATATCGAACACGAATATCAACTTCTATGATTGAGTTTTTCGTGAGCTGTGGTCGCAAAGAAAACGATGTTGCATCAGTTTCCTTGGTTATTCGACGTGCTGAAACCGAATATAATGCCAGACTTTGTCTACGTGCAGCCAAAAAAAAGTGATTCCCACGATGTCGTAAAAACGCATATGTATAATCGACTTTTTCTCGAAGACAAATTGTTCGCACGCAAACTTCGCGCATTGCACTCGTGTAGTTCGACAAGACGAAGCTATTGCACGCGGTTTCATCGGCCTACAACAATGTGTACTCAAGTTATATGCCATCATCTCGAACACGAATATCAACTTCTATGATTGAGTTTTTCGTGAGCTGTGGTCGCAAAGAAAACGATGTTGCATCAGTTTGCTTGGTTATTCGTCGTGCTGAAACCGAATATGATGCCAGATTTTGTCTACGTGCAGCCAAAAAAAAGTGATTCCCACGATGTCGTAAAAACACATGTGTATAATCGACTTTTTCTCGAAGACAAATTGTTCGCACGCAAACTTCGCGCATTGCACTCGTGTAGTTCGACAAGACGAAGCTATTGCACGCGGTTTCATCGGCCTACGACAATGTGTACTCAAGTTATATGCCATCATCTCGAACACGAATATCAACTTCAATGATTGAGTTTTTCGTGAGCTGTGGTCGCAAAGAAAACGATGTTGCATCAGTTTGCTTGGTTATTCGACGTGCTGAAACCGAATATAATGCCAGACTTTGTCTACGTGCAGCCAAAAAAAAGTGATTCCCACGATGTCGTAAAAACGCATATGTATAATCGACTTTTTCTCGAAGACAAATTGTTCGCACGCAAACTTCGCGCATTGCACTCGTGTAGTTCGACAAGACGAAGCTATTGCACGCGGTTTCATCGGCCTACGACAATGTGTACTCAAGTTATATGCCATCATCTCGAACACGAATATGAACTTCAATGATTGAGTTTTTCGTGAGCTGTGGTCGCAAAGAAAACGATGTTGCATCAGTTTGCTTGGTTATTCGTCGTGCTGAAACCGAATATGATGCCAGATTTTGTCTACGTGCAGCCAAAAAAAAGTGATTCCCACGATGTCGTAAAAACGCATATGTATAATCGACTTTTTCTCGAAGACAAATTGTTCGCACGCAAACTTCGCGCATTGCACTCGTGTAGTTCGACAAGACGAAGCTATTGCATGCGGTTTCATCGGCCTACGACAATGTGTACTCAAGTTATATGCCATCATCTCGAACACGAATATCAACTTCTATGATTGAGTTTTTCGTGAGCTGTGGTCGCAAAGAAAACGATGTTGCATCAGTTTGCTTGGTTATTCGACGTGCTGAAACCGAATATGGTGCCAGATTTTGTCTACGTGCAGCCAAAAAAAAGTGATTCCCACGATGTCGTAAAAACGCATATGTATAATCGACTTTTTCTCGAAGACAAATTGTTCGCACGCAAACTTCGCGCATTGCACTCGTGTAGTTCGACAAGACGAAGCTATTGCACGCGGTTTCATCGGCCTACGACAATGTGTACTCAAGTTAGATGCCATCATATCGAACACGAATATCAACTTCTATGATTGAGTTTTTCGTGAGCTGTGGTCGCAAAGAAAACGATGTTGCATCAGTTTCCTTGGTTATTCGACGTGCTGAAACCGAATATAATGCCAGATTTTGTCTACGTGCAGCCAAAAAAAAGTGATTCCCACGATGTCGTAAAAACGCATATGTATAATCGACTTTTTCTCGAAGACAAATTGTTCGCACGCAAACTTCGCGCATTGCACTCGTGTAGTTCGACAAGACGAAGCTATTGCACGCGGTTTCATCGGCCTACGACAATGTGTACTCAAGTTAGATGCCATCATATCGAACACGAATATCAACTTCTATGATTGAGTTTTTCGTGAGCTGTGGTCGCAAAGAAAACGATGTTGCATCAGTTTCCTTGGTTATTCGACGTGCTGAAACCGAATATAATGCCAGACTTTGTCTACGTGCAGCCAAAAAAAAGTGATTCCCACGATGTCGTAAAAACGCATATGTATAATCGACTTTTTCTCGAAGACAAATTGTTCGCACGCAAACTTCGCGCATTGCACTCGTGTAGTTCGACAAGACGAAGCTATTGCACGCGGTTTCATCGGCCTACAACAATGTGTACTCAAGTTATATGCCATCATCTCGAACACGAATATCAACTTCTATGATTGAGTTTTTCGTGAGCTGTGGTCGCAAAGAAAACGATGTTGCATCAGTTTGCTTGGTTATTCGTCGTGCTGAAACCGAATATGATGCCAGATTTTGTCTACGTGCAGCCAAAAAAAAGTGATTCCCACGATGTCGTAAAAACACATGTGTATAATCGACTTTTTCTCGAAGACAAATTGTTCGCACGCAAACTTCGCGCATTGCACTCGTGTAGTTCGACAAGACGAAGCTATTGCACGCGGTTTCATCGGCCTACGACAATGTGTACTCAAGTTATATGCCATCATCTCGAACACGAATATCAACTTCAATGATTGAGTTTTTCGTGAGCTGTGGTCGCAAAGAAAACGATGTTGCATCAGTTTCCTTGGTTATTCGACGTGCTGAAACCGAATATGATGCCAGACTTTGTCTACGTGCAGCCAAAAAAAAGTGATTCCCACGATGTCCTAAAAACGAATATGTATAATCGACTTTTTCTCGAAGACAAATTGTTCGCACGCAAACTTCGCGCATTGCACTCGTGTAGTTCGACAAGACGAAGCTATTGCACGCGGTTTCATCGGCCTACGACAATGTGTACTCAAGTTATATGCCATCATCTCGAACACGACTATCAACTTCAATGATTGAGTTTTTCGTGAGCTGTGGTCGCAAAGAAAACGATGTTGCATCAGTTTCCTTGGTTATTCGACGTGCTGAAACCGAATATGGTGCCAGATTTTGTCTACGTGCAGCCAAAAAAAAGTGATTCCCACGATGTCGTAAAAACGCATATGTATAATCGACTTTTTCTCGAAGACAAATTGTTCGCACGCAAACTTCGCGCATTGCACTCGTGTAGTTCGACAAGACGAAGCTATTGCACGCGGTTTCATCGGCCTACGACAATGTGTACTCAAGTTATATGCCATCATATCGAACACGAATATCAACTTATATGATTGAGTTTTTCGTGAGCTGTTGTCGCAAAGAAAACGATGTTGCATCAGTTTCCTTGGTTATTCGTCGTGCTGAAACCGAATATGATGCCAGATTTTGTCTACGTGCAGCCAAAAAAAAGTGATTCCCACGATGTCGTAAAAACACATGTGTATAATCGACTTTTTCTCGAAGACAAATTGTTCGCACGCAAACTTCGCGCATTGCACTCGTGTAGTTCGACAAGACGAAGCTATTGCATGCGGTTTCATCGGCCTACGACAATGTGTACTCAAGTTATATGTCATCATCTCGAACACGAATATCAACTTCTATGATTGAGTTTTTCGTGAGCTGTGGTCGCAAAGAAAACGATGTTGCATCAGTTTGCTTGGTTATTCGACGTGCTGAAACCGAATATAATGCCAGACTTTGTCTACGTGCAGCCAAAAAAAAGTGATTCCCACGATGTCGTAAAAACGCATATGTATAATCGACTTTTTCTCGAAGACAAATTGTTCGCACGCAAACTTCGCGCATTGCACTCGTGTAGTTCGACAAGACGAAGCTATTGCACGCGGTTTCATCGGCCTACGACAATGTGTACTCAAGTTAGATGCCATCATCTCGAACACGAATATCAACTTCTATGATTGAGTTTTTCGTGAGCTGTGGTCGCAAAGAAAACGATGTTGCATCAGTTTGCTTGGTTATTCGTCGTGCTGAAACCGAATATGATGCCAGATTTTGTCTACGTGCAGCCAAAAAAAAGTGATTCCCACGATGTCGTAAAAACACATGTGTATAATCGACTTTTTCTCGAAGACAAATTGTTCGCACGCAAACTTCGCGCATTGCACTCGTGTAGTTCGACAAGACGAAGCTATTGCACGCGGTTTCATCGGCCTACGACAATGTGTACTCAAGTTATATGCCATCATCTCGAACACGAATATCAACTTCAATGATTGAGTTTTTCGTGAGCTGTGGTCGCAAAGAAAACGATGTTGCATCAGTTTCCTTGGTTATTCGACGTGCTGAAACCGAATATGATGCCAGATTTTGTCTACGTGCAGCCAAAAAAAAGTGATTCCCACGATGTCGTAAAAACACATGTGTATAATCGACTTTTTCTCGAAGACAAATTGTTCGCACGCAAACTTCGCGCATTGCACTCGTGTAGTTCGACAAGACGAAGCTATTGCACGCGGTTTCATCGGCCTACGACAATGTGTACTCAAGTTATATGCCATCATCTCGAACACGAATATCAACTTCAATGATTGAGTTTTTCGTGAGCTGTGGTCGCAAAGAAAACGATGTTGCATCAGTTTCCTTGGTTATTCGACGTGCTGAAACCGAATATGATGCCAGACTTTGTCTACGTGCAGCCAAAAAAAAGTGATTCCCACGATGTCCTAAAAACGAATATGTATAATCGACTTTTTCTCGAAGACAAATTGTTCGCACGCAAACTTCGCGCATTGCACTCGTGTAGTTCGACAAGACGAAGCTATTGCACGCGGTTTCATCGGCCTACGACAATGTGTACTCAAGTTATATGCCATCATCTCGAACACGACTATCAACTTCAATGATTGAGTTTTTCGTGAGCTGTGGTCGCAAAGAAAACGATGTTGCATCAGTTTCCTTGGTTATTCGACGTGCTGAAACCGAATATGGTGCCAGATTTTGTCTACGTGCAGCCAAAAAAAAGTGATTCCCACGATGTCGTAAAAACGCATATGTATAATCGACTTTTTCTCGAAGACAAATTGTTCGCACGCAAACTTCGCGCATTGCACTCGTGTAGTTCGACAAGACGAAGCTATTGCACGCGGTTTCATCGGCCTACGACAATGTGTACTCAAGTTATATGCCATCATATCGAACACGAATATCAACTTATATGATTGAGTTTTTCGTGAGCTGTTGTCGCAAAGAAAACGATGTTGCATCAGTTTCCTTGGTTATTCGTCGTGCTGAAACCGAATATGATGCCAGATTTTGTCTACGTGCAGCCAAAAAAAAGTGATTCCCACGATGTCGTAAAAACACATGTGTATAATCGACTTTTTCTCGAAGACAAATTGTTCGCACGCAAACTTCGCGCATTGCACTCGTGTAGTTCGACAAGACGAAGCTATTGCATGCGGTTTCATCGGCCTACGACAATGTGTACTCAAGTTATATGTCATCATCTCGAACACGAATATCAACTTCTATGATTGAGTTTTTCGTGAGCTGTGGTCGCAAAGAAAACGATGTTGCATCAGTTTGCTTGGTTATTCGACGTGCTGAAACCGAATATAATGCCAGACTTTGTCTACGTGCAGCCAAAAAAAAGTGATTCCCACGATGTCGTAAAAACGCATATGTATAATCGACTTTTTCTCGAAGACAAATTGTTCGCACGCAAACTTCGCGCATTGCACTCGTGTAGTTCGACAAGACGAAGCTATTGCACGCGGTTTCATCGGCCTACGACAATGTGTACTCAAGTTAGATGCCATCATCTCGAACACGAATATCAACTTCTATGATTGAGTTTTTCGTGAGCTGTGGTCGCAAAGAAAACGATGTTGCATCAGTTTGCTTGGTTATTCGTCGTGCTGAAACCGAATATGACGCCAGATTTTGTCTACGTGCAGCCAAAAAAAAGTGATTCCCACGATGTCGTAAAAACACATGTGTATAATCGACTTTTTCTCGAAGACAAATTGTTCGCACGCAAACTTCGCGCATTGCACTCGTGTAGTTCGACAAGACGAAGCTATTGCACGCGGTTTCATCGGCCTACGACAATGTGTACTCAAGTTATATGCCATCATCTCGAACACGAATATCAACTTCAATGATTGAGTTTTTCGTGAGCTGTGGTCGCAAAGAAAACGATGTTGCATCAATTTCCTTGGTTATTCGACGTGCTGAAACCGAATATGATGCCAGACTTTGTCTACGTGCAGCCAAAAAAAAGTGATTCCCACGATGTCCTAAAAACGAATATGTATAATCGACTTTTCCTCGAAGACAAATTGTTCGCACGCAAACTTCGCGCATTGCACTCGTGTAGTTCGACAAGACGAAGCTATTGCACGCGGTTTCATCGGCCTACGACAATGTGTACTCAAGTTATATGCCATCATCTCGAACACGACTATCAACTTCAATGATTGAGTTTTTCGTGAGCTGTGGTCGCAAAGAAAACGATGTTGCATCAGTTTCCTTGGTTATTCGACGTGCTGAAACCGAATATGGTGCCAGATTTTGTCTACGTGCAGCCAAAAAAAAGTGATTCCCACGATGTCGTAAAAACGCATATGTATAATCGACTTTTTCTCGAAGACAAATTGTTCGCACGCAAACTTCGCGCATTGCACTCGTGTAGTTCGACAAGACGAAGCTATTGCACGCGGTTTCATCGGCCTACGACAATGTGTACTCAAGTTAGATGCCATCATATCGAACACGAATATCAACTTCTATGATTGAGTTTTTCGTGAGCTGTGATCGCAAAGAAAATGATGTTGCATCAGTTTCCTTGGTTATTCGACGTGCTGAAACCGAATATAATGCCAGACTTTGTCTACGTGCAGCCAAAAAAAAGTGATTCCCACGATGTCGTAAAAACGCATATGTATAATCGACTTTTTCTCGAAGACAAATTGTTCGCACGCAAACTTCGCGCATTGCACTCGTGTAGTTCGACAAGACGAAGCTATTGCACGCGGTTTCATCGGCCTACGACAATGTGTACTCAAGTTATATGCCATCATCTCGAACACGAATATCAACTTCAATGATTGAGTTTTTCGTGAGCTGTGGTCGCAAAGAAAACGATGTTGCATCAGTTTCCTTGGTTATTCGACGTGCTGAAACCGAATATGATGCCAGACTTTGTCTACGTGCAGCCAAAAAAAAGTGATTCCCACGATGTCCTAAAAACGAATATGTATAATCGACTTTTTCTCGAAGACAAATTGTTCGCACGCAAACTTCGCGCATTGCACTCGTGTAGTTCGACAAGACGAAGCTATTGCACGCGGTTTCATCGGCCTACGACAATGTGTACTCAAGTTATATGCCATCATCTCGAACACGACTATCAACTTCAATGATTGAGTTTTTCGTGAGCTGTGGTCGCAAAGAAAACGATGTTGCATCAGTTTCCTTGGTTATTCGACGTGCTGAAACCGAATATGGTGCCAGATTTTGTCTACGTGCAGCCAAAAAAAAGTGATTCCCACGATGTCGTAAAAACGCATATGTATAATCGACTTTTTCTCGAAGACAAATTGTTCGCACGCAAACTTCGCGCATTGCACTCGTGTAGTTCGACAAGACGAAGCTATTGCACGCGGTTTCATCGGCCTACGACAATGTGTACTCAAGTTATATGCCATCATATCGAACACGAATATCAACTTATATGATTGAGTTTTTCGTGAGCTGTTGTCGCAAAGAAAACGATGTTGCATCAGTTTCCTTGGTTATTCGTCGTGCTGAAACCGAATATGATGCCAGATTTTGTCTACGTGCAGCCAAAAAAAAGTGATTCCCACGATGTCGTAAAAACACATGTGTATAATCGACTTTTTCTCGAAGACAAATTGTTCGCACGCAAACTTCGCGCATTGCACTCGTGTAGTTCGACAAGACGAAGCTATTGCATGCGGTTTCATCGGCCTACGACAATGTGTACTCAAGTTATATGTCATCATCTCGAACACGAATATCAACTTCTATGATTGAGTTTTTCGTGAGCTGTGGTCGCAAAGAAAACGATGTTGCATCAGTTTGCTTGGTTATTCGACGTGCTGAAACCGAATATAATGCCAGACTTTGTCTACGTGCAGCCAAAAAAAAGTGATTCCCACGATGTCGTAAAAACGCATATGTATAATCGACTTTTTCTCGAAGACAAATTGTTCGCACGCAAACTTCGCGCATTGCACTCGTGTAGTTCGACAAGACGAAGCTATTGCACGCGGTTTCATCGGCCTACGACAATGTGTACTCAAGTTAGATGCCATCATATCGAACACGAATATCAACTTCTATGATTGAGTTTTTCGTGAGCTGTGGTCGCAAAGAAAACGATGTTGCATCAGTTTCCTTGGTTATTCGTCGTGCTGAAACCGAATATGATGCCAGATTTTGTCTACGTGCAGCCAAAAAAAAGTGATTCCCACGATGTCGTAAAAACACATGTGTATAATCGACTTTTTCTCGAAGACAAATTGTTCGCACGCAAACTTCGCGCATTGCACTCGTGTAGTTCGACAAGACGAAGCTATTGCACGCGGTTTCATCGGCCTACGACAATGTGTACTCAAGTTAGATGCCATCATATCGAACACGAATATCAACTTCTATGATTGAGTTTTTCGTGAGCTGTGGTCGCAAAGAAAACGATGTTGCATCAGTTTCCTTGGTTATTCGACGTGCTGAAACCGAATATAATGCCAGATTTTGTCTACGTGCAGCCAAAAAAAAGTGATTCCCACGATGTCGTAAAAACGCATATGTATAATCGACTTTTTCTCGAAGACAAATTGTTCGCACGCAAACTTCGCGCATTGCACTCGTGTAGTTCGACAAGACGAAGCTATTGCACGCGGTTTCATCGGCCTACGACAATGTGTACTCAAGTTAGATGCCATCATATCGAACACGAATATCAACTTCTATGATTGAGTTTTTCGTGAGCTGTGGTCGCAAAGAAAACGATGTTGCATCAGTTTCCTTGGTTATTCGACGTGCTGAAACCGAATATAATGCCAGACTTTGTCTACGTGCAGCCAAAAAAAAGTGATTCCCACGATGTCGTAAAAACGCATATGTATAATCGACTTTTTCTCGAAGACAAATTGTTCGCACGCAAACTTCGCGCATTGCACTCGTGTAGTTCGACAAGACGAAGCTATTGCACGCGGTTTCATCGGCCTACAACAATGTGTACTCAAGTTATATGCCATCATCTCGAACACGAATATCAACTTCTATGATTGAGTTTTTCGTGAGCTGTGGTCGCAAAGAAAACGATGTTGCATCAGTTTGCTTGGTTATTCGTCGTGCTGAAACCGAATATGATGCCAGATTTTGTCTACGTGCAGCCAAAAAAAAGTGATTCCCACGATGTCGTAAAAACACATGTGTATAATCGACTTTTTCTCGAAGACAAATTGTTCGCACGCAAACTTCGCGCATTGCACTCGTGTAGTTCGACAAGACGAAGCTATTGCACGCGGTTTCATCGGCCTACGACAATGTGTACTCAAGTTATATGCCATCATCTCGAACACGAATATCAACTTCAATGATTGAGTTTTTCGTGAGCTGTGGTCGCAAAGAAAACGATGTTGCATCAGTTTCCTTGGTTATTCGACGTGCTGAAACCGAATATGATGCCAGACTTTGTCTACGTGCAGCCAAAAAAAAGTGATTCCCACGATGTCCTAAAAACGAATATGTATAATCGACTTTTTCTCGAAGACAAATTGTTCGCACGCAAACTTCGCGCATTGCACTCGTGTAGTTCGACAAGACGAAGCTATTGCACGCGGTTTCATCGGCCTACGACAATGTGTACTCAAGTTATATGCCATCATCTCGAACACGACTATCAACTTCAATGATTGAGTTTTTCGTGAGCTGTGGTCGCAAAGAAAACGATGTTGCATCAGTTTCCTTGGTTATTCGACGTGCTGAAACCGAATATGGTGCCAGATTTTGTCTACGTGCAGCCAAAAAAAAGTGATTCCCACGATGTCGTAAAAACGCATATGTATAATCGACTTTTTCTCGAAGACAAATTGTTCGCACGCAAACTTCGCGCATTGCACTCGTGTAGTTCGACAAGACGAAGCTATTGCACGCGGTTTCATCGGCCTACGACAATGTGTACTCAAGTTATATGCCATCATATCGAACACGAATATCAACTTATATGATTGAGTTTTTCGTGAGCTGTTGTCGCAAAGAAAACGATGTTGCATCAGTTTCCTTGGTTATTCGTCGTGCTGAAACCGAATATGATGCCAGATTTTGTCTACGTGCAGCCAAAAAAAAGTGATTCCCACGATGTCGTAAAAACACATGTGTATAATCGACTTTTTCTCGAAGACAAATTGTTCGCACGCAAACTTCGCGCATTGCACTCGTGTAGTTCGACAAGACGAAGCTATTGCATGCGGTTTCATCGGCCTACGACAATGTGTACTCAAGTTATATGCCATCATCTCGAACACGAATATCAACTTCTATGATTGAGTTTTTCGTGAGCTGTGGTCGCAAAGAAAACGATGTTGCATCAGTTTGCTTGGTTATTCGACGTGCTGAAACCGAATATAATGCCAGACTTTGTCTACGTGCAGCCAAAAAAAAGTGATTCCCACGATGTCGTAAAAACGCATATGTATAATCGACTTTTTCTCGAAGACAAATTGTTCGCACGCAAACTTCGCGCATTGCACTCGTGTAGTTCGACAAGACGAAGCTATTGCACGCGGTTTCATCGGCCTACGACAATGTGTACTCAAGTTATATGCCATCATCTCGAACACGAATATGACCTTCAATGATTGAGTTTTTCGTGAGCTGTGGTCGCAAAGAAAACGATGTTGCATCAGTTTGCTTGGTTATTCGTCGTGCTGAAACCGAATATGATGCCAGATTTTGTCTACGTGCAGCCAAAAAAAAGTGATTCCCACGATGTCGTAAAAACGCATATGTATAATCGAATTTTTCTCGAAGACAAATTGTTCGCACGCAAACTTCGCGCATTGCACTCGTGTAGTTCGACAAGACGAAGCTATTGCACGCGGTTTCATCGGCCTACGACAATGTGTACTCAAGTTAGATGCCATCATATCGAACACGAATATCAACTTCTATGATTGAGTTTTTCGTGAGCTGTGGTCGCAAAGAAAACGATGTTGCATCAGTTTGCTTGGTTATTCGTCGTGCTGAAACCGAATATGATGCCAGATTTTGTCTACGTGCAGCCAAAAAAAAGTGATTCCCACGAGGTCGTAAAAACACATGTGTATAATCGACTTTTTCTCGAAGACAAATTGTTCGCACGCAAACTTCGCGCATTGCACTCGTGTAGTTCGACAAGACGAAGCTATTGCACGCGGTTTCATCGGCCTACGACAATGTGTACTCAAGTTATATGCCATCATCTCGAACACGACTATCAACTTCAATGATTGAGTTTTTCGTGAGCTGTGGTCGCAAAGAAAACGATGTTGCATCAGTTTCCTTGGTTATTCGACGTGCTGAAACCGAATATGGTGCCAGATTTTGTCTACGTGCAGCCAAAAAAAAGTGATTCCCACGATGTCGTAAAAACGCATATGTATAATCGACTTTTTCTCGAAGACAAATTGTTCGCACGCAAACTTCGCGCATTGCACTCGTGTAGTTCGACAAGACGAAGCTATTGCACGCGGTTTCATCGGCCTACGACAATGTGTACTCAAGTTATATGCCATCATATCGAACACGAATATCAACTTATATGATTGAGTTTTTCGTGAGCTGTTGTCGCAAAGAAAACGATGTTGCATCAGTTTCCTTGGTTATTCGTCGTGCTGAAACCGAATATGATGCCAGATTTTGTCTACGTGCAGCCAAAAAAAAGTGATTCCCACGATGTCGTAAAAACACATGTGTATAATCGACTTTTTCTCGAAGACAAATTGTTCGCACGCAAACTTCGCGCATTGCACTCGTGTAGTTCGACAAGACGAAGCTATTGCATGCGGTTTCATCGGCCTACGACAATGTGTACTCAAGTTATATGCCATCATCTCGAACACGAATATCAACTTCTATGATTGAGTTTTTCGTGAGCTGTGGTCGCAAAGAAAACGATGTTGCATCAGTTTGCTTGGTTATTCGACGTGCTGAAACCGAATATAATGCCAGACTTTGTCTACGTGCAGCCAAAAAAAAGTGATTCCCACGATGTCGTAAAAACGCATATGTATAATCGACTTTTTCTCGAAGACAAATTGTTCGCACGCAAACTTCGCGCATTGCACTCGTGTAGTTCGACAAGACGAAGCTATTGCACGCGGTTTCATCGGCCTACGACAATGTGTACTCAAGTTATATGCCATCATCTCGAACACGAATATGACCTTCAATGATTGAGTTTTTCGTGAGCTGTGGTCGCAAAGAAAACGATGTTGCATCAGTTTGCTTGGTTATTCGTCGTGCTGAAACCGAATATGATGCCAGATTTTGTCTACGTGCAGCCAAAAAAAAGTGATTCCCACGATGTCGTAAAAACGCATATGTATAATCGAATTTTTCTCGAAGATAAATTGTTCGCACGCAAACTTCGCGCATTGCACTCGTGTAGTTCGACAAGACGAAGCTATTGCACGCGGTTTCATCGGCCTACGACAATGTGTACTCAAGTTAGATGCCATCATATCGAACACGAATATCAACTTCTATGATTGAGTTTTTCGTGAGCTGTGGTCGCAAAGAAAACGATGTTGCATCAGTTTGCTTGGTTATTCGTCGTGCTGAAACCGAATATGATGCCAGATTTTGTCTACGTGCAGCCAAAAAAAAGTGATTCCCACGATGTCGTAAAAACGGATATGTATAATCGACTTTTTCTCGAAGACAAATTGTTCGCACGCAAACTTCGCGCATTGCACTCGTGTAGTTCGACAAGACGAAGCTATTGCACGCGGTTTCATCGGCCTACGACAATGTGTACTCAAGTTATATGCTATCATATCGAACACGAATATCAACTTCTATGATTGAGTTTTTCGTGAGCTGTGGTCGCAAAGAAAACGATGTTGCATCAGTTTCCTTGGTTATTCGACGTGCTGAAACCGAATATGATGCCAGACTTTGTCTACGTGCAGCCAAAAAAAAGTGATTCCCACGATGTCCTAAAAACGAATATGTATAATCGACTTTTTCTCGAAGACAAATTGTTCGCACGCAAACTTCGCGCATTGCACTCGTGTAGTTCGACAAGACGAAGCTATTGCATGCGGTTTCATCGGCCTACGACAATGTGTACTCAAGTTATATGCCATCATCTCGAACACGAATATCAACTTCTATGATTGAGTTTTTCGTGAGCTGTGGTCGCAAAGAAAACGATGTTGCATCAGTTTGCTTGGTTATTCGACGTGCTGAAACCGAATATGGTGCCAGATTTTGTCTACGTGCAGCCAAAAAAAAGTGATTCCCACGATGTCGTAAAAACGCATATGTATAATCGACTTTTTCTCGAAGACAAATTGTTCGCACGCAAACTTCGCGCATTGCACTCGTGTAGTTCGACAAGACGAAGCTATTGCACGCGGTTTCATCGGCCTACGACAATGTGTACTCAAGTTAGATGCCATCATATCGAACACGAATATCAACTTCTATGATTGAGTTTTTCGTGAGCTGTGGTCGCAAAGAAAACGATGTTGCATCAGTTTCCTTGGTTATTCGACGTGCTGAAACCGAATATAATGCCAGACTTTGTCTACGTGCAGCCAAAAAAAAGTGATTCCCACGATGTCGTAAAAACGCATATGTATAATCGACTTTTTCTCGAAGACAAATTGTTCGCACGCAAACTTCGCGCATTGCACTCGTGTAGTTCGACAAGACGAAGCTATTGCACGCGGTTTCATCGGCCTACGACAATGTGTACTCAAGTTAGATGCCATCATATCGAACACGAATATCAACTTCTATGATTGAGTTTTTCGTGAGCTGTGGTCGCAAAGAAAACGATGTTGCATCAGTTTCCTTGGTTATTCGACGTGCTGAAACCGAATATAATGCCAGACTTTGTCTACGTGCAGCCAAAAAAAAGTGATTCCCACGATGTCGTAAAAACGCATATGTATAATCGACTTTTTCTCGAAGACAAATTGTTCGCACGCAAACTTCGCGCATGGCACTCGTGTAGTTCGACAAGACGAAGCTATTGCACGCGGTTTCATCGGCCTACGACAATGTGTACTCAAGTTATATGCCATCATCTCGAACACGAATATCAACTTCAATGATTGTGTTTTTCGTGAGCTGTGGTCGCAAAGAAAACGATGTTGCATTAGTTTCCTTGGTTATTCGACGTGCTGAAACCGAATATGATGCCAGACTTTGTCTACGTGCAGCCAAAAAAAAGTGATTCCCACGATGTCCTAAAAACGAATATGTATAATCGACTTTTTCTCGAAGACAAATTGTTCGCACGCAAACTTCGCGCATTGCACTCGTGTAGTTCGACAAGACGAAGCTATTGCACGCGGTTTCATCGGCCTACGACAATGTGTACTCAAGTTATATGCCATCATATCGAACACGAATATCAACTTATATGATTGAGTTTTTCGTGAGCTGTTGTCGCAAAGAAAACGATGTTGCATCAGTTTCCTTGGTTATTCGTCGTGCTGAAACCGAATATGATGCCAGATTTTGTCTACGTGCAGCCAAAAAAAAGTGATTCCCACGATGTCGTAAAAACACATGTGTATAATCGACTTTTTCTCGAAGACAAATTGTTCGCACGCAAACTTCGCGCATTGCACTCGTGTAGTTCGACAAGACGAAGCTATTGCATGCGGTTTCATCGGCCTACGACAATGTGTACTCAAGTTATATGCCATCATCTCGAACACGAATATCAACTTCTATGATTGAGTTTTTCGTGAGCTGTGGTCGCAAAGAAAACGATGTTGCATCAGTTTGCTTGGTTATTCGACGTGCTGAAACCGAATATAATGCCAGACTTTGTCTACGTGCAGCCAAAAAAAAGTGATTCCCACGATGTCGTAAAAACGCATATGTATAATCGACTTTTTCTCGAAGACAAATTGTTCGCACGCAAACTTCGCGCATTGCACTCGTGTAGTTCGACAAGACGAAGCTATTGCACGCGGTTTCATCGGCCTACGACAATGTGTACTCAAGTTATATGCCATCATCTCGAACACGAATATGAACTTCAATGATTGAGTTTTTCGTGAGCTGTGGTCGCAAAGAAAACGATGTTGCATCAGTTTGCTTGGTTATTCGTCGTGCTGAAACCGAATATGATGCCAGATTTTGTCTACGTGCAGCCAAAAAAAAGTGATTCCCACGATGTCGTAAAAACGCATATGTATAATCGAATTTTTCTCGAAGACAAATTGTTCGCACGCAAACTTCGCGCATTGCACTCGTGTAGTTCGACAAGACGAAGCTATTGCACGCGGTTTCATCGGCCTACGACAATGTGTACTCAAGTTAGATGCCATCATATCGAACACGAATATCAACTTCTATGATTGAGTTTTTCGTGAGCTGTGGTCGCAAAGAAAACGATGTTGCATCAGTTTGCTTGGTTATTCGTCGTGCTGAAACCGAATATGATGCCAGATTTTGTCTACGTGCAGCCAAAAAAAAGTGATTCCCACGATGTCGTAAAAACGGATATGTATAATCGACTTTTTCTCGAAGACAAATTGTTCGCACGCAAACTTCGCGCATTGCACTCGTGTAGTTCGACAAGACGAAGCTATTGCACGCGGTTTCATCGGCCTACGACAATGTGTACTCAAGTTATATGCCATCATCTCGAACACGAATATCAACTTCAATGATTGAGTTTTTCGTGAGCTGTGGTCGCAAAGAAAACGATGTTGCATCAGTTTGCTTGGTTATTCGTCGTGCTGAAACCGAATATGATGCCAGATTTTGTCTACGTGCAGCCAAAAAAAAGTGATTCCCACGATGTCGTAAAAACGCATATGTATAATCGACTTTTTCTCGAAGACAAATTGTTCGCACGCAAACTTCGCGCATTGCACTAGTGTAGTTCGACAAGACGAAGCTATTGCACGCGGTTTCATCGGCCTACGACAATGTGTACTCAAGTTAGATGCCATCATATCGAACACGAATATCAACTTCTATGATTGAGTTTTTCGTGAGCTGTGGTCGCAAAGAAAACGATGTTGCATCAGTTTCCTTGGTTATTCGACGTGCTGAAACCGAATATAATGCCAGACTTTGTCTACGTGCAGCCAAAAAAAAGTGATTCCCACGATGTCGTAAAAACGCATATGTATAATCGACTTTTTCTCGAAGACAAATTGTTCGCACGCAAACTTCGCGCATTGCACTCGTGTAGTTCGACAAGACGAAGCTATTGCACGCGGTTTCATCGGCCTACAACAATGTGTACTCAAGTTATATGCCATCATCTCGAACACGAATATCAACTTCAATGATGGAGTTTTTCGTGAGCTGTGGTCGCAAAGAAAACGATGTTGCATCAGTTTGCTTGGTTATTCGTCGTGCTGAAACCGAATATGATGCCAGATTTTGTCTACGTGCAGCCAAAAAAAAGTGATTCCCACGATGTCGTAAAAACGGATATGTATAATCGACTTTTTCTCGAAGACAAATTGTTCGCACGCAAACTTCGCGCATTGCACTCGTGTAGTTCGACAAGACGAAGCTATTGCACGCGGTTTCATCGGCCTACGACAATGTGTACTCAAGTTATATGCTATCATATCGAACACGAATATCAACTTCTATGATTGAGTTTTTCGTGAGCTGTGGTCGCAAAGAAAACGATGTTGCATCAGTTTCCTTGGTTATTCGACGTGCTGAAACCGAATATGATGCCAGACTTTGTCTACGTGCAGCCAAAAAAAAGTGATTCCCACGATGTCCTAAAAACGAATATGTATAATCGACTTTTTCTCGAAGACAAATTGTTCGCACGCAAACTTCGCGCATTGCACTCGTGTAGTTCGACAAGACGAAGCTATTGCATGCGGTTTCATCGGCCTACGACAATGTGTACTCAAGTTATATGCCATCATCTCGAACACGAATATCAACTTCTATGATTGAGTTTTTCGTGAGCTGTGGTCGCAAAGAAAACGATGTTGCATCAGTTTGCTTGGTTATTCGACGTGCTGAAACCGAATATGGTGCCAGATTTTGTCTACGTGCAGCCAAAAAAAAGTGATTCCCACGATGTCGTAAAAACACATATGTATAATCGACTTTTTCTCGAAGACAAATTGTTCGCACGCAAACTTCGCGCATTGCACTCGTGTAGTTCGACAAGACGAAGCTATTGCACGCGGTTTCATCGGCCTACGACAATGTGTACTCAAGTTAGATGCCATCATATCGAACACGAATATCAACTTCTATGATTGAGTTTTTCGTGAGCTGTGATCGCAAAGAAAATGATGTTGCATCAGTTTCCTTGGTTATTCGACGTGCTGAAACCGAATATAATGCCAGACTTTGTCTACGTGCAGCCAAAAAAAAGTGATTCCCACGATGTCGTAAAAACGCATATGTATAATCGACTTTTTCTCGAAGACAAATTGTTCGCACGCAAACTTCGCGCATTGCACACGTGTAGTTCGACAAGACGAAGCTATTGCACGCGGTTTCATCGGCCTACGACAATGTGTACTCAAGTTATATGCCATCATCTCGAACACGAATATCAACTTCAATGATTGAGTTTTTCGTGAGCTGTGGTCGCAAAGAAAACGATGTTGCATCAGTTTCCTTGGTTATTCGACGTGCTGAAACCGAATATGATGCCAGACTTTGTCTACGTGCAGCCAAAAAAAAGTGATTCCCACGATGTCCTAAAAACGAATATGTATAATCGACTTTTTCTCGAAGACAAATTGTTCGCACGCAAACTTCGCGCATTGCACTCGTGTAGTTCGACAAGACGAAGCTATTGCACGCGGTTTCATCGGCCTACGACAATGTGTACTCAAGTTATATGCCATCATCTCGAACACGACTATCAACTTCAATGATTGAGTTTTTCGTGAGCTGTGGTCGCAAAGAAAACGATGTTGCATCAGTTTCCTTGGTTATTCGACGTGCTGAAACCGAATATGGTGCCAGATTTTGTCTACGTGCAGCCAAAAAAAAGTGATTCCCACGATGTCGTAAAAACGCATATGTATAATCGACTTTTTCTCGAAGACAAATTGTTCGCACGCAAACTTCGCGCATTGCACTCGTGTAGTTCGACAAGACGAAGCTATTGCACGCGGTTTCATCGGCCTACGACAATGTGTACTCAAGTTATATGCCATCATATCGAACACGAATATCAACTTATATGATTGAGTTTTTCGTGAGCTGTTGTCGCAAAGAAAACGATGTTGCATCAGTTTCCTTGGTTATTCGTCGTGCTGAAACCGAATATGATGCCAGATTTTGTCTACGTGCAGCCAAAAAAAAGTGATTCCCACGATGTCGTAAAAACACATGTGTATAATCGACTTTTTCTCGAAGACAAATTGTTCGCACGCAAACTTCGCGCATTGCACTCGTGTAGTTCGACAAGACGAAGCTATTGCATGCGGTTTCATCGGCCTACGACAATGTGTACTCAAGTTATATGTCATCATCTCGAACACGAATATCAACTTCTATGATTGAGTTTTTCGTGAGCTGTGGTCGCAAAGAAAACGATGTTGCATCAGTTTGCTTGGTTATTCGACGTGCTGAAACCGAATATGATGCCAGACTTTGTCTACGTGCAGCCAAAAAAAAGTGATTCCCACGATGTCCTAAAAACGAATATGTATAATCGACTTTTTCTCGAAGACAAATTGTTCGCACGCAAACTTCGCGCATTGCACTCGTGTAGTTCGACAAGACGAAGCTATTGCACGCGGTTTCATCGGCCTACGACAATGTGTACTCAAGTTATATGCCATCATCTCGAACACGACTATCAACTTCAATGATTGAGTTTTTCGTGAGCTGTGGTCGCAAAGAAAACGATGTTGCATCAGTTTCCTTGGTTATTCGACGTGCTGAAACCGAATATGGTGCCAGATTTTGTCTACGTGCAGCCAAAAAAAAGTGATTCCCACGATGTCGTAAAAACGCATATGTATAATCGACTTTTTCTCGAAGACAAATTGTTCGCACGCAAACTTCGCGCATTGCACTCGTGTAGTTCGACAAGACGAAGCTATTGCACGCGGTTTCATCGGCCTACGACAATGTGTACTCAAGTTATATGCCATCATATCGAACACGAATATCAACTTATATGATTGAGTTTTTCGTGAGCTGTTGTCGCAAAGAAAACGATGTTGCATCAGTTTCCTTGGTTATTCGTCGTGCTGAAACCGAATATGATGCCAGATTTTGTCTACGTGCAGCCAAAAAAAAGTGATTCCCACGATGTCGTAAAAACACATGTGTATAATCGACTTTTTCTCGAAGACAAATTGTTCGCACGCAAACTTCGCGCATTGCACTCGTGTAGTTCGACAAGACGAAGCTATTGCATGCGGTTTCATCGGCCTACGACAATGTGTACTCAAGTTATATGTCATCATCTCGAACACGAATATCAACTTCTATGATTGAGTTTTTCGTGAGCTGTGGTCGCAAAGAAAACGATGTTGCATCAGTTTGCTTGGTTATTCGACGTGCTGAAACCGAATATAATGCCAGACTTTGTCTACGTGCAGCCAAAAAAAAGTGATTCCCACGATGTCGTAAAAACGCATATGTATAATCGACTTTTTCTCGAAGACAAATTGTTCGCACGCAAACTTCGCGCATTGCACTCGTGTAGTTCGACAAGACGAAGCTATTGCACGCGGTTTCATCGGCCTACGACAATGTGTACTCAAGTTATATGCCATCATCTCGAACACGAATATGAACTTCAATGATTGAGTTTTTCGTGAGCTGTGGTCGCAAAGAAAACGATGTTGCATCAGTTTGCTTGGTTATTCGTCGTGCTGAAACCGAATATGATGCCAGATTTTGTCTACGTGCAGCCAAAAAAAAGTGATTCCCACGATGTCGTAAAAACGCATATGTATAATCGACTTTTTCTCGAAGACAAATTGTTCGCACGCAAACTTCGCGCATTGCACTCGTGTAGTTCGACAAGACGAAGCTATTGCACGCGGTTTCATCGGCCTACGACAATGTGTACTCAAGTTAGATGCCATCATATCGAACACGAATATCAACTTCTATGATTGAGTTTTTCGTGAGCTGTGGTCGCAAAGAAAACGATGTTGCATCAGTTTCCTTGGTTATTCGTCGTGCTGAAACCGAATATGATGCCAGATTTTGTCTACGTGCAGCCAAAAAAAAGTGATTCCCACGATGTCGTAAAAACACATGTGTATAATCGACTTTTTCTCGAAGACAAATTGTTCGCACGCAAACTTCGCGCATTGCACTCGTGTAGTTCGACAAGACGAAGCTATTGCATGCGGTTTCATCGGCCTACGACAATGTGTACTCAAGTTATATGCCATCATCTCGAACACGAATATCAACTTCTATGATTGAGTTTTTCGTGAGCTGTGGTCGCAAAGAAAACGATGTTGCATCAGTTTGCTTGGTTATTCGACGTGCTGAAACCGAATATAATGCCAGACTTTGTCTACGTGCAGCCAAAAAAAAGTGATTCCCACGATGTCGTAAAAACGCATATGTATAATCGACTTTTTCTCGAAGACAAATTGTTCGCACGCAAACTTCGCGCATTGCACTCGTGTAGTTCGACAAGACGAAGCTATTGCACGCGGTTTCATCGGCCTACGACAATGTGTACTCAAGTTATATGCCATCATCTCGAACACGAATATGAACTTCAATGATTGAGTTTTTCGTGAGCTGTGGTCGCAAAGAAAACGATGTTGCATCAGTTTGCTTGGTTATTCGTCGTGCTGAAACCGAATATGATGCCAGATTTTGTCTACGTGCAGCCAAAAAAAAGTGATTCCCACGATGTCGTAAAAACGCATATGTATAATCGAATTTTTCTCGAAGACAAATTGTTCGCACGCAAACTTCGCGCATTGCACTCGTGTAGTTCGACAAGACGAAGCTATTGCACGCGGTTTCATCGGCCTACGACAATGTGTACTCAAGTTAGATGCCATCATATCGAACACGAATATCAACTTCTATGATTGAGTTTTTCGTGAGCTGTGGTCGCAAAGAAAACGATGTTGCATCAGTTTGCTTGGTTATTCGTCGTGCTGAAACCGAATATGATGCCAGATTTTGTCTACGTGCAGCCAAAAAAAAGTGATTCCCACGATGTCGTAAAAACGGATATGTATAATCGACTTTTTCTCGAAGACAAATTGTTCGCACGCAAACTTCGCGCATTGCACTCGTGTAGTTCGACAAGACGAAGCTATTGCACGCGGTTTCATCGGCCTACGACAATGTGTACTCAAGTTATATGCCATCATCTCGAACACGAATATCAACTTCAATGATTGAGTTTTTCGTGAGCTGTGGTCGCAAAGAAAACGATGTTGCATCAGTTTGCTTGGTTATTCGTCGTGCTGAAACCGAATATGATGCCAGATTTTGTCTACGTGCAGCCAAAAAAAAGTGATTCCCACGATGTCGTAAAAACGCATATGTATAATCGACTTTTTCTCGAAGACAAATTGTTCGCACGCAAACTTCGCGCATTGCACTAGTGTAGTTCGACAAGACGAAGCTATTGCACGCGGTTTCATCGGCCTACGACAATGTGTACTCAAGTTAGATGCCATCATATCGAACACGAATATCAACTTCTATGATTGAGTTTTTCGTGAGCTGTGGTCGCAAAGAAAACGATGTTGCATCAGTTTCCTTGGTTATTCGACGTGCTGAAACCGAATATAATGCCAGACTTTGTCTACGTGCAGCCAAAAAAAAGTGATTCCCACGATGTCGTAAAAACGCATATGTATAATCGACTTTTTCTCGAAGACAAATTGTTCGCACGCAAACTTCGCGCATTGCACTCGTGTAGTTCGACAAGACGAAGCTATTGCACGCGGTTTCATCGGCCTACAACAATGTGTACTCAAGTTATATGCCATCATCTCGAACACGAATATCAACTTCAATGATGGAGTTTTTCGTGAGCTGTGGTCGCAAAGAAAACGATGTTGCATCAGTTTGCTTGGTTATTCGTCGTGCTGAAACCGAATATGATGCCAGATTTTGTCTACGTGCAGCCAAAAAAAAGTGATTCCCACGATGTCGTAAAAACGGATATGTATAATCGACTTTTTCTCGAAGACAAATTGTTCGCACGCAAACTTCGCGCATTGCACTCGTGTAGTTCGACAAGACGAAGCTATTGCACGCGGTTTCATCGGCCTACGACAATGTGTACTCAAGTTATATGCTATCATATCGAACACGAATATCAACTTCTATGATTGAGTTTTTCGTGAGCTGTGGTCGCAAAGAAAACGATGTTGCATCAGTTTCCTTGGTTATTCGACGTGCTGAAACCGAATATGATGCCAGACTTTGTCTACGTGCAGCCAAAAAAAAGTGATTCCCACGATGTCCTAAAAACGAATATGTATAATCGACTTTTTCTCGAAGACAAATTGTTCGCACGCAAACTTCGCGCATTGCACTCGTGTAGTTCGACAAGACGAAGCTATTGCATGCGGTTTCATCGGCCTACGACAATGTGTACTCAAGTTATATGCCATCATCTCGAACACGAATATCAACTTCTATGATTGAGTTTTTCGTGAGCTGTGGTCGCAAAGAAAACGATGTTGCATCAGTTTGCTTGGTTATTCGACGTGCTGAAACCGAATATGGTGCCAGATTTTGTCTACGTGCAGCCAAAAAAAAGTGATTCCCACGATGTCGTAAAAACGCATATGTATAATCGACTTTTTCTCGAAGACAAATTGTTCGCACGCAAACTTCGCGCATTGCACTCGTGTAGTTCGACAAGACGAAGCTATTGCACGCGGTTTCATCGGCCTACGACAATGTGTACTCAAGTTAGATGCCATCATATCGAACACCAATATCAACTTCTATGATTGAGTTTTTCGTGAGCTGTGATCGCAAAGAAAATGATGTTGCATCAGTTTCCTTGGTTATTCGACGTGCTGAAACCGAATATAATGCCAGACTTTGTCTACGTGCAGCCAAAAAAAAGTGATTCCCACGATGTCGTAAAAACGCATATGTATAATCGACTTTTTCTCGAAGACAAATTGTTCGCACGCAAACTTCGCGCATTGCACTCGTGTAGTTCGACAAGACGAAGCTATTGCACGCGGTTTCATCGGCCTACGACAATGTGTACTCAAGTTATATGCCATCATCTCGAACACGAATATCAACTTCAATGATTGAGTTTTTCGTGAGCTGTGGTCGCAAAGAAAACGATGTTGCATCAGTTTCCTTGGTTATTCGACGTGCTGAAACCGAATATGATGCCAGACTTTGTCTACGTGCAGCCAAAAAAAAGTGATTCCCACGATGTCCTAAAAACGAATATGTATAATCGACTTTTTCTCGAAGACAAATTGTTCGCACGCAAACTTCGCGCATTGCACTCGTGTAGTTCGACAAGACGAAGCTATTGCACGCGGTTTCATCGGCCTACGACAATGTGTACTCAAGTTATATGCCATCATCTCGAACACGACTATCAACTTCAATGATTGAGTTTTTCGTGAGCTGTGGTCGCAAAGAAAACGATGTTGCATCAGTTTCCTTGGTTATTCGACGTGCTGAAACCGAATATGGTGCCAGATTTTGTCTACGTGCAGCCAAAAAAAAGTGATTCCCACGATGTCGTAAAAACGCATATGTATAATCGACTTTTTCTCGAAGACAAATTGTTCGCACGCAAACTTCGCGCATTGCACTCGTGTAGTTCGACAAGACGAAGCTATTGCACGCGGTTTCATCGGCCTACGACAATGTGTACTCAAGTTATATGCCATCATATCGAACACGAATATCAACTTATATGATTGAGTTTTTCGTGAGCTGTTGTCGCAAAGAAAACGATGTTGCATCAGTTTCCTTGGTTATTCGTCGTGCTGAAACCGAATATGATGCCAGATTTTGTCTACGTGCAGCCAAAAAAAAGTGATTCCCACGATGTCGTAAAAACACATGTGTATAATCGACTTTTTCTCGAAGACAAATTGTTCGCACGCAAACTTCGCGCATTGCACTCGTGTAGTTCGACAAGACGAAGCTATTGCATGCGGTTTCATCGGCCTACGACAATGTGTACTCAAGTTATATGTCATCATCTCGAACACGAATATCAACTTCTATGATTGAGTTTTTCGTGAGCTGTGGTCGCAAAGAAAACGATGTTGCATCAGTTTGCTTGGTTATTCGTCGTGCTGAAACCGAATATGATGCCAGATTTTGTCTACGTGCAGCCAAAAAAAAGTGATTCCCACGATGTCGTAAAAACGGATATGTATAATCGACTTTTTCTCGAAGACAAATTGTTCGCACGCAAACTTCGCGCATTGCACTCGTGTAGTTCGACAAGACGAAGCTATTGCACGCGGTTTCATCGGCCTACGACAATGTGTACTCAAGTTATATGCTATCATATCGAACACGAATATCAACTTCTATGATTGAGTTTTTCGTGAGCTGTGGTCGCAAAGAAAACGATGTTGCATCAGTTTCCTTGGTTATTCGACGTGCTGAAACCGAATATGATGCCAGACTTTGTCTACGTGCAGCCAAAAAAAAGTGATTCCCACGATGTCCTAAAAACGAATATGTATAATCGACTTTTTCTCGAAGACAAATTGTTCGCACGCAAACTTCGCGCATTGCACTCGTGTAGTTCGACAAGACGAAGCTATTGCATGCGGTTTCATCGGCCTACGACAATGTGTACTCAAGTTATATGCCATCATCTCGAACACGAATATCAACTTCTATGATTGAGTTTTTCGTGAGCTGTGGTCGCAAAGAAAACGATGTTGCATCAGTTTGCTTGGTTATTCGACGTGCTGAAACCGAATATGGTGCCAGATTTTGTCTACGTGCAGCCAAAAAAAAGTGATTCCCACGATGTCGTAAAAACGCATATGTATAATCGACTTTTTCTCGAAGACAAATTGTTCGCACGCAAACTTCGCGCATTGCACTCGTGTAGTTCGACAAGACGAAGCTATTGCACGCGGTTTCATCGGCCTACGACAATGTGTACTCAAGTTAGATGCCATCATATCGAACACCAATATCAACTTCTATGATTGAGTTTTTCGTGAGCTGTGATCGCAAAGAAAATGATGTTGCATCAGTTTCCTTGGTTATTCGACGTGCTGAAACCGAATATAATGCCAGACTTTGTCTACGTGCAGCCAAAAAAAAGTGATTCCCACGATGTCGTAAAAACGCATATGTATAATCGACTTTTTCTCGAAGACAAATTGTTCGCACGCAAACTTCGCGCATTGCACTCGTGTAGTTCGACAAGACGAAGCTATTGCACGCGGTTTCATCGGCCTACGACAATGTGTACTCAAGTTATATGCCATCATCTCGAACACGAATATCAACTTCAATGATTGAGTTTTTCGTGAGCTGTGGTCGCAAAGAAAACGATGTTGCATCAGTTTCCTTGGTTATTCGACGTGCTGAAACCGAATATGATGCCAGACTTTGTCTACGTGCAGCCAAAAAAAAGTGATTCCCACGATGTCCTAAAAACGAATATGTATAATCGACTTTTTCTCGAAGACAAATTGTTCGCACGCAAACTTCGCGCATTGCACTCGTGTAGTTCGACAAGACGAAGCTATTGCACGCGGTTTCATCGGCCTACGACAATGTGTACTCAAGTTATATGCCATCATCTCGAACACGACTATCAACTTCAATGATTGAGTTTTTCGTGAGCTGTGGTCGCAAAGAAAACGATGTTGCATCAGTTTCCTTGGTTATTCGACGTGCTGAAACCGAATATGGTGCCAGATTTTGTCTACGTGCAGCCAAAAAAAAGTGATTCCCACGATGTCGTAAAAACGCATATGTATAATCGACTTTTTCTCGAAGACAAATTGTTCGCACGCAAACTTCGCGCATTGCACTCGTGTAGTTCGACAAGACGAAGCTATTGCACGCGGTTTCATCGGCCTACGACAATGTGTACTCAAGTTATATGCCATCATATCGAACACGAATATCAACTTATATGATTGAGTTTTTCGTGAGCTGTTGTCGCAAAGAAAACGATGTTGCATCAGTTTCCTTGGTTATTCGTCGTGCTGAAACCGAATATGATGCCAGATTTTGTCTACGTGCAGCCAAAAAAAAGTGATTCCCACGATGTCGTAAAAACACATGTGTATAATCGACTTTTTCTCGAAGACAAATTGTTCGCACGCAAACTTCGCGCATTGCACTCGTGTAGTTCGACAAGACGAAGCTATTGCATGCGGTTTCATCGGCCTACGACAATGTGTACTCAAGTTATATGTCATCATCTCGAACACGAATATCAACTTCTATGATTGAGTTTTTCGTGAGCTGTGGTCGCAAAGAAAACGATGTTGCATCAGTTTGCTTGGTTATTCGACGTGCTGAAACCGAATATAATGCCAGACTTTGTCTACGTGCAGCCAAAAAAAAGTGATTCCCACGATGTCGTAAAAACGCATATGTATAATCGACTTTTTCTCGAAGACAAATTGTTCGCACGCAAACTTCGCGCATTGCACTCGTGTAGTTCGACAAGACGAAGCTATTGCACGCGGTTTCATCGGCCTACGACAATGTGTACTCAAGTTATATGCCATCATCTCGAACACGAATATCAACTTCAATGATTGAGTTTTTCGTGAGCTGTGGTCGCAAAGAAAACGATGTTGCATCAGTTTCCTTGGTTATTCGACGTGCTGAAACCGAATATGATGCCAGACTTTGTCTACGTGCAGCCAAAAAAAAGTGATTCCCACGATGTCCTAAAAACGAATATGTATAATCGACTTTTTCTCGAAGACAAATTGTTCGCACGCAAACTTCGCGCATTGCACTCGTGTAGTTCGACAAGACGAAGCTATTGCACGCGGTTTCATCGGCCTACGACAATGTGTACTCAAGTTATATGCCATCATCTCGAACACGACTATCAACTTCAATGATTGAGTTTTTCGTGAGCTGTGGTCGCAAAGAAAACGATGTTGCATCAGTTTCCTTGGTTATTCGACGTGCTGAAACCGAATATGGTGCCAGATTTTGTCTACGTGCAGCCAAAAAAAAGTGATTCCCACGATGTCGTAAAAACGCATATGTATAACCGACTTTTTCTCGAAGACAAATTGTTCGCACGCAAACTTCGCGCATTGCACTCGTGTAGTTCGACAAGACGAAGCTATTGCATGCGGTTTCATCGGCCTACGACAATGTGTACTCAAGTTATATGTCATCATCTCGAACACGAATATCAACTTCTATGATTGAGTTTTTCGTGAGCTGTGGTCGCAAAGAAAACGATGTTGCATCAGTTTGCTTGGTTATTCG